>NC_089507.1:0-352500 GCF_036850995.1 Saccopteryx leptura
ATCACTTCCAATCCTTCATCTTACTTCTTAAGATTCCAGAATTCACCCTCTAAAGCAGGGGTCTCAAACTCGTGGCCCATGGGCCGCATGCGGCCCGCCGAACAATTTTGTGCGGCCCGCAGACTAATCCACGAAGTTCAAAATATTTTGGATAAAATTAAGTAAGCCTACTTAATTTTTCATTTCTCTAGCATCCTAGCTAGACATTAGCTTAATTAACAGCAGTTGTGATGCGAACTACAGTTTCTGGTCGTTTTGTGACACTGAGTAAACTGCATGTACGATTGTGCTTGTTGTACTTTTTTTTTTTTCAACTGCAGTGAGAAAAGTGTTGCGTAACAGTTGCCTTTTGTAGACCTAGTGCAGCCCGCCAAAGGGCTGTGATCTTGCTCTGCGGCCCACATGCTGAGTTGAGTTTGAGACCCCTGCTCTAAAGTTTTCATCCTCAAAAATGAAGACTTTTGACCATAGCATATATTCCCCGGACACCGTACATGGAGCACAGGTAATGACTAACCATACTTAGGATTACTATCACAGCGTGCATCCCACGTCTACACTTATTTCATATGCTAGGATGAATGTTACCCTTTTCTTGGCTCATCAGTGTACTTTTAACTCACAAAACAACATTTGCCAACTTCTCACATGACCTCACTTCTGCCTCTTACCTTTCAACCTTTAACTACTTTCACATGACTTAAACCTACATCAATATACTGATCACAGCTACATACTAGCTTATGTACCTGGATGACTCATGAGAATCACCTAACATTTATTACAAGCAAAATTTTTACTCCACTGGAGGAGAAATAACAGTCATACATAGATATTCCACTTATAAAAAACTCTTGAATGAATTCTATATTTCTTCAGACCCACCCAATAACAGTAAATTAGGTAAAATGCCTCAGAATCTGCTTCACAAAAACAGATAATCTATACTAACAAAATTATAAAATACTACACAAAGACATGCAGTATTCTCATGCTGTTTAATAATAATAAAACAATAGTAATGATAATTATAATTAGACTGACCTGGGGTGGCGCAGTGGATGAAGCGTAGACCTGGAATGCTGACGTTGCCTTGGAAACCGCTAGCTTACCTGGTCAAAGCGCATACTGGGAGAGACTACTACAGGTGGATGCTTCCCGCTCGTCTCTCTCTCCTCTCTCTGTAACCAGTGAGTAAAATCTTTTTAGAAAAAGAAATACATTGTTTTCTCAACACTGTCTACAAATGTAATATTGTCTACACTGAAACAGGAAAGTGCTCCCACTGGAAGTGCTCACTTACACTGGAAGCGGGATGTGCGCCCCACGAACCCTTTGGGGATTCTTCTCTGCTCCTTCCACCCAGTTACACCTCCTCCCCCAACCCCTCCCTCGTGTCCCCTCCACCCCTCCTGACATCCCCGGGGTCGGGGATCGTCTCACATCCTCCCTCTTCCCTGCGGGGTCTTCATCGCGGGGCTGGGCCCCATTTCCCTCCTGGCCAGCCCAGCTCCCTCCGCACTTTTCCCTTGACCCCGCCTCTCACCTCTGGTTGGTCAGCTTCTGGGAGAGGAGCCCTGCTGCTCAGATAAACCAGGAACCAGGTACACTCGGTGCACGTTTACCTTAGCTAAATAAATTCGTGTACACTTCATAAAGTTTTAAACTACAATATAAAAGACACCTTCCTTTCAAAATCAAAACTCGTACTACCACAAGAGAAACATTCTGAAATGCAAAAACCATAAGACGATGCGCAGACTCCAAGGGAAATGGTGGGAAATTTTCTATGGGGTGGACCTAATAAAGGTTGACGATCATTCCATGGAAAATAATACAGTAATTAACAAATACAAATATGACAATTAATTCCTTCTCCTACTCACCACTATAAACCTACTTTCAAACCCACCTGTAGGATGCAAACTTCAAATAAATAGACATTATACAACACTGAGTTCGGCTGAGGGCAAAAACCATGATTACAAAGACCAGCGCTTCCTACCGAGGAGTTTGATGGACCCGGGAGTTTCTGCTTTCCATGCAATGAACAGAACTCGGAAACATAAGCTCCCAATGACATGCAGCAGAACTGCAAGAAAAAACAGAAAAATTTATCATCGAAATATATGAATCACGCCTCTCTCCTTCAGAAACGAGAAGACACCCCCCCACCACCTCCTTCAAAATAATTGGTAAGGAGATAAAACACTCAAAGTGAACGGCTAAGTGGATTCCTCCCTCCTAGGGGACCCGCTCTGCAGAACCTTCTGGGGCACCTGTGCTAAGGTGTCATTTTTCCAGGTGCCCACACGAGGGCGCCAGGGCATCGCGCGGACGTTGGCTGTAAAGGCAACTGTGTTCTGCTCCACACCTGCGGTGACACATAGAAACTATGTATCTTCCTCTCCTTACGTTTCCTTTAGAAATCCGCAACAAAAAGTAACTGCACAGTAGGAATACTTGCAAGTTGTCAAATACTTTTAAAGAATCCCCAAAACGATTAACAATGGCACTTACAATATAATTGCAACTGAAACGTAATAATATCACACGCAGAAACATACAGGAAATTCTACCAGTCTTACCTGCACCGATGAGCAAAAAACAAAACCTGACACTTCATCACATTCTTACTTTTCTTCACCACCTACGTGAGTAACTCCATGGCACCTCACCTTCAGCCGCCTCAGTGTTCGCCTCACCTGGAGGAGGAGCGGTCCCTTCTCACCAAGGGCCCAGACTGCGCTGCGCCTCAGTCTGCCCGCCCCGCACCTCGCATCACCCCGCACCTCGCCTCTCCCCGCCTCTGGGCTCTGGGGTCCTCCCCGCGCACCTCTGGCCTCCAAACCCTCTAAGACCATCGTCCGTTCATTAGGTTTCAGGGATGCATCCAATTGGAAAATGCCAGGACCCAAGCAGAGTTGTAGACCTAAAATTTAATGAACAAAAATCATGACTATAGACATGGCCAGTTGGCTCAATGGATAGACTTCGGCCCATTGTACGGACAACCCTGTTTCCATTCCAGGTCAGGTCACACAGGAGAAATGACCATCTGCTTTGCCCCGCCCCCCACTCCCCCCCTTCGCCTCGCCTCGGGCAGTGGGGCGTGGCCCCAGCGCTGTCAGCCTCAGGAGCTAAAACCAGCTCAGTACTGCAGCATCTGCCCCAGATGGGGTTGCTGGGTGGCTCCTGTCTATATCAAATGTGGGAGACTGCTTCATTATGCCCTCCTCTAACCTAAAAATAAATTTCATTATTATAAATGTTATAAAATTTAAAACGGCTCTTTAAAAGAAACTATCCACATAATACAAAGATGAGCCATGAACATAGACAAATTTCATCACCAACATAGCTAATGAAACATTTCTACTCCATACACACACAAAAAAAATTTATTAAAATTTCCTTAGCTCTGTCAAACAAATAACCATACTGAAAATGGCTTCCTATATCTAAACACACACCTGGCTGAATAACACAGACAGGGTGGACAAAAAAGGGTTCTGTGGAAAAGGACCTTCTCCTAATCCAGGATAAAATTTGCATTTGCTCCTCATGGCCATCGATATGGAAACCTGCAAGAAAAGGGAATGACGGATACCATTTCCATTAACGTTTTCAAATAAACTTCTAAAAGAGCCCCCAACATAAAACACTACAACAGTTTAAAACTAAGTTTTATAGAAAAATGATAAAAATACATTCTAAGTGTTTCTACATCAAAATAGATTTCTCCCTCAAGGCATACTGGAATAAGATGGCTGCACTTCACATTACAGAGAGGGTGGGGTTGCTGGCTTGCATTGCAGACACTAACACTTGCTGCTGAGCTCCTACCAAGCAAAGGGCCTTCACCCACATCAAAAAATGACCAGGGCCCTGGCCGGTTGGCTCAGCGGTAGAGCGTCGGCCTGGCATGCGGGGGACCCGGGTTCGATTCCCGGCCAGGGCACATAGGAGAAGCGCCCATTTGCTTCTCCACCCCCCCTCCTTCCTCTCTGTCTCTCTTCCCCTCCCGCTGCCAAGGCTCCATTGGAGCAAAGATGGCCCGGGCGCTGGGGATGGCTCCTTGGCCTCTGCCCCAGGTGCTAGAGTGGCTCTAGTCGAGGCAGAGCGACGCCCCGAGGGGCAGAGCATCGCCCCCTGGTGGGCAGAGCGTCGCCCCTGGGGGGCGTGCGGGGTGGATCCCGGTCGGGCGCATGCGGGAGTCTGTCTGACTGTCTATCCCCGTTTCCAGCTTCAGAAAAATACAAAAAAAAAAAAAAAATGACAGGGCACCCTGGCCGGTTGGCTCAGTGGTAGAGCATCGGCCTGGTGTGCAGGAGTCCCAGGTTCGATTCCTGGCCAGGGCACACAGGAGAGGCGCCCATTTGCTTCTCCACCCCTCCCCCTCTCCTTCCTCTCTGTCTCTCTCTTCTCCTCCCGCAGTGGAGGCTCCATTGGAGCAAAGTTGGCCCCAGGCACTGAGGATGGCTCCTTGGCCTCTGCTTCAGGCACTAGAAGGGCTCTGATTGCAACAGGATCCTGGTTGGGCGCAAGCAGGAGTCTGACTGCCTCCCCGTTTCCAACTTCAGAAAAAATACAAAAAAAGAATAAAAATAATAATAAAAAAAACAGCATGGTATTGGCAGAAAAATAGACAGTCAGACCAATGGGACAGAATAGAAAGCCGAGAAATAAAACCGTAGGTATGCCTGACCTGTGGTGGCACAGTGAATAAAGCGTCAACCTGGAAACACTGAGGTTGCCGGTTCAAAACCCTGGCTTGCCTGGTCAAGGCACATATGGGAGTTGATGCTTCCTGCTCCTCCCACTTCTCTCTCTCTCTATCTCCCCCCTCCTCTCTAAAATAAATATAAATAATTTTTTTTTTAAACCCCACATGTATATGGTCAAATAATTTTTGATAAAGGGGCCAACAACACACAGTGGAGAGAAGAAAACCTCTTTAACAAATGGTGCTGTGAAAACTGGAAAGCCACATGAAAAAGAATGAAATTCGACTACAGTATGTCCCCTTGTACTAAAATTAATTCAAAATGTATCAAAGACCTAAATATAAGACCTGAAACAATAAATTACATAGAAGAAAACATAGGTACTAAACTCATGGACCTTGGTTACAAAGAGCACTTTATGAATTTGACTCCAAAGGCAAGAGAAGTGAAGGCAAAGATAAATGAATGGGACCACATCAGACTAAGAAGCTTTTGTACAGCAAGAGAAACTGACAACAAAACAGACAGCAACTAAATGGGAGATGATATTTTCAAACAGCAGCACAGATACGGGCCTAATATCCAAAATATACAAAGAACTCATAAGACTCAACAAACAAGCAAACAATCCAATAAAAAAAATGGGAAGAGGAAATGAATAGACAGTTCTCCCAGGAAGAAATACAAATGGTCAACAGATATATGAAAAGATGTTCATCTTCATTAGCTATTAGAGAAATGCAAATCAAAACTACAATGAGATACCACCTCACACCTGTTAGATTAGCTATTATCAACAAGACAGGTAATAACAAGTGTTGGAGAGGCTGTGAAGAAAAAGGAACCCTCATCCACTGTTGGTGGGAATGTAAAGTAGTACAACAATTATGGAAGAAAGTATGGTGGTTCCTCAAAAAATTAAAAATAGAACTACCATATGACCCAGCAATCCCTCTACTGGGAATATACCCCCATAACTCAAAAACACTGGTACGTAAAGACACATGCAGCCCCATGTTCACTGCAGCATTGTTCACAGTGGTCAATACATGGAAACAACCAAAAAGCCCTTCAATAGATGATTGGATAAAGAAGATGTGGTACACTATGGAATACTACTCAGCCACAGAAATGATGACATAGGATCATTTACAACATGGATGGACCTTGATAACATTATATTGAGTGAAATAAGTAAATCAGAAAAAAACTAAGAACTATATAATTCCATATATAAGTGGGACATAAAAATGAGACTCAGGGACATGGACAAGAGTGTGGTGGTTACTGGGGGGGTGGGGAGGGAAAGGGAAGGGGTTGGGGGAGAAGAGGGGTACAAAGAAAACCAGATAGAAGGTGACAGAGGACTATATGACTTTGGGTGATGGGTATGCAACATAATCAAATGTCAGAATAACCTGGAGATGTTTTCTCTGAACCTATGTACCCTGATCGATTAATGTCACCCCATTAAAATTAATAATTAATAAATAAATAAATAAATAAATAAAAATGACCGGGAACAAAAGGTCTATACTACTGAGAACTTTATAGGAAGAAAGATGAGCCCGTGACCACACAAACAGCATGTCCTTTGGCATCCTACTCCTCAAAGCAGGACTTTCTTCAATGACCGACATGGAGGCCAACTGCTAAAGAACAAGGACAACAAAGACTAAACCTGCCACCTTCCAAGCACTAGGGAGGGATGTCCTAGGCTCAGGAGACACCCAAGGAAAGTCAGGAGACGATGCCTTTCCCTGAAGTTGCACATGTGTGACAAAAATCATCTTCAACAGCCACCACCTTTTTCAGAGTATTACAAATTTTACGATTAGGTTCCAGGACCACAACATTCCCCCAACTTTCCAAAGTGATCGCTTATGATGAAAACATACTAAACAGACTCCTATTCTCTTCATATATATTAATTTCAAACATCAATCATCTTCCAGCCATGGTCAGGATATCGACCACAAAGGCAAAGTATGGCAGGCTCGACCCCCCCTCATCAGGACACTACCAGACTGCACAACGAAATTGAGCGCCTGAGCTAAATGATGGGAGCTCATACGTGTGATACGTGTGTGTGTTTCTCTCTCTCTCTCTCTCTCTCTCTCTCTCTCTCTCTCTCTCTCTCTCTCTCGCCTGCCCTCCCTCCCTACTTCCTTCCCCTCCCACCTGCCCTAGGTATCCACTTCACTTTTCTCGGTGTCCATCAATAGACTCACAGTCTTTCTTTTCTTTTCTTTTCTTTTTTAAGATTTTATTTATTCATTATAGAGAGGGGAGAGAGAGGGGGGGGGGAAGGGGGGAGGAGCAGGAAGCATCAACTCCCATATGTGCCTTGACCAGGCAAGCCCAGGGTTTAGAACCGGCAACCTCAGCGTTTCCAGGTTGACGCTTTATCCACTGCGCCACCACGGGTCAGGCTAGACTCACAGTCTTTCTATAATACTTCACCTTGTCCTCTCAGCACTGGGTGGCTGCTAAGACATGTTCACCAGCCTCAACAAAATAAGACCCTCTAAGGTAGTGACCACTGTATCTGGCACACGTTCTGACTGAGCAAAGCTATCCTGCGCTTTCACTTAAAACCAACGCCAAGAGCCCCAGCCTTAAGCGCCATGGGGTCAGCGAGCTGACTTCAAAACCCCCTGCCTGCCTCCCAGGGGAAAAAATATCTGCCACCTTACAACACCAAAACTCCATGAACCACTGTAGGCCTCTATCCTTGTTTGTCACAGCTCATACACACCCCTTTCATACTTGTTCTGTAACATACCTTATAAAACTTTGGACAACTGGCAATCTGTAAGTGTCTCAGTGGATGTGAAGGGGGACACGATGTCACTTACACAATACTTCTCATTTCTAGAACACCTTACATCCAGACCCTTCCCTCATTCACAATGCTAAGGACTCTGCTAGTATTTTATCAATTACTCCACTTAAAATGAATACAAAGAACTTTACATACATAGGTCAATTTCCAAAACATGTCTATAAATGTATTACAATAAAATTTAAAACACTGACCACATTGTTCAAGATCCTTTGCCTAATGGTCACTTCACATACTGAAAAATAAAGGAAGATTCTGGAAAAAGCCATCCATGAAAGAAAGCCCAAACACACATAAAACTTCCTTGTATTCTGCAGCTACTGAAATGAAACAGTACATGGCCACCTTCTAAATACACAATTTACACAAAGGGAAGATGTGGTAATAGATGCAAATCCATTTTAAATTTTTGTAGAATCAAGGTTTCTCCTTAAATCATGGGCTAATAGAAATGAAAACCAAATTAAATGTACTCAATGTATGGTACATTGAAAGGCAAAACTGGTCCTAAAAATAAAGAATGGAAAATTCTTTTCACAAGCTTCATGAACCAGAGTGATCTGCTATCACTTTCCATGAATAACAATGTGAATTCATACATCACAGGGCAAACAGGATTAACTAGCAACATCATAATGATACAAGGGGATTGGATATACCTCTGTTAGGGATGCAGCCCTCCTTTTAGAACCGATCTGACCCACACATCAACTGCTAAGAATGTGCAAACATAACACAAGTAGCCAAGAAGATTCCATATACATAAATACTCCAGTAGAACCCATAAAACTGCACGTTAAAGCTCGGGTTCAAAAACATTTGAAACTATTTTTAAAGGACTACAGGGAACTATAAAACAAGTTTCTACTGATTTCGATTTGCTGAAGTTCTGTGACCTACAGGGATGCCTCCCAGGGCTTTCCCTCTGGAAACCTATAACACCAGGCAATTACATTCTCATAGGAACATCTAAAACAGCCCCTAAGCTAAGTCACTAGTAAAATTATAAAATAACTACAATGGAAAGATAATAAAAATACTGCATTGCAATCCTTTCAGATTCCAGAAATGATCCAAGTTTCCACCTCACTGGTTTCTGCTCCAAAGTAACTCTGCCCCCAGGGCATATTTGGCCAAGGCATTTCACGTTCTGAACAAGATGGAGTTCTACAAACAATTAAAACAGACAAACAATAGGTGTTCCTGAGCACACCTGATGCAGATTCACCCCTCACCCTGGACAAAGAATGATCTGACCCAAAAGGTCAATACCACTCAAAGACAATCTCTACTGTACACGGAACACAAAGAGTAAAGTACAACAGAAACAGCAGGTCATTTTCCATCCTAGATTGCAAATGCTGCCTCTCCTGCACTAGCCACATGGGAGCTCACACCTACAGAACAACAACTCCTCGTGGCTGCTGAAATACACTCAACTACCTCATTGACATGGGACTGTCTGCAGCAGTGAGAAGTGTCTCCAACACAAATCCTGATGAGGCAGACCTACCCTGGACTTTAGCTGGACTTCCAGACCACGGACCAAAGAATGAGCAGCACGTGGATCAAAGAAGCCACTTGGAACTCCTCCAGCCTGCCTGCTGGAGATAAAGACTCTGGGACACCTTAGGACAGTGGTCCCCAACCTTTTTTGGGCCACGGACAGGCCTTTAGGATGGGACGGATAAATGTATCACATGACTGAGACATGCATCAAGAGTGAGTCTTAGACAGATGTAACAGAGGGAATCTGGTCATTTAAAAAAAATAAAACATTGTTCAGACTTAAATATAAATAAAATGTAAATAATGTAAGTTATTTATTCTTTTTCTGCAGACCAGTACCAAATGGCCCACAGACCGGTACTGGGGGTTGGGGACCACTGCCTTAGTACACTGAATCACATTGTGAACCACAAGATGCACCAAGCATCTTTGTCTGCTCATGACTCAGGACATGGTCTTTAGTTCTGCTTCAATACTGTAACTTATATCAATCACCCCAGTCTCTTACTTTCCTGCCTACACCATCTACGGGTTCCTTTTTCTAATTTTGCATACCTGTTTATGTGAGATTTTCTCCAACAACCTACAGGAGATCTACTTTACTTGCAAAATGCTTCTTGTTTCTAGAACACCTTCCATACACCCTTCATTTATGACACTAAGGCAGGGGTCCCCAAACTTTTTACAGAGGGGGCCAGTTCACTGTCCCTCAGACCGTTGGAGGGCCGGACTATACAAAAACTATGAACAAATCCCTATGCACACTGCACATACCTTATTTTAAAGTAAAAAAACAAAATGGGAACAAATACAGTATTAAAAATAAAGAACAAGTAAATTTAAATCAACAAACTGACCAGTATTTCAATGGGAACTATGCTCCTCTCACTGACCACCAATGAAAGAGGTGCCCCTTCTGGAAGTGCAGTGGGGGCCGTATAAATGGCCTCAGGGGGCCGCATGTGGCCCGCGGCCGTAGTTTGGGGACCCCTGCACTAAGGATTCTCATAATTTCTTTACTAGTCACCTTAAGAAACAATTTTACATACCATGCCTTCCCAAAGATGTCTACACATGAAATATAATGTCACACATGAAAACAAACTATAGGGAAAGCATACAAAAACAATAGAAGAAAGCCCAACTACATTGAATAATTTCCTTGTGGCATACAGCTACTAAAATGAACTGCTGGGCTAACTCCTTATCAATAAACATAAATAGCCTAATCATTGGCACATACAGTACATTTTAAGGCAAAAAGTGGTCCTATAAACAACACAAAATCCTTTTAATAGCTTCAGTAGACGTGAACGGTAGAGTGGATTCTGTCTTCCTAGAGGATCTGCTCTACTGCGCACCTGCGCTACGGTGTCATCCCCCGAGATGCCCACACGAGGGCGCCAGGGCATCGCGCTGACGGCACATGAAAATAAACTGTATTAGACTAGATTCAACTGGTAACATATAGAAATGATGTATCTTCCCCTCCTGGTGGATCCTCTAGAAATCCGCAACAAAAAGTAACTACGGAGCACTTATGGCTACAAGTTATCAAATCCACTTCTCAATGACCCACAAAATACATTAAACTGGCCGTTACAATGCCATTGGAACTGAAACGTAATAAAAACACCGCGCACCAATACACAGGAAACTCTTGTCTCCCCTGCACAGAAGAATTAGAAAGAAAACCTGACGGTTCCGTACTTTCTCACTTTCCTTCAGAACCCAAGTTAGTAGTACATCGAATGCACCTCACCTTCACGCCGCCTGGGCGGCCGCCTCCCTCAGAGCCCGGGCGATGGTACTGACGCCCCTTCTCACCGCGGGACCGGGACCGGACTGCCTAAAACCTGAGCCCGCCCGGTCCCGCATCTCCCTCTCCGCTCCTCCCGCATCTCCCTCTCCCCGCCTCCTTCCCTCGCGCCTAAGGCCTGGGGGGGGGGGGGCACCACGCCCTTCACCGTTCCTTTAGGTTTCAGGGACTCATCAAAATAGAAAAGGCCAGGGAATTTATAAAATTGGAATCAACTCTTTAAAAAAAAACTATTCACATAATAAAAACACAAGCCAGAACCGGAGAGAACATCTTATTCACCAAGTAACTGATGAAACATTTCTGTTCCATAAACCGACAAAACTATACATACAATGCATTTCTAATCAATATTCACATAGCACACTAAAACAAATAGGCCCACGGAAAATGAATTTGTATCTAAACAGACTCCAAGCGAGGAACACAGTGTGGACAAGAAAGGGCTCAGTGCAATGGGACCTCCTCGTGATCACATAGAAATTCCGGAATTGAACAGGTCAAGGTGAGAACTCACACCCTTGGCAGATCATTTCTTTACCAAAAGACTTCTCTTTGCCATTACTAGCTGCATCTGGCCACTCTGTGCCTTGATAGGATCATACTGTGATAGGTTGTCAAGGAACTGCAAAACTGTTGATACTGGTATTTCAAAAAGAAGAGCCAGGCCCCCCACCCTTACTCCTCCATTCTGAGAAGAAGAAAAAACACAAGAGAAAGAGATTAAATGGGCAAAAGTTAGTTAGTAGTTAAATCATAATTTTTTTTTATTTCATTTTAGAAAGGAGAGAGAGAGAGAGAGGGAAGGGGGGAGGAGCAGGAAGCATCAACTCCCATATGTGCCTTGACCAGGCAAGCCCAGGGTTTCGAACCAGTGACCTCAGCATTTCCAGGTCGATGCTTTATCCACTGCGCCACCACAGGTCAGGCTTAAATCATAATTTAACTATAGTTCTCTGTAAGGACTGAGGCCACTACTTGCTAGACAGAGCAAAGAAGGTAGAACTTATCTTCCCCTTCTTTAAAAGCCTTTAGGAGACAATGTTTACATATCTTAATTAAAAATTCCTATAACGCTTCCCTCCTGGAGTCATAAGAGTGACGTATCCCTCTAGAAAAAGGAACCACGAGCCCACTCCCCTTGCTTGAAAAACCTACATTCTATAACATTTTACATGCTTTCTAATAATCATCCCTTTGGAAATTTTTTATATATATATAAAACTTGTAAACTAAACAAGCAGGGATTAGCTTATTAGGTGTCCTAATAAACTAGCCCCAACACTTTTAGCAAAGATAGTTTCATTTAACTTCTCTCTTTATCTTAAGCTAAAACATTTCATTTCCCACTGTTGTGGCAACAAGGATAAGTGTAAACCCTGGAAGATTTGGGAATGTCTTTTTGAAATGTAAAACAACATTTACTACTACTGTATCAGGTATGTAAAACATTTATCACTACTGTGTTATCTTGTCATCTTAATGTCTAGGAATGTTTTTCCCTTTAATAGATCCTATAGAGTCTGACCTGTGGTGGTGCAGTGGGTAAAAGCATTGACCTGGAACACTGAGGCTGCTGGTTCAAAACCCCGGGCTTGCCTGGTCAAGGCACATATGGGAGTTGATGCTTTCTGCTCCTCCCTCCCTTCTCTCCCTTGGCCTCTCTCTGTGTCCCCTCTCTCTAAAATCAATAAATAAAATCTTGAAAAAAAATAGATCCTATAGATAAATGTTGTAAGCTTATCATTAAATGATTTTTGTATCATGCTCCCTCTCCTTTCCCCCTCAACCAGGAGGTGATCATGTCTATATAACCAACCTCAGGACTATAATCAAGGCTGCACGATTTGGATTAGTTATACCCCATGTAAGTCATATGTAGCCAGCTTATTAATAAATCTCCTCCTAAAATTTTTTCTATATCCTGCCTCGGTGTCTCTATGTAACCCACAGATTAAAGTAAGTTACTTTATAAACAATACCGTTGACCTGCCCCCTGATAGTTTCCTCCTGCAAAACAGTGATAGCACAGACTCTTCCCTACTTGCTCATCCTGTTTGGCTCTGGCTCTCAGGCCCTCAAGGAATCTTCTCTCCCTTCTTTTATTTCACATCCATTAAAGAAATTACCTCTCCCTCTCTCTCCACCCTCTTAAATGAATAAAACAAAAGAACAAACAAATAATTAAAATAAAAAACTAGGCTTGCCTAGTCAAAGCACATATGGGAGTTGATGCTTTCTGTTCCTCCTCCCTTCTCTTTCTGTCTGTCTGTCTGTCTCTCTCTCTCTCTCTCTCTCTCTCCACTCTCTAAGATGATTTTTTAAAAATAAAGAAATAAATAAAAAAGAAATTGCTATGCTGAGAGTCTCTGCAGGTTTGGAGATCTTCATCTCAAATGTTTGGAGTCACTTTAGCTCAAATAAACTCCTAAATAATCCCAAGGTTTCATGTTTCTGACTGATATATAACATTAGGAAATGACAATTGCAGACTACAATAATATGGCACCCACACCTGTTAGAACTGCTAAACTCCAACTATGACAGTACCAATGTTCTCATGCATTCACTGTTTACTTCTTGGATGTCCACTGAGGATCAGGCCTACATGCTTGGAGTATCAGAATGACGCTCTGCCTAACTGAGCTACCCAGCCAGGGCATAATCATGGTTTTCATCCAACTCTCTCATTTAGAGATAGAAAATATCTCTTTCAGAACCAACATATTGCCACAAAAAAAGAAAATCAGGACAGAGATAAAAAACGTACTTAACATAAGCAAGAAAGTGGACAGACCACTGACAGATAATGCATGGTCCCCACCCCTGTTCTTATGACTGCCACCAAGGTGTTGTTCCCAAGATGCACACAACGTAATGCCAGACACACACTAAGCGCCTATTTAAAAGGGACCAATTTTCACTATAAAGCAAATGACAGAAAAATTTCAAAGATTTGAAATTACATAACCCATGTTTCCTACTCTCATAACAGTTAACCTTGAAATCAGTATTAACAGATAAACTAGGACGTACTTATACTTAATTATTAAATACCATCTTAAATAGCCTTAAACATACATTACAATTGGAATTCTAATATTATTTCAACTGAAAGATAATAATAAAATGTATAAATAAACTTATGGTGCCCTGATTGGATGTCTCAGTGCATGGAGCGTCCTCCCTGTGTGCCAAGGTTGTGGGTTCCATCCCAGGTCTCAGCACCTAAGAGAAGTGACCAAGAAGTTCACAACTAAATGTAACAACCAAGTGGAGAAATGAGCTCATGCTTCTCTTTCTCTCTCTCTCTCTCTCTTAAGTCAATGTAAAAACTTTAAAATCCAATGCAAAAAGGTGCAATAGATCTACAAGCAGCCTAGAGCATTTCTCTCAACAGAAAGGCAGAAAAAAGGGTAGAAAAACAAAGAAAAAGACCCAGATCTCTCTTTGGACCATGTTTCTACTTTCCTCTAGGAAGGACTACCTTTTCTTACCATAAACAATCCCAATTCTGAACCTCAGTGTTTCCCACACACTTTTTTACTCCCCTGGAGCCTCTCCTACAATGGAACCATTTCCCTGCTGTTCCTCCAAGACACCTGGTAGCGGTGCGTTGGGGAAACTCCTCCCAAACCTGAGGCCGGAGGGCTGAGCGGACAATGGACTTCTCAGGACACAATGGTTTCCTCTAATGTGCCATCAAGCCTATGAGTACTGGAGCCTTCTATCAGATTAGATAAATGGAAACTTGAGGCTTCTCCCTAGAGCAGGCATTCCAAAAATACAGTCTCCAACTCTCTTCCCTCTCTTTCTCCACCAATAACTACCTTCCTGCCAACATGAACACAACAAGCATTACTGGACAGGCACCAGAAGCCAGAAAGTTTATTATACCTCACCAGGATCAAGGAGTAGAATGTTACAGTAATATAATGTTATAGTAATTAAATATATAGAAATATAGAAACTATAGAAGATATATAGAAATGTTAGGACATAATATTAATAGCCACTAAGGTAAGTGAATAAGGCTACATACACTCTCTGGGTGGGAGCTAATCTGGTGTATAGGGATATGATAGGCAAGACCATGCCCTTTGCACAGGGCCCAGTTAGTGTGTGTGTGAAATCATATCTGCATAAAAAGAGCTCCCTGCAAGAACTCCCCAAAAGTGGCTGATGTGACAATTATGTTGAGTCCCATAAAAAAGAGCTCCCCATGAGGAAATCCCCAAAAGTGGCTTGATGTGATAATCCTGGAGATTAACACCTGTTAGGTGTATGCCAGAAAGGGTGCTAAAGCCAAGGGCCCCCAGCCGCAGTTAGCCCCCCAGACTCCAACATTGAATGCAAACAGTCTCCACACTGGCAGCTCTAACCAAGGAAAGCTGAGACAAACACACTGATGGGGCCCCCTTTTAAGCTGTACCCAGGCATGCCATAGGACAGGGGTCCCCAAACTTTTTACATAGGGGGCCAGTTCTCTGTCCCTCAGTCCATTGGAGGGCCGAAGTATAAAAAAAACTATGAACAAATCCCTATGCACACTGCACATATCTTATTTTTAAGTAAAAAAACAAAACGGGAACAAATACAATATTTAAAATAAAGAACAAGTAAATTTAAATCAACAAACTGACCAGTATTTCA
The DNA here is from genome assembly GCF_036850995.1 of Saccopteryx leptura. Lineage (NCBI taxonomy): Eukaryota > Metazoa > Chordata > Mammalia > Chiroptera > Emballonuridae > Saccopteryx > Saccopteryx leptura. The sequence goes on from NC_089507.1 coordinate 15,554, forward strand.
ATGGGAACTATGCTCCTCTCACTGACCACCAATGAAACAGGTGCCCCTTCCAGAAGTGCGGTGGGGGCTGGATAAATGGCCTCAGGGGGCCGCATGTGGCCCGCGGGCCGTAGTTTGGGGACCCTGCCTTAGGATCTGTGAGTAATAAGCTGCCTGTGTGATTCTTGCAACTAACTTGTGTGTTGCTTGTGTCTCTCCTCTGGTGGCTACTGGTCTCAGGAACAATAACTAGATATCCCCCTCAAAGAGGCTTCCAGCCCTGCTGTTAAGCAGGAGAGCCCCACTGCATGGGAAGTCGAATCAGGGATACCTAATTGACATAAAGCTTGGGCTCTACTGGGACAGGGGAAGCATTTCTCTAGGAAGCCAGCCTCTCTCTGAGGAGGGTGTGGACAAAAACGGGGCCACATGCTGAACCCAACAAGCTCCAGGGAGGCTTGCATGGTGGCCTTACAAACTCTGAGACCTAAAATAAACACACAGGATGGTCTGAAATTAAAACGTTCTAACTAAAAGCAGTTCATGGTGGGTAGTCATGTCCTAGGGAGGTATTTTTCTCTAAGAAAGGTCAAAGGCTTACTTTAATTGAGCTGAGCAAGTAGGGAAGAGTCTGTGCTATCACCAGAGAAACTCAGGTCCAAGGTAGCTTTTTTTAAATTTATTCATTTTAGAGAGGAGAGTGAGATAGAAAGAAAGAGAGAGAAAGAAGGGGGAGGAGCAGGAAGCATCAACTCCCATATGTGCCTTGACCAGATAAGTGCAGGGTTGAACTGGCGACCTCAGCATTCCAGGTCTATGTTTTAGCCACTGCGCCACCACAGATCAGGCCCAAGGTTGCTTCTTAGGTGAGAAAGAATTTGGGCGAGAGACAGGGTGCAGTGTTCAAGCAAAGCAAGCAGTTTCTTAAGCAAAGCTGTGCACTTGGCACAAGTGGGCAACTCAGCTAGTCTGAGCACCACTCCCTGTTGGGGTCTTAGAGATCATATACTTTTTTTTTTTTTTTTTTTACAGAGACAGAGAGAGGGATAGATAGGGACGGACAGACAGGAACGGAGAGAGATAAGAAGCATCAATCATCAGTTTTTCTTTTTTTTAAATTTTATTTATTTATTTTTTACAGAGACAGTGAGTCAGAGAGAGGGATAGACAGGGACAGACAGACAGGAACAGAGAGAGATGAGAAGCATCAATCATTAGTTTTTCGTTGCGCATTGCAACACCTTAGTTGTTCGTTGATTGCTTTCTCACATGTGCCTTGACCACGGGCCTTCAGCAGACCGAGTAACCCCTTGCTGGAGCTAGTGACCTTGGGTTCAAGCTGGTGGGATTTTGCTCAAACCAGATGAGCCCACGCTTAAGCTGGCGACCTCGGGGTCTCGAACCTGGGTCCTCGGCATCCCAGTCCTCCGCTCTATCCACTGCGCCACCACCTGGTCAGGCAATCATCAGTTTTTCATTGCGCGTTGCGACACCTTAGTTGTTCATTGATTGCTTTCTCATATGTGCCTTGACCGCGGGCCTTCAGTGGACTGAGTAACCCCTTGCTGGAGCCAGTGACCTTGGGTTCAAGCTGGTGGGATTTTGCTCAAACCAGATGAGCCCACGCTTAAGCTGGCAACCTCGGGGTCTCGAACCTGGGTCCTCTGCATCCCAGTCTGGCACTCTATCCACTGCACCACCAACTGGTCAGCCGAGATCATATGCTTTTTAACTGTAACTTCCAAGTTTCCCTTTAACTGATACTCTTGACCAACGTACAGTATTTCAAGGCCGTTTGGACATCTGGTGATTTTGTCCTGGCAGACCATGTGACCGCTGACCCCCTCCTTCAGTGGGTGAGATAAAACCCCCCTGTTTTCCCTCCCCTTTTCCTGCCCTGGTGCTTATCTATCCCACCTAACCACAGCACGCCTTTGAAAAGTAAGGGTAATATTTTCCTGCACTCCTCAGAGCAAGCAGATCAGCAGAGCAGAAGCCAACCACCCCCATTGTTGTTATTATCACGGTCATTGCTACCTATCTTATTCCTGCCCACGTAAAAGAAATTTCAATATATACATTTTTAGTTTTAATCAGTCCCACAGATTACCCTACTTCGCGTTCTCAGCCTCCCTGATCTATCACCGATCAATTTCATGTAACCCCCTTGTCTTCCGCTTTGCTTCTCATGTACAAAATACAGGGCAAAACGCCGTTTTCCAGATCATTTTTTCAATCCGCTGAGACTTTGATTACCAGCAACTGTCGACAGATTGGCTAAAGTAAACTCATAAAAACACTACAGGTCTGGACGTTGCTTAAGTTGACAAGGGAGACCTGGGGGGGAAAGGCTCCCTCCCCTCACGAAACACCTCCTGGGAGGGGCTGCCCCTCCCTGGAAAGTGAGCCACTCTACAAGGGTCGCACTCAGAAGGTCACCAAATCCTAGGAGGGAGACCCTCTCCAGGGAGTTATCCCCTCTCCACCGCAGAAGCTCCAGTCTAAGGCGAGGCTGGGGCTCCTTTCCAGGGACTGACCCCGCCACAGGGAGGTGTCCTGCCCTCGCCATCCCCACCCGCAGCCCACCCCGCCCCACCCACCGCACCCAGTCAGCCCCGCTGCACCACACCGCGCCTTCTCCTCTGCGATGGGACGTCCGCTCCACCGTCCACGCCCCTCGCAGTCCACGCCCAGCGCGATCCCAGCCCTGCCCCTCGCCATCTCCAAAATATAAGCGAGTAAAGAGATCCAAAGTGAAAGATGGGGAAAGACACGTCTGTGCTGCAAAAGTAGGTTGACAGTTTTTTGGTTACATGCACCCAGATTGCAGCAGAGGAAAAAACGTTCTGGTGACTTTTACCTAGCTGTTATTTTCAAGATGTCCACGAGATGGCAGCATAAAAATATTTTGTTTGTTTTTTTCCTAGATGGGTCCACTGTGATGTTGATCCAAATATGTGCAAAACAGAACAGCAAACGCCCTGGCTGGATGGCTGGGTTGATTGGAGCATCGTGCTGAGATGCAGAGGTGGCTGGTTCAGTCCTTGGCTGGGGCACATACTGGAACAGATTGATGCTTCTGTCTTTCTCTCCCTCTGCCCCTCTCTGGATTCAATAATAAAAAATTTTAAAAAAGAAAGAAAAAACGACAAAAAAATTAAAAATCAGACAACGGCACTGCCCTCTGCATTAAATGAGAATCCAGACCTGGAAATAATTCCTATTTTAAGACCCTCACATGCCTCAGCTTACCTACTGCTCCCATGTGCTGAATGAGACACGGACGATTGTTACCTCCATTTCACAGGTATCTGAACTAAAGACTGATTCTAACACAGTTCAAAGTCCAGAACCAATGGTCCAAGATGGGCCAGAAGAGTGCACACTCACAGTATCCTGGACAAATCGAGCAATCCAAGTACTCCTTGCAGCCTTGTGTTGAATATTGCACTTTTTTTTTAAGTTTTTTATGTTTTTAAGAAAACCTGCACATAACCTGATGGTCCAGCTTGCCATGTTCTCACCCAAAGTGGTGTTTGGGGTGGAACTTGGTCAGGAAACGAGATAGGATAGGTGGGGAGGGAGGAGGTGGCCTGCCCTTTCCCAGGTGCTGAACCAACAGATCCCTTTAAGAGTGCCCTCCCCACTTCAGACAGGGCCCCTCCTGTCTGGTGGCATTTTAAACTCTGTTCTTCAGTCCAGAGCACGGGTCTGCTTCTACCCATGTGTCTTCCTCTGAGGCCTCACCTGACAGGAGCTTCCCACAGGCTCGGAATGAACTCTAGAGTTGAATTCTGGCTCCACCAACTAAAAGCAAATAAGTGAAAACTCAGTCTCCTCATCACCCAAATGGGGAGAACCGCTTCCTCTCCGGTGGCTGTGAGAATTCAGGAAAGTTCATTCCTTGGAGACCACAGTCAGAGAAGGGACACTGAGGGGCCACCAGGAAAGGGGAGGCATCCAGAGGAAAAGGGCAGGAGGTCTCAGCACCAGAGGCGGATTAAGGTCGATTGAAGCTCCAGGCACTGGACCCCTTACATTGAGAAAAGGTGTAAAGTTGAGGTTTTGCGGGCCCTTCAGAAGCCGGGTCCAGGGCGCACACCCAGTGTGCTCACCATTAAAACGGTCTCTGTTCAGTGCCCATAACCTCCACCATTATTATGACTTGCCTTTGACCTTCTCCAGAAGCAGAGCAGCATGGCACAGAGGGGTCAGACCCACAGGCCGCTGGGCAATTTTCCCTAAACTCTTTCCTGGCATCTAATTTGAGATCCTCAAGCTGTAGCAATAATTCATATGGCCTTACTGGGATCCCTGTAAAGATGGGATTCTCCAACCTATTCATTAAAAAAAAATTAATTTTTAAAGTTCTTATTTATTAATCTTATAGAGAGAAGACAGAGAAAGGTGGGGAGGAGCAGGAAGCATCAACTGGTAGTTGCTTCTCCAATGTGCCTCAGCCAGCAGAGCTTGGGGTTTCTTTTTTTTTTTTTTTTTTTTTTTTCTGTATTTTTCTGAAGCCGGAAACAGGGAGAGACAGTCAGACAGACTCCCGCATGCACCCGACTGGGATCCACCCGGCACGCCCACCAGGGGGCGACGCTCTGCCCCTCCGGGGGGCGTTGCTCTGTCGCGACCAGAGCCACTCTAGCGCCTGGGGCAGAGGCCAAGGAGCCATCCCCAGCGCCCGAGCCATCCCTGCTCCAGTGGAGCCTCGGCTGCCGGAGGGGAAGAGAGAGACAGAGAGGAAGGAGAGGGAGAGGGGTGGAGAAGCAAATGGGTGCTTCCTCTGTGTGCCCTGGCCGGGAATCAAACCCGGGACTTCTGCACGCCAGGCCGACGCTCTACCACTGAGCCAACCGGCCAGGGTCAAAGCTTGGGGTTTCTAACCAGCAACCTCAGCATTTCCAGCTCGATGCTTTATTCACTGTCCCACTGCAGGTCAAACAATTTATTTATTGATTTTTTTTTCTAGAGACAGATTGAGAGTTAGAGAGAGGAACAGACAGATACAGACAGACAGGAACGGAGAGAGATGAGAAGCATCAATCATCAGTTTTTCATTGTGGCACCTTAGTTGTTCATTGATTGCTCTCTCACATGTGCCTTGACCGTGGGGCTGCAGCAGAGTGAGTGATCCCTTGCTGAGCCAGCAACCTTAGGTCCAAGCTGGTGAGCTTTACTCAAACCAGATGAGCCCACGCTCAAGCTGGCAACCTCGGGGTCTCAAACCTGGGTCTTCCACATCCCAGTCCGATGCTCTATCCACTGTGCCACCACCTGGTCAGGCAGTCAGGCTCTTTATTAATTTTAGAGAGCAAGAAGGGAGAAGGGAGACAGACAGAGGGCGAGAGAAACGTTGATTTGTTGTTCCGCTTATTTAAGCATTCAATGGTTGCTTCTGACATATGTCCTGACCAGGGATCAAACCCACAACCTTCATATATTGGGAAGACACTCTAACCCACTCAGCTACCCAGCCAGGGCTCCACCCTATTCATTTTGTAAGCTAGCTCTCAATATGCCAATGTGGCTTATCTGTATCCACAGCTAAGAACTAGGACACCTTCCAGTGCGTGATGACCTGGGCCTCCTTCACTCACCCCTGCCCTACTGGAACGCAGGGGGCAATGAACTTCTGAGGACACCGTGGATTCCTGAAATGGGCCATCAAGCCTAGAAATACTTGAGCTTTCATGCTGATTAAGCTTAAGGTCAATGGAATGCTGAAGGTTCTTTATAAAGCAGGCCTTCTTAGAATTATAAAACATAATGTGCAAGTTCCTTACCTCTCTTTCTCCACCAATAGCCAACTACCTGTCTATGAAAACACAACCATTACTGACAGACACCAGACAGAGGCCACAGACAGACTTGAGACCCCACAGACCCCTACATTCCTCCTCCTAAACAACAGACCCCAAACCAAAATAGGACCCTAGGCTTGGGCCCCAAACCAAACACTATTCTCCACTGTGCGGACCTGAGCTGAGGTGTAATTCTCAAGATGAACACGAGGTGGCAGCAGAGAAGCACATGTAACAGAGACCATTATTGTATGTGCTATGAAGCAAGTTCCAACAAACTTCAGAGGACTGAAATGATATAAAGTATGTCTCTTGCTTTCACTACAGTTAACGTTGAAACCAGTAACAAACGGAAACTAGAAATTCCTTATATTTCCAAGTTGTAAAAGTATCTTCTAGATAGCATTGGATTCAACATTGATAGATAACGACAACACCCAACTGCCGTTATTTTTCCCGGTGAACTGCACTGAGGTGTTATTCCCAAGATACACACGAGGTGGCAGCAGAGAAGCGCGCTTGGAACACATTTACGACAGACCATTCCGTGTATTCTTTCAAGTAAGTTTCAACAACATTCAAACTTTGAAATGATATAAAGCATGTTTCTTGTCGTTACACTTAATCTAGAAATCAGTAATAGAAACTAACTAGAAAACCCTTATTTTTTTAAGTTAAGAAATTTACTCTTAAATAACCTCCCTCAAAATAACAATTCAAGTTACAAAATACTTTAAAATTAATGAAAATAAAAACTACATAAGAAACCTATGGAATAATGTAGTGATGAATACATTTTAGAGGGGAAAACTTTAAAATACACAGCCTTTCCCCTATACTGAGAACCAGGATAGTAAATCTAGAGAAAATAAAAGAAAGAAATGTTCACAGAGACATCTGGAGGGTGTATACCATATTTCCCCATGTATAACACTCATCCTTTTTTGACAAATTTGGGGTCTAAAATTTGGGTGCGTCTTATACAGTGGTTATAGATATTTTTCTTGAATTTCCTGCTTATTTGCATTTGTTATCTTTTTCTCAAATTTTGGGCCCCAAAATTAAGGTGCATCTTATACATGGAGACATCTTATACCTGGGGAAATATGGTACTTTACAACCTTACCTGGCCTGACCTGTGGTAGCGCAGTGGATAAAGCATTGACCTGGAAATGCTAAGGTCGCTGGTTCAAAACCCTGGGCTTGCCTGATCAAGGCACATATGGGAGTTGATGCTTCCAGCTCCTCCCCCATCTCTCTCTCCTCTCTCTGTCTCTCTCTCCCTCTCTCTCTCCTCTCTAAAATGAATAAATAAAAATAAAAAAATTACAACCTTACCTATTTTTTCCTCTTGGGGTGAGATTTTGAAAAAAATAACTCATTGCTCTATACAATATAAGCTGCAACAACAAGAAAAATCCATCGTCATTTTTTTCTTTTTTTTTAATTTTAATTATTAATGTTAGAGAGAGGAAGGGGGGGTAGACAGACAGATAGTCAGAAACATCTATCTGTTTCTGTATGTGCCCTGATCAAACCTATGACATTAGTGTATGGCTGTGATGCTCCCTACTGAACTCTCTGGTGAGAGCAAACCATTGTCTTTTTGGGGGAAAAAAAGTACCAGAGAAAACCTTAGGTAATTTAAAAATAAAAGAATAATCTGTCTGCTGTGGTGACAATACCAGAAGTCTTTTCTTTGCTCTTGACAATCAGGGGCATAAACACTATTTCTAATAGTTTAGCACAAAGTGACCCCTTTTCTTTTTTATTTATTTATTTATTCATTTTTTAGAGAGGAGAGAGAGACAGAGAGGGAGAGAGAGGAGAAAGAGAGAGAGAGAAGGGGGGAGGAGCTGGAAGCATCAACTCCCATATGTGCCTTGACCAGGCAAGCCCAGGGTTTTGAACCGGTGACCTCAGCATTTCCAGGTCAACGCTTTATCCACTGCGCCACCACAGGTCACGCCAAAGTGACCCCTTTTCTAACATGCACTTTTTCTTGTGTCATGGCCGCAGTCCAGACTGAGAAACCACCTAAGCTCTGGGCATCCAGAATTTACCTGAGCCTGGGTCACCACCTACAAGCTAGGTTCCTTTGGTCACAAAACACCTCCCAGGGTCTTTGTTTCATCACTTGTAAATTTTCTCAGTTTTATAGCTGAGAACACACATTGCTGAAGGACCGAGACTTATGTCTCAGCTCTGCCTTCTGAGAAGCTGAGATATTGGACCTCACCACGATCAAGCAAAACTGGGACCAAAGGCATTGCACTGCCAAATCCAGTGCTTATCACAACTTATAATTATTTTATTTATGTAAATTTTTCATTCCCTCTGTCTACCCCATGACAGCGTAGTATTTATAAAGACAAAAAGTGAGTCTGTCTCATTCACTATAGGCAACCAGTGTTGAGCACAGTGCCCGGCACATAATAGAAGTACAATAAGTGTTTATTAGATGAGTGAATAAATACTCATTTGTATACATATACAGATATACACAAATGACAGACACATATGGACACAGAGAGATATGCTCATGTGCAATGAACATCTATGCACACAGATGTATACACACCCAATATACCTGGGTACATATAGATAGAGAAATATAATAGGTACACAGAGAATATGGGAAGAAAATGTCATAATATTAACAGTAAATATCTCTGTATGGAAAATTTGTTGTTTTGTTTTCCTCATAATTTTTCTAGCATTTCTGCAATAAGAATACATTTTTTATAATAAAAAAGTTGTTAAAATTCAATATACTTGTCAAATCAAAGTACATCATATTTTATAATAAATTAAGGAGATTTAAATAAAATAGTTAAAAAGACAGAAGTAAGAATAGTAGAATGGGAAGTCATTGAGTGCAGGGACATAAGTTCCTAGCACAGTGCCTGGTATATGATGGGCACTTTCAAAGGCTTTATGAAAGCATGGCTGGAAGGAAAGAAGGAAAACAAGATGAAAAGAAGGGTGATAGAAAAATCCAGGGAGGAAAAAAAGAAGAGAGGAAGAAAAAAAGAGAAAAACAAATCATAGCTAGAGAGGAAAAATGGGGGAGGACTAAGAGAGATTCATCACAATTATACACATTCACAAAATTTGAGATCCCAAGTTGACGATAAAAGTTCTCTGCATTTGCCTGACCTGTGGTGGTGCAGTGGATAAAGCCTTGACCTGGAATGCTGAGGTTGCCGGTTTGAAACCCTGGGCTTGCCTGGTCAAGGCACATATGGGAGTTGATGCTTCCTGCTCCTCTCCACCTTCTCTCTCTCTCCCTCTCTCTTCTCTGAAATGAATAATAATAATAAAAGTTCTCCGCATTTACCAAGCATTCAGAAAATATTTTTAGAGCATCAAAAAATAAATGGAACTTACTGGCTCTACAATGTTGAATTTCTTGGACTCCTGAACTTCTGGATTTCATAAACGTAATCAAGGGAGGACTCGAAAAAAATGTGCCTCTCTTTGTCCACCTGCAGGTCAACCTGTAGAATGGTAGCAAATGTGACAAATTGGCACTGTCATTCACACGTCAGTGCCTATGGAATGAACAGAATGCTGGAGCTAGAGGAGAGCTTAGGTACCATGGAGTGACCTGGTCCCTTTATTTTACAAATAGGGAACACAAAGCCAAGAGATAAGCGACTAAGGCAAGACTTCCGGTTTCTGGTCCTACAAGTAAGAAGCTTGGCAGTTATCATGCCCATTCTCACAGGAGAAAAAAGCTGAACAAGGTGAAAATAAACTACTCCTCCTGGATCCAACAACTAGTTGAAGTCAGAGGGAAAACCAGTGTCTCAAAAATTGTATAGAAATTTGAATATGGGGAATAAGAATGTATCAGAGCAGAAGCCTGTTGCTGCAGCCAATATCAGACTATTTCAGAACTCTCCAGTGGGTCCAACATAATACCACATGTGGACACTGGGCTTGCACCCTCCCAAAAACCCATCCAATGTACCCCTTTGGTTAGAACAATTCCTCCTGAAAGACAACTGAGAAACAACTAAACAGCTTCTGCACAACAAGCTAGAGAGAGAGAGAGAGAATGCATAGAGAAGGCTGAGGAACCATGAGAGCTCTGCAGGAGGTGAAGGAACAGCTCAGGACTGAAGAGACCAGTGAGCACCACTGTTTACACCTCCCGGGCATGTGGATAGAAGACTGGAGCTCCATCCAGGCTCTATGGCCAACCACAGGGCGCTGCAGCACATCCCCAGCCATCCCTCCTGGAGCTAAATACAACAGAATAATGAGGGCAGCATAGCTGGTGTAAAGCTAGCTCCTCTTCCCGGATATCGACCCAGCAGGTAGGTATGGCAGGGCAACACTTCGCCCACTGAGCTGCATGTGAATGTGGGGCCCCCCACCTAGAGAGATTGCAGAGCTAGCAAAACACTCTGGTACCAGCTGCAGGACAATTCGACCCAGAGAAAGTGCAGAGATAGTGGGTCACTACTGGCATTACCCCTCCTGGAAAACGAGCTGGCAAATGGGCTATGGTCTGCACACTGGACTGCCTGTTCAAAGAAAGTGCAGGAAATGGGGTGCACTGCTGCATGCACTGGTCAGGCTGCTCTATCCAAAGAAAGCACAAAGCTAGGAAAACCCTGCAGCCCAGTGTGGAGTGAGGGGGGCAATACTGTGCATGTGCACAGGGCTGCCAAGCCCCGAGAAGGTGAAGAATGAACAAATTAAGGCTGTGTGTGCACCCCACAGCCTCTGTAAGTGACCCTCACAAAGCATGTCATGTCTACATACAATAATTTCATCTGGTCATTAGGCCTTTAGAGCATTCCGTTCCCCTATGGACCTGCACTACATAATTGAGGCTCAGTGATGTGAGTGCCTGGGCTCTCTCTGAAGCTCTACATGTCCAGGAACATGCACTACACCTTCCCTAATCCCTGTTGCTCTCACTGCCAGATTGTGAGAAGTGTCAGAACTTCTTCATTGACAGTTGTGATGTGCATGGGCCCCCTACATTTGTAAAAGACAGTGCAGTGGATAAGGGGCATCCAAACCACGCAGCCCTCACTCTACCCCCTGGGTTGAGAATCAGACCATCGGGCATCCCTGAGGCTGGGCTTAGAGTGTGGAACGAGGCATCTGCTCTGCCAGTGGGTCTGCACTTTGGCCCTTATAAGGGCCAGGTCACAGAAGATGAAGAGGCAGGCAACAACGGATACTCCTGGCAGGTGAGAAGTATTTACCTCTTCCCCTGCCTTGTGGCTTCCCACATCACTCCCATGGCTTGGTGGGACCTGCCCTTCTATATACTAGGACATGGATGGAGACAATCTGGTTAGCTCTGGGTACTGAGTGGACTTTGCAGACCATGGAACTCCTGATAAGTATCACAGGTTAAGTGGGAGCAAAGTAGTACAGACACAAAGGAATGCCTCCTCCCAGCACTGAGTGGACAGATCAACTCAGATGTGATGAGTAAGGAAAGTATCATGTGGTCACGAGTGGCAATGCATGCAAGCTGAAAGAGCTTTGTTGACAGTGGGGTAAAATAATTTCTCTATTACCTCCTTAAACGAAAAAAAGCCTTTATTTTTTCTTCCTGAAATGCAGATCAACAAAGGGAGAAAGTGCTATAAATATGTGGATGGGAAGGATGAATCCTGGGCCAACTGGATGAGGTAAGGCCAAGAAGTTTCTGGGAGTCACGGAGAACACTCATCCCTCTCAGGCCCATACATCTTTCCTTCTCATCATGCCTCCCTCAGTGGTCTCCCTCAATCCTCTGTTCCTCTTTTTTCTCCATTCAGTCCTCTTTCAAAGCAAGAGATATTTAGAGGAAAAAAAGATAAAAATATAGCATATGTCCTCAAAATATAAATCTCTATGCTAGACAAAATTTAGGCACTGGAAAAAAATTTTGAGATCCTGGATTACACTTTAATTGATCTAATGAACATTATTTAAGCAAGTTTTTACTATATTCCAGTTTAGAGTAAGGTATTCATTATTAAAACATTATATAACCCATCTTCTTATGGAGGACGAATTGCAGACAGAGAAAAACAATTGATTTTAAAAATGTTTATAATTTTCCTATTTTTTGAGAAGTGTACAGTGCCAGCATACTTAAACCAAGGACAGCCTAAACCAGTGGTCAGCAAACTGCAGCTCGTGAGCCACATGCAGCTCTTTGGCCCCTTGAATGTGGCTCTTCCACAAAATACCACATGTAGACACTACCTCCATAAGGAATGTACCTACCTATATAGTTTAAGTTTAAAAAATTTGGCTCTCAAAAGAAATTTCAGTTGTTGTACTGTTGGTATTTGGCTCTGCTGACTAATGAGTTTGCCAACCACTGGCCTAAACCTGTGAGGGTAGCAAATTATCCCAGCCTACCTTCTAACTAGAACTGAGTTCTGAAGCCTGCAGATCAATGATCATGGGACACTTTCCTGAGGGGATCTTTTATCAGGGGCTACAGAATGTGAATGAGCTATTATTGTTCTTTATGATTTTGCTAAGACAAAGAGACCTCCAAGTCCTGCCCGGTTGGCTCAGCGGTAGAGCATCAGCCTGGCCTGTGGAAGTCCAGTGTTTGATTCCCAGCCAGGGCACACAGGAGAAGCACCCATCTGCTTCTCCACCCTTTCCCCTCTCCTTCCTCTCTGTCTCTCACTTCCCCTCCTGCAGCCAAGGCTCCATTGGAGCAAAGTTGGCCCCGGCTCTGAGGATGGCTCCATGGCCTCCACCTCAGGCACTAGAATGGCTTTGGTTGCAGTGGAGCAACGCCCCAGATGGGCTGATCATCGTCCCCTGGTGGGCATGCTGGGCAGATCCCGGTCAGGCGCATGCAGGAGTTTGTCTGCCTCCCCACTTATCACTTCTGGGGTGGGGGGAGACCTCCAGGTTTTTATGAAAACCTGGGTGAGGCATCAAATGCTACCTAAATAAAATGTTAGGAGAATGAAGAAAGTCCTCTCAAGAAAAGATGGACTTGGGCTGAGTATTGAATGATATAAACTAATCTAGACACAGATTCCAACATCAAGTAGCAAGTTCTGTGATATAAAACAGAACCTGAGTTAGTTTAGAGAAGCTAGAGGTCACTGGGTTTTATGGCCAATCAGGGTGGAGGGTACGTCTGGAATTGGCTTTGGAAAATAGTATTAGGCAGGATAAGCACCGTAAGCAGGACATGGACATTTGAAGTCATATGACATGGTGACAGGCTCAGACATTGAATAGGAGGTTCTCTGGGAGCACTGTGGGAGTGGGTGACATCAGAGCCCGAGTGTCAGGTACAGAGATAGACGTGGATCTGAGAGGTAGTGGGAACTCATCATCTGTGGGTTTCTTTTCTTTCACCTGCCTCAAACCCAGGTATGTGAACTGTGCCCGGGATGATGAAGAGCAGAACCTGGTGGCCTTTCAGTATCGCAGGCAGATTTTCTACCGAACCTGCCGGGTCATCGGGCCAGACTCTGAGCTGCTGGTTGGGTACAGTGACGAGTTTGGCAAGAAGCTGGGCATCAAGTGTGGCATCAAGCAGAAGAGAGAGCTCGCAGCAGCTGGAGGTGGGCACAACTATTCTTCTAAATGGAAAGAAAAGAGAGAAATCACCTTAGAAATTTTCACAGTACACTCTAAAGTCAGTAAGATTTCAAATCAGATGCTTCAGAAATGAAGAACTGATTTCATATGCCTTTGATTCTTAGGAAAAATCTTTATATTTTTACTTCTGATTTAATTTTTTTGTGTGAAAGGAGGGGAGATAGACAGATTCCTTCATGTGCCCCGACCAATATCCACACAACAACCCCAGTCTGAAGTCCACGCTCAGACTAGCCAAGCTATCCTCAGTGCCGGAGGTCAACACTTGAACCAACTGAGTTATCGGGCTGATGCTTGAACCAATTGAGGCACTGGCTCTGGGAGGGGAAGAGAGAGAGAAGGGAGAGAGGGAGGGGAAGAGAAACAGATAGTCACTTCTCATTTGTACCCTGACCGGGGATTGAACCTGGGACTTCCACATGCTGGGCCAACACTCTGTCCACTGAGCAAACCGGCCAGGGCCTGTTTTCTGAGGTCCACTCCTGTCTAGCATACAGGGTAAGAGCAGAGGTCGGATAGATGCCCAGCAGCCTGGAAATGCAGTGCTGTGATCAAGCTGAGACACTGGGGACCTTCCTGAATGAGGTGGGACAATGGTGCTGTTCTCAGCTACAAGGTGTCTTATTCTCTAAGATTTGCTTTGTTAATTTTTGGAAAATGCACTTCAGTGGGAAATCCTCTCAGAGATTACTTCATCTCCAAATGAGAGAGGATGGTGGATTAGCTGGAGAGAGATAGGAGTCAGGCATGTAAGAAGTATGGTTGGGGGCCCTGGCTAGTTAGCTCAGTCGGTTACAGCATCATCCTGTAATACCAAGGTTGAACCTGGGTAAAGACACATATGAGAAATGACCAATGACTGCATGTCTAGGTATAAAAATAAATAAATGCCTTTATCTCTCTCTCTCTCTCTCTCTCTCTCTCTTTCTTCTTTTTCTTCTTCTACTTCTTCTTCCTCCTCCTCTCTTTGTCTCTGTATAGTCAATCAATTTTTTAAAAGTACAGTTGGGGCCCTGGCCGGTTGGCTCAGCGGTAGAGCATCGGCCTAGCGTGCGGAGGACCTGGGTTCGATTCCCGGCCAGGGCACACAGGAGAGGCGCCCATTTGCTTCTCCACCCCTCCGCCACACTTTCCTCTCTGTCTCTCTCTTCCCCTCCCGCAGCCGAGGCTCCATTGGAGCAAAGATGGCCCGGGCGCTGGGGATGGCTCTGTGGCCTCTGCCCCAGGCGCTAGAGTGGCTCTGGTCGCAATATGGCGACACCCAGGATGGGCAGAGCATCGCCCCCTGGTGGGCAGAGCGTCGCCCCATGGTGGGCGTGCCGGGTGGATCCCGGTCGGGCGCATGCGGGAGTCTGTCTGACTGTCTCTCCCCGTTTCCAGCTTCAGAAAAATGAAAAAAAAAACACAAAATAAAAGTACAGTTGGGAAAATATTTTGAAACGACTTCCCATTGTATATGAAATGGGCTGACACTAAATGAAATCAAGGATGAATACTTGGTGTGAGGCTTGAGGGAGGACATTTTCAGTTTATCATGTGTGGGAAACTATGAGGGAAGCAATTCCTAATTGGGGCCATTTGTCTTTCTAAACAACTGTGTTAAAAGCTACATGTATATGAGAAAGGTCAGCATTGTTCCACCCATACAAGGGGTAAAACAGCCCCTGATGCTACTTGACAGTCCCTCATCTGGCAATGCATAGAAAGGACCCTTGATATGGGCTTTCTTGATTTGTAAAGAAGATATAGTACATAAAAATTAAAAGATAAAACAGACTGTAAAGAAACACTTTGTGGAAGACAGAGATTACACTGTCAACCCCATAAGAATGATTCGTGGGAGACGTCTTAACAGCAGACAAAACATATGACCCATGCAGCCTTATCAATCTCTACCTTGACCAAAATTTTCTCTTTCAGCAGAACCAAAGCCAGAGATACACCCGTGTCCTTCCTGCTCTCTGATCTTCTTCAGTAAGGAATTCCTCACCCAACACGTGGGATGCAGTCACCCCCATGAGATTCTCCCAGGAACATCTACAAGAAAACAGCTCCAATCAGTGGGTCCCTGCCCAGAGGATCCATATCAGCAGCAGCAACATACTGATACACACAGCTGGGATGACAAAGCTGAAGGTCAAGAGGTCAAAGAAAAGTCCAGACCTTTGCTTAAAAGGACCAGGCAGAGGAGGATTTCAATAGCCTTTTTCAAACCTCCTAAAGGACACATGGGAAGCTCTAGTGAGCAAGAGAGAATGATGCAGGAAGTGCCCAGCACAGGCCAGGAAGTAAATTCAGTGGACACAGGCAAAGTATTTATGGGAGTAGGAATGTCAAGAATTGTAGCTATCAAGTATGGAGAGTGTGGGCAAGGCTTTGATGATAAGTCACATATTCTCAGACACCAGAGGACACACACAGGGCAGAAGCCCTATGTTTGCAGGGAGTGTGAATGAGGCTTTGCACGGAAGTCAAAATCTCTTCATACACCAGAGGACACATTCAGGGGAGAAACCCTATGTTTGCAGGGAGTGTGAGCGAGGCTTTGCACAGAAGCCAAATCGCCTCAGACACCAGAGGACACACTCAGGGGAGAAGCCTTATATTTGCAGGGAGTGTGAACAAGGTTTTACACAGAAGGCTGATCTCCTCATACAGCAGAGGACACATTCAGGGGAGAAGCCCTATGTTTGCAGTGCATGTGAGCGAAGCTTTACACGAAAGTCAAATCTCCTCAAACACCAGAGGACACACTCAGGGGAGAAGCCCTATATTTGCAGGGAGTGTGAGCGAGGCTTTGCACGGAAGTCAGATCTCTTCATACACCAGAGGACACACTCAGGGGAGAAGCCCTATGTTTGCAAGGAGTGTGAACGTGGCTTTGCACGGAAGTCACATCTCCTCAGACACCAGAGAACACACTCAGGAGAGGCCCTATGTTTGCAGGAAGTGTGAACGAGGCTTTTCACAGAAGTCACATCTCCTCAGACACCAGAGAACACACTCAGGGGAGAAGCCCTATGTTTGCAGGGAGTGTGAGTGAGGCTTTACACTGAAGGCACATCTCCTCAGGCACCAGAGAACACATTCAGGGGAGAAGCCTTATGTTTGCAAAGAGGGTAGCAAGTTATTAGCATAAAATTGCATCTCCACAGCCATAGCTATTACATGGGTCATATCCCAGCTCTGAGGGGACTTCAGAAGGAGTTTACTGACTCCTTCCCTCACAAGAGTGTAATTTGTACAGATGTAACTGGTTAAACAAATAAATTCTTCACTTTCATAACAAGAGATGAGCTAGACAAACAGTTCCTTAAGTGCTATGGGAATGTCAACACCAATCTCCTCCATGGTCTCTGGGACTCCTGTTCTAATAAATCCTATCACCATAACACTATGAAGACCACATACCTCATTCCCCCCTGTCACTGAAACCAGAGAGTTCCAGGAGGGCCACAGAGAACTCACACTGTCAGGCACAGAAACTCGACCCCTGGAAATGTGGAAGTCTGGAGTCAATCTACTTAGCTTACTGCCCAGGGGGAGGGATTTGAGACAGACTCACCAGGAAAGGAATTTCCTTGACTCCCAGGAAGTGGAGCCTTTTTTTCTAATAGACTCAAAACCCTCCTCCCTGGGCTTCTCTTGGCTCCTGTCATGATTTCCTCTGACCTCTGTGTCTCAGTGGTGCAAACCAGGGAAGAACATGTGCATGTGCATGTCTGTGTACCTGTCTCAGTCTGGGCACCTGGTCTCCCTCACTCTCCTCACTGGCCTCTACAGGGTGAGCATCTCATGGTGCATACTACATGCACTCTGGATCATTCAATAGTTGCTTTGAATCTCAGCTCTGCCCTCACCAGCTGTGCAACCTAAGGCAAGATTCTCAACTTCCATTTTTCTGTATTTTAATCTATAAAATGAGAATGGTGCCTGACAAGCAGTGGAGCAGTGAATAGAGCACTAAACTGGGACACAGAGGACCCAGGTTCAAAACCCCAAGGTCGCCAGCTTGGTTGAACGTGAGGTTGCAGGCTTCAGTGTGGAATCATAGACATGACACCATGATTGTTGGCTTGAGCCCAAGGTTGCTGGATTGAGCTCCTGGTGAAGGCACATATGAGAGCAATCAATGAACAACTAAGGAGCCCCAATAAAGAATTGATGCTTCTCATCTTTCTCCCTTCCTGTCTTTCCCTATCTGTCCCTCTGTCTCTCTTGCAAAAAAAAAAAAGAAAAGAAAAAGAAAAAAAATTGCTTCTCTCTCTCCACTATCTAAAACTGCCCTCTTGATGTTCCGCTTATCTGTCAGACCTCACCCTTACTGGACTATCGCCCCTGAGACAGAGGAATCCCAAGAAGCTGACAAGCCGCCCCAAGGAGGGGCTCCAGATATACCAGGACTTTTGATTCAACACCCACATGCTCGAAGCCCCCCAAGGAGGAGCATTCCAGACATACCAGAACTTTTGCCTCAGTATCCCCTCAGGCTCTCCCAAACACTATATAACTCGCCCCTAGTCTGTAACTGGTGCTCTTCTCCCCGGGAGAAGTTTTTTTCAATAAAGCCTGTTACTCTGGTCTTTCGGACTTTCATGGATTCCAACATTTGGTGCCAAAACGCAGGACTGGGTACTAACTGCCTGGACGATCCCTCTTTGCTGTCCAAACTTACAACCAGGAAAGCAATGGGCAGCAGCAGCTCATCCCGGGCTTACTCCATGATTCTCTTTGGATGTGTAATTGTAGGTCGATTGGCCGGCAGTCTAACCCTGTCCTGAACTCCTGCTGGATTAGAAAGGTAAAAAGTTTCTTCCTTCCCCTTCCCCATTTGTCCTCCAAATTTCTCTCCAAAACACCCCTTCCTGAATGGATGGTTCTGACTTCAGACCCCATATCTACCAGTGGTCTGCCTCTACTCCTTTATGGACTTCTATGAAAGTCTAGGCACACCTAGCCAGGACCCTCTCCTATGTCCCGGGATCTTGGCCTTGGGGTGATGACCTCTTGTCTGAGACTCCCTTTCTACGGAGATTTTCTCCTCTTGGAACTGTGACTGAAGTCGGGGACACCCCGTCTCTCACCAGTCTCCTCTACTGTGGGCTCCTCTCAGTCCAAACCATCCAGCCAGGCTCCCCTCGGAACATGGGCTCCTCCCAATCTCAGGCCTCAGAGACTACTCCTCTACTCCTTCAGGACTCACCCTACTCTCTGAGGTTCACAGTTTGGGAGGTTTCTACTCTGAGCGGCTAGTTTCTACAGACTTCCTTAAAAGTCTAAGAACCTTGCCAGGTTGCTTTCTAATACCATTACAATATCCTAAGAGATCTTGACAATTTCTGCCACTGGACGGGGAGGACATCAGAGATTCCTTACGTGTGCAGGCCTTTCTTCTCCCTTCTCTCCAGTCCTTAATTTCTGTACTGCTTGTTCTACACACAGGCCGGTTTTGGCCAAAGAAACCTCACCTAAAACCTCCGCTCCTAATATTTCCTTCTCCGCAGGCTTCCAACTCTCTCCTTCTCCTGCCTGACCCCCGAGGGCACCCCTCTCTCGGGACCCCTCTCTAATTTCTCTACAAATCTCTTTCGCTCTAGTCTCTTCCCTCCAAGAGCCCCCTCCCTTCTCCACTGTGTTCTTCATTCCTTTCCCCCTCCTTAGAAGCTGTGGCTCTGGCTGCGGTGCCTGTCTCTGTTCTTCGACCCTTCCCCACTGGCTTCGCTGTATTTTACCCATTTCCCTCTCCCCACCAGCTTCCGCTACAGCTGTGCCCTTCTCCCTCTCATCCTGCAGATTCTGACCCTCATTCTTTTTCATCCAGCTGCTCACACTGTCCATCCATCTGCCTTCTCTCTTCCTCCATTCTATGCTGGCAACCCCCTGCCATCTCGAAAAACTTAAAAAAGCAGAATTGTATATTAAGCTATGTAAGTAATCCGTCTTGTCTCTTTGTTTGTCAGAAAATATCTCTAGTATAATTTGAATTGAAACAAGTAAAGCATGCTCATTTAAATTCCTTAACTCATAACTTTTATGTAAAGTCTTTGTTTAATGTGTAACTGTGTCTGTTTCTAAGGCTTTAAAACCAATAATTACCCACCTCTAAACCAGGATTACTCATCTCCACAGACTCTCCCTGCAATACCCCCACCCTTGCTGTCCAAAAACCTTCAGGGGATTATCGCCTCCTACAAGACTTACACCTAATCAATGAGGCAATAGTTCCCCTCCATCCAGTAGTCCCTAATCTCTACAAGTTTTTGTCACACATTCCTTCAAATGCCTCTCACTTCAGGATATTAGACCTCAAGAATGTCTTCTTTACCATCCTCTACTTTACTTTCTGTTTACCTTTACGTGGACTATCTTACCCTAGGGGATCAAAAACAGCCCACACCTGTTTTGGCAGGCACTAGCTCAGGATTTAGCAGCATGCAATCTCAAAACTAGTACTCTCTTACAATATGTAGATAACCTTCTCCTCTGCAGCCCCTCTCTGCCTGCCTCAAGGAGACACACCACTACCCTTCTTAACTTCCTCACCATGAAGGGATATCACATCTTCTCTGCTAAGGCTCAACTTCACTCCTAGTCTGTAGCCTATCTGGGCATTGCCTTAACCCCCACCACCTGAGGTCTCACCCTAGATTGAACTCAGACCCTCCACAGTCTCCAACCACCTACCACCGCAGATCAAATCTTTTCTTTCCTCAGTCTAATAGGCTTCTATAAACACTGGATTCCCAATTTTGCTCTCTTAATCAAGCCCCTCAGTGAGATATGAGCATGGCTTTTAAGGTCTATAATGGCCAAGGAAGTAACAGAAAAGGCAAATAGGGCCCAAAAGAGGTCAGGAGATACCAGCTTTTGGCATACGCTCTTAAAGGCTCCAGCGCCCAAAAGGGCTTCATAGGATTTCATCAGGGCCCTGCTCCAGAGTGGAAAAAAATGGTCATTGAACTGAAGCCTGCCAGGCTTCCCAGCCCCACCGGTGACACACCTGTGCTGTGGAAAGAGGGACACGAGAAGGTAAGCTGCCCCCTTGCTCCATGGAGGGAGGGTTCAATCTCTTCTAGCCCTGCTCCAGCTACCTGTGACCTGACCTTGCCCAGCATGCTGGGAATTGCCACTGAAGGCCCAAGGACATCGTTCACGAGCCTAAGGTATTTTTTCCAAGGAGCAGATAAACTGATCCCATGTCTTTTAAACACAAGGGCCATCTACTATGCCTCGTTTGAATAGTTAAGTATTATTTATTCCTCCAAGATCTGTCCTGTGGGTATTGACAGTCTGATTTTGTTACTTTATTTAATGTATAATATCTCCTTTATTCCTCTTGTCTCAATGCCCCATGCCTATTGTAGGCTGGGACCTGCTGCTAATTCCAGCTAGAAGCAGTGGTCACTAGGACTTAAACTCTAGCTGCAAAGTGTAGAAATGTAACCACCCTTTCCCTAAGTACTTACAGGATTTACAAGTTACTCAGTAAACTGTTCAAAGACTGTCCAAGGGGCGCTTCCAGCAGTACATCACCCAAGGACTGACTTTCACGTGGACAGGTCCACACATCATGATCCTGACAACTCCCACTGCTGCTAAGGGTGGCTCTTTCCCCCACCCTGACCATCTGGAGCTCAGAAACAGAGAAATGAAACCGACCCCTTATCCTTCTACTCTCTATTCACCTCTCAGCCTACCTCACCCAATCAGGGGTTTCCTACTCATGTGGGACCAACACCTATATGTGTCTCCCTACTAATTAGACAGAAAACTTTTCCCTAGTCTATCTCACCCCAAATATCAACCTAATCCCACCCCATAAGCCTCTTTCAGTTCCTAGCACACTACCTGTCAATCTAAGGACCAAACGAGCTGTACAGGTAATCCCTCTTCTTGTTGCTTTAGGAATCTCTACAGAAGTATGTCTAGGGGCAGGGGGACTGGCCACTTCCTTGTCTTTTTCCTACTCTCTCTCTGAAGCCCAGTGAATTCATAAACATGGAATCAGTGGTTTCACATAAACTGGGTGTCTTGACTATTGCCTTTCATTGGTCCACACACTCTTCTACTTATTTTTCTAACTTTTGGACCCTGCCTCTTACATTTGTTCACTAGTTTTTTACAGAACTGCATGCAGACCTTCACCAATTAGAAAATTGGAAAAATCTAACCCTACACACCAACCCTAAAACCTGCCCTCACAAAACAAAAAAATCTGGAACTCTATAAAAACACCCCTATTCCAACTGTCCCAGGGAGAGGCTCACGAAGGAGGCCCCCAATAGGGATAACAGCAGGAAGTAGCTCCAGAAGATGGATGATTTGACACAAACCTCCTTCTTGAACCCCATACCCTTTTCTTCCCCTCACCTCTTTTTTCTTTTATCATACCACAGAGTTGAGAAATGATGGATACATGAATTCACCAGAACTTCCAAACTGCCCTTTTGCTGTTCCACTTGTCTATCTGACCCCACCCTTACTTACTGTACTGTCACCCCTGAAACAGAAAAGTTCTAGGAAGCTGGTCAGCTGCCCCGAGGAGAAGCGTTCCAGGAAGCCAAAATCGTAGGACTGCAGAAGGGAGCAAACCAGAATTGCTGACTCAATGCACACTTGCTCAAAGCTCTCCCCACCTTAATAAATGTTTGCCTCAGAGTCTGTTTTGGTACACTTCTCCTGGAGGAATGCCCTGGCAGGTCTTTCTCCTCTAATAAAGCCTGCACACCTGGTGTTCAAGTGCCGTCTCATTCTTACACTAGTAAGAAAAGATGAACCCTGAAAGATTTGTAAACATCTTTGATTGCATGACCTTGAGAGTCATAATGTTTCTGTGTATACCCTAAACAAATGTTGCCAGCTTGTACTGTGACATCATGCTCTCCCCCTCCCGTGTGCGATCAAGGGTATATAAGCAGCCCCTAATCTATTTTTGGCACTACACGATTTGGGCCTGATGTTCCCTGTCAGCCATATGCGGCCGGCATATTAATAAATCTCCTCCTCTAATAAAACTCTTCAAAATTCATCTGGACTGGGTGTCTCTACATGAACTCGATGAAATGAGGTAAGTGCCTTTCAGAATCTGGGGTGCGGTACTTTATAACAGTGTGTTGGTCGTGTCTTTCCTCAAGTTGGCAATTGGTCTCAGTACCAATAAGCAGAGTCCTCATTGCCCCCTCAAGAGTAGTCTCAAAGAGGCTGCCAGCCCTGCTGCTAAGCAGGAGTGTCCCACTGCACGGGGAAGTCAAATCAGGGATTCCTGATCAACATAGGGCTAGGGCTCTACTGGGACAGGGGAGCACTTCTCTAGGAAGCCAGCCTCTCTCTGAGGAGGGTGTGGACAAAAAAAGGGGCCACATGCTGAACCTGACAAGCTCCAGGGAGGCTTGCATGGTAGCCTTACAAACTCAGACCTAAAATAACCACACAGGATGGTCTGAAATTGAAACTTTCTAACTAAAAGCAAGCAGTTCATGGTGGGTAGTCATGTCCTACAGAAGTATTTTTCTCTAACAATGGTCAAAGGCTTACTTTAATTGAGCTTGTCTGTTGTCTTTTGCATCTACAATACGGTACCTGATAATGGCACCAGAGAAAACTCAGGTCCAAGAGGGCTTCTCAGGTGAAAGACAAGGTGCAGTGTTCAAGCAAAGCAAGCAGTTTATTAAACAAAGCTGTGCACTTGGCACAAGACACAGGTGGACAACTCAGCTCGTTTGAGCACCGCTACCTGTTGGGGTCTCAGATCATATATATATATATATATATACACACACACACACACACACACACACACACACACACATATATATATATATAAAAGACCATTTTATTTATTTATTTATTCATTTTTAGAAAGGAGAGAGAGAGAGAGAGAGGAGGGAGGAGCAGGAAGCATCAACTCCCATATATGCCTTGACCAGACAAGTGCGGGGTTTAGAACTGGCAACCTCAGTGTTCCCAGATCGATGCTTTATCTACTGCGCCACCAGAGGTCAGGCATCAGATAATATATTTTTAACTCTAACTTTAAAGTTTCCCTTTGGCTGATACTCTGACCATCGTACAGTATTTCAGGGCCGTTTGGATATTTGGTGATTTTATTCTGGCAGATCATGTGATCTCTGACCCCCTCCTTCAGCGGGTGAGATAAAACCCCCTTTGTTCCCCTTCCCCTTCTCCTGGTGCTTATCTCACCTAACAATAGCATGTCTTTGAAATGTAAGGGTAATTTTTTCCTGCACTCCTCAGAGCAAGCAGATCAGCAGAGCAGAAGCCAACCACCCCCACTGTTGTTATTACCATGGTCATTGTTACATATCTCATTCCTGCCCACGTAAAAGAAATTTCAGTATATACATTTTTACTCTTTTTTTCTTATTTTTTTTAAGATTTTATTTATTCATTATAGAGAGGAGAGAGAGAGAGAGAGAGAGAGAGAGAGAGAGAGAGAGAGAGAAGGGGGGAGGAGCAGGAAGCATCAACTCCCATATGTGCCTTGACCAGGCAAGCCCAGGGTTTTAAACCGGCAACCTCAGTGTTTCCAGGTTGACGCTTTATCCACTGCGCCACCACAGGTCAGGCCTATACATTTTTACTTTTAATCACTGCCACAGATTTCCCCGCTTTGCATTCTCGTTCTCAGCCTCCCTAATCTATCACCAATCAATTTCAGTAACCCCCACATCTTCAACTTCGATTCTGATGTACAAAATATGGGGCAAAACGCCATTTTCCAAATCATTTTTTCAATATGCTGAGAATGATTACCAGCAATTATCGACAGTTTGGCTAAAATAAACTCAAAACATTCTACAGGTCTGGACGTTGCTTAAGTTGACAAGGGAGACCTGGGGGGAAAAGGCTCCCTCCCCTCAGGAAACATCTCCAGGGAGGGGCTGCCCCTCCGTGGAAGGAGAGCCACTCTACAGAGGGAGGGCCCCCTCGGAAGGTCACCATATTTTAGGAGGGAGACCCTCTCCAGGGAGCTATCCCCTCCCCGGGAGGAAGCTCCTGTCTAAGGCGAGGCTGGAGCTCCTTTCCACGGACTGATCCCACCACAGGGAGGTCTCCTGCCCCCGCACTCCCGCCTGGCGCCATTTGTTCGGACCCTCGTCCTCCCAGTCCCTCGCGGTCCGCGCCCCACCCCACGCCGCTGTCCCTAAAACATAAGCGTGTAGAGATTCAAAGTGAAAGATGGGAAAAGACACGTTGGTGGTGCAAAAGTAGGTTGACAGTTTTTTGGTTACATGCACCCAGATTGCAGCAGAGGAAAAAACTTTCTGGAGACTTTTACCTAGTTGTTTTCAAGATGTCCACAAGAGAGCAGCAAAAACATAGTTGGGTGTTTTTTTCATAGACAGGTCCACTGTGATGTTGATCCAAATATGTGCAAAACAAAGAAGCAAACACCCTGGCTGGACGGCTAGGTTGGCTGCAGCATCGTGCTGAGATGCAGAGGTGGCTGGTTCAGTCCTTGGCTGGGGCACATACAGTAACAGATTGATGCTTCTGTGTCCCTCACTCCCCCTTCCCCTATCTGGATTCAATTAAAAAGAAAAAAAGACAAAAAAATAAAATAAAAATTAAGCAACAGCCCTGCCCACTGCATTAAATGAGTATCCAGACCTGGTAATAATTCCTATTTTAAGACCCTCACATGCCTCACCTTACCTATTGCTCCCATTTGCCAAATGAGACACAGACAATTGTTACCTCCATTTCACAGGCATTTGAACTAAAGACTGATTCTAACACAGTTCAAATTCCAGAACCGATGGTCCAAGATGGGCCAGAAGACTGCAAACTCGCAGTATCCTGGACAAATCAAGCAATCCAAGTACTCCTTGCAGCCTTGTGTTGAATATTGTGCTTTTTAAAAAGATTTTATGTTTTTAAGAAAACCTGCACATAACCTGAGGGTCCACTTGCCATGTTCTCACCCAAGGTGGTGTTTGAGGTGGAACTTGGGCAGGAAATGAGATAGGATAGGTGGAGAGGGAGGAGGTGGCCTGGCCCTTCCCAGGTGTTCAACCAACAACAGATCCCTTTAAGAGTGCCCTCCCCACTTCTACCCCCTCCCTGTCTGAAGGCACTTTAAAATCTGTTCTTCAGTCCAGAGCATTGGTCTGCTACTCATGTGTCCTTCCTCTGAGACCTCAACTGACAGGAGCTTCCCACAGGCTCAGAATGAACTAGAGCTGACTTCTGGCTCCACCACCTGCAAGCTGTGTGATTTCAGGCAAATAAATAAAAACTCAGTCTCCTCATCTGTCAAATGGGGAGAACCGCTCCCTCTCAGGTGGCTGTGAAGAGTCACGAAAGTGGTGCATGTTAGCTCCTGCTGACCACGTAACCAGCACTCTTTTCCTCCATCCTATTTTGGTCCATGCCTCATTTGACATTATTATCAATTCCCTCCTCTCTGCAGCCACCACCACATGGCATGAGACCTTGAAGCTCAGGACAGCCCTCCTGTACTCTGTCCTTGCAGTTTCCAGCTGACGTCCAGGCCAATAATAAACTGATGTGACCGAGCACATGGAAGCCCAGGCTTAGCCGGGGACACCCTCCCAGTCCTTGCACTCCCACAACCTCTTCATTCCTTGGAGACCACAGCCCGAGAAGGGACACTGAGGGGCCACCTGAAAAGGGAAGGCATCCAGAGGAAAAGGGCAGAAGGACTCAGGGCCCATAACCCCCACCATTATTATGACTTGCT
Source organism: Saccopteryx leptura (assembly GCF_036850995.1). NCBI lineage: Eukaryota > Metazoa > Chordata > Mammalia > Chiroptera > Emballonuridae > Saccopteryx > Saccopteryx leptura. The sequence continues at coordinate 41,663 of NC_089507.1, forward strand.
CTTGGCCTTCTCCAGAAGCAGAGCAGCTATGGCACAGAGGGGACAGACCCACTGGGATGTTTTCCCTAAACTTTTTCCTGGCATCTAATGTGAGATTCTCAAGCTGTAGCAATAGTTCATATGGCCTTACTGTGGTTTCTGTAAAGATGGGACTCTCCAGGCCCTGGCCGGTTGGCTCAGTGGTAGAGCGTCGGCCTGGCGTGCAGGAGTCCCGGGTTCGATTCCCAGCCAGGGCACACAGGAGAAGCGCCCATCTGCTTCTCCACCCCTCCCCCTCTCCTTCCTCTCTGTCTCTCTCTTCCCCTCCCACAGCGAGGCTCCATTGGAGCAAAGATGGCCAGGGCGCTGGGGATGGCTCTGTGGCCTCTGCCTCAGGTGCTAGAATGGCTCTGGATGCAACAGAGCAACGCCCCAGATGGGCAGAGCATCGCCCCCTGGTGGGCATGCCAGGTGGATCCTGGACGGGCGCATGTGGGAGTCTGTCTGACTGCCTCCCCGTTTCCAGCTTCGGAAAAATGAAAAAAAAAAAAAAAAAAAAGGATGGGACTCTCCAATCTATACATTTTTAAGAACTAATTTTTTAAATTTTTTATTTATTAATTTTAGAGAGAGAAGACAGAAAAAGGTGGGGAGGGGTGGGAAGCAGCAACTGGTAGTTGCTTCTCCTATGTGCCTTGGCCAGCAGAGCTTGGGGTTTCTAACTAGCAACCTCAGCATTTCCAGCTCGATGCTTTCTTCACTGCACCACCACAGGTCGGGCTATTTATTGATTTTAGAGAGCAAGAGGAGGGGGAGTGGAGGGACAGACAGAGGGTGAAAGAAAGAAACATTGATTTGTTGTTCCACTTATTTACGCATTCAATGGTTGCTTCTGACACGTGTCCTGACCAGGGATCAAACCCACAACCTTAACATATTGGGAGGACACTCTAACCCACTGAGCTACCCGGCCAGGGCTCCACCCTATTCATTTTGTAAGTTAGCTCTCAATATGCCAATGTGGATCATCTGTGTCCACGGCTAAGAACTAGGACACCTTCCAGTGCATGATGACCTGGGCCTCCTTCACTCACTCCTGCCCGACGGGAACGCAGGGGACAATGAACTTCTGAGGACACAGTGGATTCCTGAAATGGGCCATCAAGCCTAGAAATACTTGAGCTTTCATGCTGATTAAGCTTAAGCTCAGTGGAATGCTGAAGCTTCTTCCTAAAACAGGCCTTCTTAGATTTATAAAATATTTATATAATGTGCTATTTCCTTACCTCTCTTTCTCCACCGATAGCCAGCTACCTGTCTTTGTAAACACAACAACCATTACTTGACAGACACCAGACAGAGGCCAAAGACAGGCTCAGGACCCCAAACATAGACCCTACATTTCTCCATTTAACAACAGACCCCAAACCAAAAGTAGGACCCTGGACCCCAGGCACCAAACCAAACAGTTCTCCAGACCCAAGTCAGACCTTGGAACCCAAATGCCAGACAGCAGAGACTGACACAAGAACTTGGACACCAGATGCCACACATTACATCTTATGGCTAGAGCTGTGTGTGGGCCCCACACTGGAAACCAGGACATGGAGACACACACAGAGGGACCCCACACCCCAGATGCCACACGTCTCAATACAGATTCAACCACAGACCCCGGAGACTGAATCCACATCTGTAACTGAGACCCCACAGCCAGACTCAGACATGGGGCCAAACAATGGACTCAAGTATCCACACGACTGACGCAGGAGCTGAACTGGATCCTCACAATGTAAACAGCCGGGACTCAATACAGAAAACTCATGACTGAGTCCAAGCAGCTAGTTTCTCAGATGTGTTTTCATGCTGCTAAATGAGGGAGCACTACAGAATTCCACCAAACCCTACAAAAATTAACCCAAATACCTGACAGTGAACAAATGTAACGGTAACCCTAGCTGGCAGATGTCCATGTCTCGGCTGCTGCACTTTCCTGAAGTCAGTTTCTCAGCCTTTACCTACACATGTTCAGCTCATCGATAGTGTGGGGGATAAAAAACAGACAAATACATTTTCCTCATACCTAATAAGTTCCAACAGCTGTGGTAACAATCAAATCAACTTAATCATATGAATAAGAGATACTCAACATATAATACATGCTCAAGGTGAATTCATATTCATACAGACAGTGAAGTAACAGGGTTTCCTCCCACAGGAAGAAGGCTCTGCCTTGTGAAAGTAAGGGGTCATGCCCGTAAGCTCTTGGTCCAGTCATTGTGGAAGGGGTCTCACCTGACACAGGGAGTCCTGTCACATTGGTTCTGTTCCCTGTGGGCATAGGAAACAGGCCCACCAGAGAGAACGGGGGGTTCCTGTCACATCAGGTCTGGAACCTCTGAATGTAAAGAGAGGTCCCTCTCTGAGAGAGTAAGGAGGGCATAGCGTCATTTTTGATCCACGTGAGTGCAAGGAAAGGTTTTTCCCTGAGAGCACACGGCACCCTATCACATCTGCTCTGTTATTTGACATTGTGGAAAGGTCACAACTGAGAGAGTAGAGGGTCTGGGTTCGATCACATCGGCTCTGGATCCTGTGATGTAAGAAGGGGGTCCTGGCCTGACCTGTGGTGGCGTAGTGGATAAAGCATCGACCTGGAAATGCTGAGGTCGCTGGTTCGAAACCCTGGGCTTGCCTGGTCAAGGCACATATGGGAGTTGATGCTTCCAGCTCCTCCCCCCTTCTCTCTCTCTGTCTCTCTCTGTCTCTGTCTCTCTCTCTTTCTCCCTCTCCTCTCTAAAATGAATAAATAAAAAATAAAAAATAAATTTATAGAAAAAAGAAGGGGGTCCTACCACAGGAGTCATGGTACAGCAGGGCTGGGTCTTCTGACTGTGGTGAGGGGCCCCACTTTAGGAGGGGGTCATGTGAGCTTTGGATTTTGCCTCCGTGGACAGGATTCCCACCCGAGAGAATGATGAGCTTTCTCCCATGCACTTTAGTTCCTACCATTATGGAGACACAGACATCCTGAGCTGGGGGTGATGGAAGGCGCCTTGAACATTCCCTGTGACCCTGCAACATGACAACGGCAGATGCTTGGTAAACGGGTGCTGTTCCCGAGGTAGTCACTAGATGGCAGCAAGAAAGGTTTTTATGAAGACATTCGGTAGGTTCTTATTCACTAGTTGCACACTAGATGGCACCAAACTGGGGCTGTTACTGGTGACCCCACTAAGGGGTTATTACCAATTTGCACACTTAATGGCAACAGTTAAGTGTAAACCCATCAATTCCAGAAGCTGACACACTTATGGAAGTTCTGACATGGTGCTTCATTGAAATAAATACCTATTTGGGAGATATTGTTTAATATTCACCCAGTAGGGAAGACTAGAAATTACTATCATTTCCTTATTATTTAAAAACTTTATTTTTTATCATTCTTAATATTATAAAAAGCAATTAATGCCTATAGTGCCTGGTATGCACAAATTTACAGTGCAGGAACGCACAATGCCTACTGGTCCCAAACTAATCCCTGCACTCAGGTGTTATTCGCACAGTGAACACTAGATAGTAGCAAATAGTAACTTTTTATAATGACTTAACATTTGGTAGCACACTTCACAGCAACAGAGAACATTTCTATGTCTTAGGGGCTCCACTCTAAGACATTAAAATGTGAATCCAGAAGGGGAAAGAAATCATAATATAAATAATAAAATAGCAAGAACTACATACCTATTGATAATCACTTTAAATGTAAAGAGATTAAATTTTCTATTTCGAAAGACACAAGTTGACGAATAGATTAAAAAAAAGACATATAATTACTGTCTACAAGAAACCCATTTCAGACGGAAAGACACAGACACTGAAAGAAAAGAGATGGAAAAAAAACATTTTATTTAAATGGGAAATGAGTTTTTAAGAAAGCTGGGGTAGCAATATTTATATCAGATAAAACTGATAAACCTTTAATTATACTCATCAAGAAAAAAAAGAGAAAGGACTCAAATAAATAAAACCAGATATGAAAGCCTGACCAGGTAGTGGCAATTGGTTCAATGTCTACAAATCACCACTTTTATTCAACATAGTATTGGAAGTCCTAGACACAGCAATCAGACATGAAAAGATAAAACAAAATCCATCCAAATTACAAAGGATGACATAATATTGTATTCAGAGAACCCTAAAGATTCCTGCAAAAAAAAAAAAAAAATACTATTGAGCCTGACCAGGAGGTGGCACAGTGGATGGAGGGTCAAACTAGGACATGGAAGACCTAGATTTGAAGCCCCAAGGTCGCCAGCTTGAGCGTGCTTGAGTAAGGGCTCACCAGCTCATCTGGCTTGAGTAAGGGCTCACCAGTTCATCTGGCTTGAGTAAGGGCTCACCAGCTTGAGCACAGGGCTGCTAGCTTGAGCACTGGATCATGGACATGACCCCATAGTCACTGGCTTGAATCCAGGGGTCACTGGCTTGAAGCCCAAGGTCACTGGCTTGAGCCCAGGGTTGCTGGCTTGAGCACAGGGTCACTTGCTCTGCTGTAGCCCCCCAGTCAAGGCACATGTGAATGGGTGGTCAGTGAGTAACTGGGGTACCACAGCAAGGAGTTGATGCCTCTCATCTCTCTCCCTTCCTGTTGGTCTTTCCCTGTCTCTCTCTCTGTCTCTGTCACACACAAAAAAACTATTGAAACTAATAAATGATTTCAGTAAAACAGCAAGATACAAAATTAATAGTAATATATTGGTGGCCCTGGCCAGTTAGCTCAGTCAGTTAAGAGCATTGTCCCAAAACAACAAGGTTGTGGGATTGATCCCCGGTCAGGGCACACATGGGAAGCAACCAATAAATACAAGACTGAGTGGAACAACAAATGCTTCCCTACCCCCTCTCCTTTCTTTCCCTTCCTCTCTCTGTCTTTCTAAAACATAAATAACAATTAAGCCCTGGATGGATAGCTAGGTTGGTGGGAGTGTCGTCCTGGACCAGCAGAAGTTGCTGGTTCAATTCCCCAGTCAGCCCATATAGGAGCAGTTCTCTCTCCCTTTAAAAAAAGAAAAAGAAAGAAAGAAAGAAATGGTTGCATTTTTATACACCAATAATGAACTATCAGAAAGACAAATTAGGACCTGAACCTGACCTGTGGTAGTGCAGTGGATAAAGCATTGACCTGGAATGCTGATTTTGCAGGTCCAAGACCCTGGGCTTGCCTGGTCAAGACACATACAAGAAGCAAGATGAATGCTTCCTGTTCCTTCCTTCTTCCCCTCCCCCACCCCATTCTCTCTCTCTCTCTCTCTCTCTCTCTCTCTCTTTCTCTCTCCCCTCTCTCTAAATTCAATAAATATCTTTTAAAAAGAGAGAGAGAAATTAGGAAAACAATTCCATTGAAAATTGCATTAAAAATAAATAAATAAAATAGATACCTAAGAATAAATATAACCAAGGAGGTAAAAGATTTGTACTCAGAAAATTATAAGACAATGAAGAAGACATTAAAGAACAAAACTGGAGGTATCACTCTACCTGAAATTAAACTATACTACAAGGCTACAGTAATCAAAACACCACGTTACTGTTATAATAATAGACACAGATCACTGGATTAGAATAAAAAGCCTGGAAATAAAACCACACTTATGTGGTTAATTTATCTATGACAAAGGAGGCAAAAATATACTCTGAGATAAAGACAGTCTCTTCAATAAATGGTATTTGAAAAACCAGACAGATACAGGCAGAAAAGTTAAACTAGACCACTTTCTTAAACCATATACAAGAATAAGGTCAAAATAGATTTAACGACTTAAATATAAGATCCAAAAACTCCTGGAAACAAAAAATACTCCTAGAAAACATTGCTCTTAGTGATATTTTTTGGTTATATCTCCTCAGGCAAGGAAAACAAACAAAATAATAAACAAATGGGGTGTTGGGCAGATAAAATATATTATGCTCACTTTGTTAAAGATGGCACTGCCCACATGGAAGCCCGTCACCCAAGTGATTGCTTGGGATGGGTGTGATTGTATTAATGTGTGTTGGGGGTGGGCTGTGGGTAGGCAGGATCCTTGTAGCCTGGGGCTTGGTTTTAGGACTAAGCCTTTCCCACCCTTTTTGATATAGGGTGGTGCAATCTCATGAGGAATCCCATTATGCCTCAGATAAGTGACTTTGTATCAGAGACTTCCTTGTTTGTATATTGGATTGTATATTGGTTTCTACACTATAAAATGGGACAGACCGGGAGCTTGTTCTCTCTTGGTTCCTGAGATTAGCATTAGAGAGGAGAGCAGAGAAAGGCCACGTGGAGGAGGCCAGGAGAAGCAGCCAAGATGGAAGAGTGTTGAAGGCAAAGCCAGTTTGTGCAAAGTTTGTGTAGAGAGAAAGTGTTGGGCAGATAAAATATATTATGCTCACTTTGTTAAAGGTGACGCTGCCCACATGAGGCCATCGCCTAGGTGATATTAATGTGTGTTGGGGATCGTTGTAGCCTGGGGCTTGGTTTTGGGATTAAGCCTTTCCCACCCTTTTTGATGTGGGGCGGTACAATCCAATCATGCCTCAGATAAATGACTTTGTATTAGAGACTTCCCTATTTTGTATATTGGATTAAGAGTTTGGATTTCTACACTATAAAATAGGGGCATAACGGGAGCTTGTGCTCTTGGTTCCTGGGAGATTATCATTAGAAGAGAGAGCAGAGGAGAGCAGAAAGAGGCCATGTGGAGTCAGCCAGGAGAAGCAGCCAAGATGGTAGAGTGCTGAGTGAGATGCCAGTTTGTGTAGAGTTTGTATTTGGGATAAGGGAGGAGATGGGGAACAGAGGTGAATAAGTATGGTGAGCTAGAAACCTTTGATTCTAGGAAACTCGGATAAGTCAGTGGCTTTGTGAGCACTGAATGTGATTGGGTTTTGGAGCCCAGTGTGTATTTTTACTTGCCCGCCGGGTGCAAGCTAGAATTAAAGACTATGGCCCATCAGTTTTTGGCTCTGCTGTTTCTTTACCGACTGTCCGAATCCAATGCGAACCTGCATGGGCCGGGCTGCTGTGATAGTGGCCATGGCTTCTGGCTTTACAGAAGGAGATGGGGAACAGAGGTGAATGAGGCTGGTGAGCTAGAAACCTTTGATTCTAGGAAACTCAGATAAGTCAGTAGCTTTGTGGGCACTGAGTAAGTGGGTTTTGGAGCCCAGAGTGTGTTATTACTTGCCCGCCGGGTGCAAGCTAGGATTAAAGATAATGGCCCACCAGTTCTTGGCTCCATTGTTTCATTACCATCTGTCCGAATCTAATGCGAACCTGCATGGGCCAGGCAGCTGTGATAGTGGCCGCGGATCCTGGTTTTACATGGGGCTACACCAAACTAAAGTTTTCACAACAAAGGAAACTATCAACTGAACGAATAGAAGATATTTGCCAATGACACATTCAGTAAAGGTGTTGTTGGGCAGATAAAATATATTATGCTCACTTTGTTAAAGATGGCGCTGCCCATGTGAAGGCCGTTGCCCAGGTGATATTAATGTGTGTTGGGGGCAGGCTGTGGGCAGGCAGAATCCTTGTAGCCTGGGGCTTGGTTTTGGGACTAAGCCTTTCCCACTCTTTTTGATGTGGGGTGGTACAATCCAGTCATGCCTCAGAGAAGTGACTTAGAGACTTTCCTATTTTGTATATTGGATTAAAGGTTTTGAATCTACAGTATAAAATGGGGGCAGAACGAGAGCTTACTCGCTTGGTTCCTGAAATTAGCATGAGAGAGCAGAGAGAGCACAGCAGAGAGCAGAGAAAGGCCACGTGGAGGAGGCCAGGGGAGAGCAGCCAAGATGGCGGAGTGTTGAGTGAGAAGCCAGTTTGTGCAGGGAGAAGAAAGGAGATGGGGAACAGAGGTAAATAAAGTCTGGTGAGCTAGAAACCTTTGATCCTAGGAAACTCGGATAAGTCAGTAGCTTTGTGAGCTCTGAACGTGAGTGGGTTTTGGAGCCCAGTGTGTTTTTACTTGCCCGCCGGGTGCAAGCTAGGATTAAAGAAGATGGCCCGTCAGTTTTTGGCTCCGTTATTTCTTTACTGACTGTCCGAATCCAATGAGAACCTGCATGAGCCAGGCGGCTGTGATGGTAGCCCTGGCTACTGGCCCTACAGGTGTTAATATCCAAAATTTATTTAAAAACTCATATACCTCAACACCAAAAAACCCCACCAATCTGATTTAAAAATGGGCAAAGGGCCTAACTAGGCGGTGGCACAGTGGATAGAGCATTGAGCTGGAACATGGAGGACCCAGGTTCGGAACGCCGAGGTCATCAGCTTGAGCGCGGGATCATTCAGCTTCAGTGCAGGCTCACCCGGCTTGAATGTGGGCTCACTAGCTTGGCGTGGGGTTGCTGGCTGAAGCGTGGGATCATAGACATTACCCCATGGTCACTTGCTTGAGCCCAAAGGTCAATGTTGGAATCCATGGGAGTCCGAAATGACCACTGTAGCAGGCTGGAAAGGAAGAAAGGAACCCTGCCGGGCTGACTCGAAAGGGAGAGTCGCACCAGGCACAGCCTGGGACTGGGTTTTCAGGGGTTTGGGGAAGGGGAGTGAGACGGGTTGTGGGGCATTAGCCCATTGGCTGCTGGACCAAGGAGGGTCTTTTATGGAAGTTTGCCAGGTCTTTTTGGCTTGTGACATCAGACATTCCTTTACAATTAGTCATTTGCTGCAAGTCCTGAAAGGAGACTTACTGGCAGAGTTAAAGAAATGAAACCTAAAAAAAAAAAAAGGCCTGACCTGTGGTGGCGCAGTGGATAAAGCATCGACCTGGAAATGCTGAGGTCGCCGGTTCGAAACCCTGGGCTTGCCTGGTCAAGGCACATATGGGAGTTGATGCTTCCAGCTCCTCCCCCTTCTCTCTCTCTCCTTTCTATCCCTCTCTGTCTCTCTCTCTCTCTCCTCTCTAAAAAAAAAAAAAAAAAAAGAAAAGAAAAAGAAATGAAACCTAAGAGTCGATAGCTTGAAGCTCAAGGTCACCGGCTTAACCAGAGGTCACTCGCTCTGCTGTAGGGCCCCCCCATCAAGACACATATGAGAAAGCAATCAATGAACAACTAAGGTGCTGCAACAAAGAATTGATGCTTCTCATCTCTCTCCCTTCCAGTCTGTCCCTTTCTCTGACTCTGTCAGTCAATAAATAAATAAATAAAAAATGGCCAGAGGACCTGATGGCCGGGCCTGAGTCTGAAAGGGGGATGTTAGGCAGACACTGGCTATTATCTGTGCCCATCACCTCATCAGTGCAAGAATGAGGGTGGGTGGGTCTCAAGAACAGTTCCAGAAAAACCAGAACTGCATGAAGACATTCCACATACTTGGAGCAGGTGTAGAGGTGTGGACGAAAAAGGGGCCACATGCTGAACCTGACAAGCTCAGGGGAGGCCTGCATGGTGACCTTGCACACTCAGAGACCTAAAGTGACCACACAGGATGGTCTGAAATGAAAACTAACAAAAAGCTGTTCATGGTGGGTAATCATGTCCTGGGGCGGTATTTTCTTCTAACAAAGGTCCATGCTTACTTTAACTGAGCCTTTGTGGAGGTTTTTTTGTTGGTTTTTTTTATTATTATTATTTTTTATTTATTCATTTTAGAGAGGAGAGAGAGAGAGAGAGAGAGAGAGGAGAGATAGAGAGAGAGAAAGGGGGAGGAGCTGGAAGCATCAACTCCCACATGTGCCTTGACCAGGCAAGCCCAGGGTTTTGAACCGGCGACCTCAGCATTTCCAGGTTGACACCTTACCCACTGCGCCACCACAGGTCAGGCGGTTTTTTTGTTTTTGTTTTGGGTGTTTTGTGGTTTTTGTTGTTGTTTTGTTTTGTATCTGCAATAATGTATCTGGTAAAATTCCTTTGAAATGTAAGAGTAGTTTTATTTTCCCGAGCCCTCAGGGCAGCCACCCCACCTGAGCAGAAACCAGCAAACGCCACCATTGTAATTATTGTTCATTGTTACCTATCTTATGCCTGCCTATGGAAAAGAAGTTTGAGTATATACATTTTTACTTGTTATCCAATCCCAAAGGTCTCCCTGCTTTGCTTTCTCCCGCCTACTTAGTCTATCACCAACGGATTTCGTGTAACCCCCTTGCGACTTCCCTTTTGATTCTGATGTATAAAATGAGTGGTGGTGACGCTGCCATTTTCCGTAGCATCTTCTCAATCCGTTGAGAATGTGTCCCGACACTATCGACGGTTTGGGCTACAATAAACTTGTAAAAATCTCTTACAGTTTGGACCTCTCTGGTTGACAGAGGCGAGCTGGGCTGAGGGTTGGGCTGTGACGCGGGGACCGCGCGGCCATCCTCGGGGCCGCTTTAGGAAGTGCCGGTTCGGGGAGGACCACCCGCCCGGCAGCGCTGCCCCGAGGCGGCAGACTGGCACCGCCCGACACCGGGACGCGGGAGGGTCAGGCAGCTGCTGCGAGTTTGCTGTGTGTTCAAGTTAGGGGAACGCAGGCCCTTCTGGGTGCAACCACGTACACAGCGAAGCGCAGCGCGGTGGGCGCAGTCGTGAGGCGCCCCCTGAACAGGGTCTGGCGGCATCGGAGGCCCGGCGAAGCCAGACGTCTCTGCGCTGACGGGTGCCGCCAGGCGGTCGGACCCCTGTCCACACCCAGCCCCTCTCCGGGAGCCCACGAGCGAGCGCTTCTCCGCACCTGTCAGCCTCGGTTCTCATTCCTCCCACGAACCTCGCCGCACCCTGGAGCCTAACCGAGCGACTTGTTCCCACGCCCGGAAACGATTCAAACGCCGGCGGGGCGGGCCCTCACGGTGGGAGAGGCGCATCGTGATTCGCAGGTGGGCGGAGTGGGCGGTGCTATGTGAGAGGGGGCCAGTGTGGGGATTGGGCAAGCACGCCGGAAGTACGCTTTGAGAGCCTAAAATCAGGGCCGCTCGGCGCCCGGAAGCGCCCGTTCCCTTCGTGTGTATTTCCGGTACGCGGGCTGCGATGACAGCGGCGGGGACTGGCACCTGTCAGATCCGCCAGTTCGCACTCGCTCAGAGGCTGCTGCCTGCAGTCAGAAGCCGCTGCGGCTGGGCGAGACGCTGCAGGGGTTCGGGAGCCGGCCCGGCGCCCGACGGGTGTGCACGATGCGGCTGGGCTCCGGGACCTTCGCTGCAGGCTGCGTAGTGATCGAGGTGCTGGGGGTCGCGCTCTTCCTTCGGGGATTCTTTCCCGCCCCCGTTCGTTCTTCCTCCGGCACCGAGCACGAGGCAGAGCCCCCAGCGCCTGAACCCTCGGCAGGTACGGACCCTTTCCTGCCGTCCCGCTCCCTGGGCCGGTTTTGCAGAAGGGATCTCCTTCTGAGCACCCCCTCCCTCGGGCTCCCTGATGGTCTCTTCCATCCTGCTCACTCCGAGGACCCCTCGTTCTTTTCTGTATCTATCCTGCAACTTTGTGGCATCCGCTGCTCTCAGTCCCACTGAACGTTTGCTCTCCACAGCCGGGCTCCCGCCTCTCTCCAGCTCTGATGCTGGGAGGCGCGCACCCCGCTCCAGCGGGCTTTGAGCCGCTCCCTGTTCCTGGCACCTTTTCTGCTCGATGAGTCACAACAGGTAAAGATTCCTGCGGACTCCTCGCTTGCTTGCTTCCTTCCTTCCCTTTCCTCCCTCCCTCTCTTCTTTTTTCTTTCTTTCGCTTTTTTTCGTTTCCTTCCTTCCTTCCTTCCTTCCTTTTTCTTTCTTTCGTTTCATTCTTTCATTACTCCAAGGTCCCCTTTTGACCAGTATTGAATACCACCCAGCATGGACACCTTCCTGGTTCTCACCTACCCAGCAATGCATATACCAGGTAGAGGCACTCCCGTTTTAGTCCAAGTTCACACAACACGAGCCACTGACCGTGTAAACACATTTTGTAAATGCTCGTCCTTCCACTCAGTGAAGCTCTGTGTTTTTAGGAGAAGCTTTATAAATTTACGATTCCAGGACCCTCACGAAGGGACTCCCCTTCACAACTGGAATAGGGAACTGGAACATAAGGCTTTTCCTGGTTCCAGTACTCCTCACCATGCTAAGGGTAATTCATTACTTAATACTGGGGCTCCCTGAGCTTACTCAGCATCACCCCCTTCCCACACTGTGGGCCTTTCCCTTTGGATTGGCACATAGAGATATGACAAGCTATATGCCTGAGAAGTAGTCAGAAACTAGATTATAGGAGACTGAATGCAATTTCATTTTTTCTTTCAAACACTTTTAGGAGGCGGTTCCAATTGGACCAAGCTTCCACCACCTCTCTTCGGTAAAGTTGTTATTATGCTGGTAGATGCCTTGAGAGATGATTTTGTATTCGGGTCCAAGGGTGTGAAATTCATGCCCTACACAACTTATCTCATGGAGAAAGGAACCTCTCACAGTTTTGTGGCTGAAGCAAAGCCTCCTACAGTTACTATGCCTCGAATCAAGGTAAAGACTTTGACTTAGCGTTTTATAGCTCATGCTTTGGCTCTTTAAGAGGTTTAGAGAGGCTCTCTGTTGTCTTTTACTTGTCCACATTTGGTTAAAATTCAGTGCTGTCAACCTGGCTGGGACAGTAGAGTGCTGAAGATCTCTGACAGATAAGATAGAACTGAGACCAATGATTTGTGCCCTTTCAAGTAGCCAGAGCTCATGCTTCCTGGGAAGCCTAAAGGTCATCCAGGCCAGCCTAGTCTCAGAGATATCATCCTCCTTGCTAATCTGTCCTTTTATTTCATTGTCATTAAGTCGCTTGTAATTCTGGAAACCCTTTAGGGTTATCTTGTTCAATCTCTTCATTTCATAGGTGAGGAAGAAGACTCAGACTTTCCGTCATTGACGCAGACACCAATCCCGCATGATCTGGCCTCAGCAGTTGTCACTTTTTCTACTGTGTCAACCGCTTTCAGGTGTTCAGCCCAGTGAGCATAGCTTTGAAGTGCATGGGCAAAAAAAGACTAAAGTTTTATTGATTGGCTCAAGATCTATTTATTGAGCAAATAGGGATCATTTTCCAGATGTGGAAACAGACTTGAAGTGCCAAAATCACACAACTGGAATAGGGAACTGGAACATAAGACTTTTCCTGGTTCCAAAATCTCTGTTGGTCATGCTGCATCACACAGCATCACTACAGAATAGGGTGTCCGAGACAAACCCTGTTCCAGGACTCCCTGCAGCGCCCTCCTTACTCTCAGAAGGCAAGAAACTACTGTTCCCAAGGCCATGGCAACCGTGGGGAGCCTCCAAGGAGAGTTCAGATTTGAGCTTTTACTTGCGTTTCCTAGGACCCTAAGCCGCAACTCAGTTGCTGCCTGTCTGCTCCCTTGGGTGAAGGGGATGCCACTTTGTCCCTTCCCACCTTAAAATGTCACAAGGAACCCAACCTAGTGTGAGTGAGAAGGGGGTACTTTGTAAAAGCCCCAGAAGAATGATGTACAGATATGACTACAGGAAAACAGAAAACATTATAAACAAAGTCATCAGACAAGCGATAAACTGAAAAAGTTGTTTACAGTTGGCATAAAAAACAAAATGTTAAGCCCATTAAATATAAAGAGGATCCAATTAGGCACAACAGTCCAGTAGCAGCTGAACAAAGGATATGAAGAAATTCACAAGGAAAGAAATTAAAATGGTTAATAAACATGTGAAAAGATTCTTAACTTTACTAGTAATCATAGCAAGGCAAGGCAAAACCATCTATAAGCCCAAATTTCATCTATCACATTGTAAAGAATTAAAGATCGATGAGGTAAACAGGTGTCTTAATGCTATGAATATAACTGTACTGAGCCCCCGCCCTCGCCCAGTCCAGTGCAGTCTTCATGTTGTGCTGCTTGACTTAATGTCCTCCCGTGGCTTACAGTGTGTCTACTGACCCAGGCCTTCTGGCTGTACTCCTGCCCATTTACCTCCCCACCCTCCTCTGAGCAACTTTCCCTCTTCTAAGATCACACTTAGCTCGGTTCCCATGTGTGCTGCCTTCTCTGCCTCAGAGCCTTTGCAGTTTAGGGTGTTTTCCCCGGAAGACCCTGCCTCATCTCACCTAGACAGCACTTCAGCCTTCACATCTCAGCTCAAGTGGCACTTCTACTGAAGCCCTTTAAATATCCATTAAATGGTCTTGGTTAAATAAATTAATATGCGTATCCTTTTTGGTTTTCTGGGGAAGGATGTCCATGGTCTTATTAATTGGAAAACAAAAGCAGGTTGTGGAGTTATTTACGAAGTTGTTAACATCTTGGTGAAAAGTGTATCTTGGTGTATTTGTGAAGTTACACATAGAGAAGAAAGGTTACTCACCAAAAGTGCTTGGTTATCTTTAGGGAGTAGATTTGGGAGTTAGAGGAAGACTCACATTTCAAGAAGTAATTTTATTGAGATATAAATTTAGTGTAATCCAGTATGTACGTTTGTATGTATGTACTTGGATGAAGTATCACATATGTATGTCCATGGCACCTGCCTCCACTGGAGATTCTGATGCCCACCCATGAGTGGTGGCTATTGTCGCTGTTACTTTGTTTATGTGTGTAGTGACTTGCCTCAACAAGTTCTAGAGTGTCTCCCTGACTGTGCAGCAACTACGTCATTTTTCTAATTCTCATTTTTATTTTTAGGCTAGTCTTTCTAAAGGTCACCTTGGGTCAGCAAAAACTAGCAATTGGTCAAAGGTTGTACATAAACACCTTAGTGATGAGGTTTCCATTCTGTGGGGTCATGTATGAGATGGGCTATATGCTCACTGGTCAGGTAATTTTATATGTCTGCCCTGACTCTCACTTACTCTTTGAGCAGGGCCTCTTGTTCAGCCAGAAGGAACTGGTAATGAGGCCCCCTCTGGTCTCCTAAGCACACACAGCCTTCCAGAGTCCACACGTATGTGGAGCTTATAGAGGTTGACTAGACCTGTCTCGTTCCCCAAGTCCCCTTCTAAATTTTGGGCTGGTCTCTTACCACAACCTGCATGGAGCCTCAGGTTGTGGCCTTCCCGTTGATTTCACGCCCCTGGTATAGTGCTGTTCCGTGGAACTAGGTTGTGGCCTTCCCGTTGATTTCACGCCCCTGGTATAGTGCTGTTCCGTGGAACTAGGTTGTGGCCTTCCCGTTGATTTCACGCCCCTGGTATAGTGCTGTTCCGTGGAACTAGGTTGTGGCCTTCCCGTTGATTTCACGCCCCTGGTATAGTGCTGTTCCGTGGAACTAGGTTGTGGCCTTCCCATTGATTTCATGCCCCTGGTATCGTACTGTTCCATGGAACTAGCTCTAAGTCGTGGGTTCACCTCCCCACCCCACTCCGCTGCCCATTCCGTGGCTACTGTAGCACACAGCTGGGGCTGGGGAAGGGAGCAGTCCAATGAAAACACCACAGGCTGCCCTGGCCGGTTGGCTCAGCGGTAGAGCGTCGGCCTAGCGTGCGGAGGACCCGGGTTCGATTCCCGGCTAGGGCACACAGGAGAAGCGCCCATTTGCTTCTCCACCCCTCCGCCGCGCTTTCCTCTCTGTCTCTCTCTTCCTCTCCCGCAGCCAAGGCTCCATTGGAGCAAAGATGGCCCGGGCGCTGGGGATGGCTCTGTGGCCACTGCCTCAGGCGCTAGAGTGGCTCTGGTCGCAACATGGCGACGCCCAGGATGGGCAGAGCATCGCCCCCTGGTGGGCAGAGCGTCGCCCCATGGTGGGCGTGCCGGGTGGATCCCGGTCGGGCGCATGCGGGAGTCTGTCTGACTGTCTCTCCCTGTTTCCAGCTTCAGAAAAATGAAAAAAAAAAAAAAAAAAAAAAAGAAAACACCACAGGTATTCACAGTGCTTCCTGAGAGTTATAGTTTGTCTTAAATAAGAACTCAATTGGTGTCTACCTTTGGTGAGTTTTCAAAGTCCTGAAATGTTTGTTTTTGACAGTTTTATCGTCTCTCCCAGGGGAGAAGATTTGTTGAGCTTCTCGCTTGCATTCCAGAGGTCCGGTTATTTCACTTTTGTATTTGCTGTTAAAGAAGTCTTGGCAAAATTATCACACTTTTTACATGATCCAGACTCCTGTTTATTTTAATTGCATAGGTCCCTCGACACTGAGGTTGGGGATTGTTGGGAAATCCAGATCACAGAGACCTTGACCCATTATTGTGGCCTTTTTATTTAGACTCTATGCTAAAATGAGGGAGCTGTTGACTTACTCCTATAGCAAAGACATGTGAGGAATGTCACAGCCACATCTTACGCCCCAGATAGTGTGGTGCCACATGGTATGTGTGTGTTGGGGGGTGTCCACGGGCATCCCTGGGCCAGTTTACTGTGAGAATTCCTGAGAGTTCATGCTTAGAAACCGCTTTCCTCCCGGGGTGTGTGAGATGCTACAAATCTGTGGTTTTTATTATAAATCAGTAAGTGGAGTTTGCAGATTCGAAGCTCAGGTGAAAACCTGGCAGTGGGTCTGAATGTACAGGTGTGTGTTCTTGGCACAGACCACACTTTGCCACTTGCTTTGATTCTTGAGTCCCACAGTTTCTCCTCTGGTCACAGCACTTGCCTGCCTACTCCACAGCCTCCTCCCTTATCCTGTCCTTGTCTAACATGTGGTCATGTTCACTTTTGAGCACTCTGGTTTGGCACAGCATCTGTGTGTAGCATCCCCCTCTGTCCTTACACTGACCCAACCTCTAGTATTAGAGGCGCCCTAGTTGATGCTTGCACCTTTCACCTGTATGGTGGCCCTCAGCATCCTTCCCCCTGCGATGCTTTGGGTCCCTCAGTCTAATCTGTGAGTGTTCCCTCCTGCAGGCGTTGATGACAGGGAGCCTCCCGGGCTTCATCGATGTCGTCAGGAACCTCAATTCCCCCGCACTGCTGGAAGACAACGTGATCACACGGGCAAAAGCAGCTGGGAAGAGAATCATCTTTTATGGAGATGAAACATGGATGAAATTATTCCCAAAGCATTTTGTGGAATATGATGGGACAACCTCATTTTTTGTGTCAGATTATACAGAGGTCAGTTTTTAAAATAAGAAATATATGTCACACTAGGTAGAGAAGCAGTGTTGTTGGCATTGGCTTTTGTTACTGTAGTGGGAGAGGCATCGAAACATTGTAAACATGGTTCATGCTTACAGTCAGTTACAACCCCAGGACGTAAACCCTAATGCCAGTGTGAGCACAGGACTCTGGAGCCCATAGCCTAGAACAGTGAGCACCCACTGACGAGTATAAAGGGTCCTGAAGGGCTTCCCAGCAAGGAGCCACTTAAGCTCTTTTCTTTCTTTTTTTTTTTTTTCTTTTTTTTTTACACAGGGACAGAGAGAGAGTCAGAGAGAGGGATAGACAGGGACAGACAGACAGGAACAGAGAGAGATGAGAAGCATCAATCATCAGTATTTCATTGCGACACCATAGTTGTTCATTGATTGCTTTCTCATATGTGCCTTGACCATGGGCCTTCAGCAGACTGAGTGACCCCTTGCACCAGCCAGCAACCTTGGGTCCAAGCTGGTGAGCTTTTGCTCAAACCAGATGAGCCTGCACTCAAGCTGGCGACCTCGGGGTCTCAAACCTGGATCCTCTGGGTCCTCTGCGTCCCAGGTCTGATGCTCTATCCACTGCGCCACTGCCTGGTCAGGCCAACTTAAGCTGTTTTAGAGGTGGGTGAGGACTTTCTAAGAGGACTGAGCAAGTGGCAGCATCTGTCCGAGGCAGAGTTCAAGGACTCCATGGGCTGCCTGGGACCCCTGAGGCTGTTGGTTCTTCTGCAAGTGGGGCAGCGTCCGGAGTGGGGAGGCATGAGGGCAGAGGGTAAGCTGGGGGCCTGGTCCTGTGGAGCACCAGCCCCGGTTGGGGGTGCAGTCTCCAACAAGGAAAGAGTGTGACTAGAGCCCCAGTTGGAAGGCTGAGCCTGGGTGCCGTGGAAACCCACATGTCTGAACTTGGCATTGGGCTGGACAGTCTTGCACACCCACACCTGTCTGCTTTCTGGGCCTGGTGAAGCACCTGCAGTCAGTCCTGCTTACACTGATGGCCTTGCTGCAGTGACCTGTGCAGACACATCAGTACTGACCAGCAAGCAGTGGCTGGGTTTCCCCATCCTGCGTGAAATCACTCAGAAACACTTCTCCTTGTCGTAGACTTTTCAGTGAGAGAGAGGTGGTCCAGTGGAGGAGTCGGGGCTGCCCAGGCTGATGGCTCTGCTTGGGACAGCTGGATGGCAGGTTACTGAGTGCTGTGTATCTTTCCTCCCAGAGCAGCTTTCTTGTAGGAGGCACGTAGGTGCCCTCAGCTTCACCCTGCTGGTTACTTGAACTCTGGGTACTGTTTTGTTTTCGCTAACTGCCTTTCGCCCTTAGTTACCTCATAATGGCTTAGCACCCTATTCCCTTGGTCATTTGCTCAGTTAAGCCCCACTAGTAGTCCCACAGAATTTTTTTCTCTGATCAGGCTTTGCTCATTTAAATGATCTGTTTGGCCTGACTGGGCAGTGGCGCAGTGGATAGAACGTCAGACTAGGATGCGGAGGATCCAGGTTCGAGACCCCGAGGTTGCCAGTTTGAGTGCTGGCTCATCTGGTTTGAGCAAAGTTCACCAGCTTGAGCCCAAGGTCACTGGCTCAAGCAGGGGTCATTTGGTCTGCTGTAGCCCCACGGTCAAGGCACATACAAGAAAGCAATCAATGAACAACTAAGATGCCGCAACGAAGAATTGATGCTTCTCATCTCTCTCCCTTCCTGTCTGTCCCTCTCTCTGACTCTTTCTCTGTCACAAAATAAATAAATTAAATTTTTAAAAAAAGATCTTTAAATTATCTGTTTAATGCATTCTGTCTATAGCATAGAGACATAAAAACAATATTAGTGAAAGCTTACTCTACGGCTAGTGTTTATTTAATTTTTATGGCACTTTTTATTTTCTCTTGTTCCTTTCAAACTCCTGCAAGTTCCATTACCTAAAATAAACACTGATAATTTATAATGACCGTATCATTTTCCTTGAAGGTCCGTGGAAGTTAAGTTCCATTACCTAAAATAAACACTGATAATTTATAATGACCGTATCATTTTCCTTGAAGGTCCGTGGAAGTTAAGGGCCCTCTTCATGTGCGTTTCTCCCTTTCCAGGTGGATGATAATGTTACAAGGCACTTGGACAAAGTGTTGAAAAGAGGGGATTGGGATGTGTTGATCCTCCACTACCTGGGGCTGGACCACATCGGCCACGTCTCTGGGCCCAGCAGCCCCCTGATCGGGCGCAAGCTCAGCGAGATGGACGGCGTCCTGATGAGGATCCACACTGCACTGCTCTCCGAGGTGGGCTGCGCTCTGCTGCTCTGTGGATTAGGACCTCCTCGTGCCCACGTTCCCCAGTCTGAGAGCTGGGCCGTGGACTCGGGTGACCTCCTGTGAACGAATGTTGTGCCCGTCATCACTCAGGCAAGCCCCATAGACAACGTGTCATTTTGAGATGCTCACCTGCACTGATCCCGTCTCCCAGCGGCTCTCCCTCCCTCCCCATCTCCCGTTCATCCAACTCAGGTTGCCTGAACGCTTCTGTGTCCCTGTGCCTGTCTGGGTGTCTGTGGACCGTAGGCTGCAGCTGGGAGGGCAAAGAGGAAGCAAAGGAACTGAGCACATGAGTGTTCCTGCAGGGGAAGGTGACTGGCGCCCCGGGAAGCCCAGGCAGGAGGAGAGAACACCTGAGAGGCTGAGATTTTCAGCAGCATATGAGCAGAGGCTGGAAGGGATGGAGGGGTGGGTATACCATCCCCGGGTCAAGAGCAAGGTCGAGGCAGAGCCCACCAGGCAGGTCCAGGGCAGCAGAGACCATTGGCTGGAGCCACGGGGGCAGGAGGTGGCTGCGTTTGGCAGATGCGGACACTGAGGCATGCAGGGTAACGTGCCCACACTCTCACAGCTTGAAATGGCAGAGGTTCAAACCCAACTCCTCCGCCCCGAGAGGTCCTAAGTCTGAGCCTCCAACACTGTGTGACCTCCATGTGATTCTGTTTGTTTTATGTATGACATTACTTGACCTTAACCCTTTGACCTGACGTTAAGCTCATATGTAAAAAGAAAACTAACTTAGAAAGAACAACTGTTCATAAAGCTAAAGTCTGACGTTGATTTCTTAACAAGATTATGTGTTATCAGTGTGAATACAGCTGAAAGGTTTTTCCTTTGCTTTATAGGAGAGAGAAGCTCTTTTACCCAGTTTGCTGGTTCTTTGTGGCGATCACGGCATGTCTGAGAGCGGAGGGCACGGGGCCTCCTCTGTGGAGGAGGTGAACACTGCTCTGCTCTTAGTCAGCTCTGCCTTTGAAAGGAAGCCCGGTGAGAATGGAGGAAAGTGTAACATGTTCAAACTGTGTTTCTGTTTTCTGTACACTTACTGTCCCTCGGGTGACCACAAGCAGGGCCACCCGCGCCCGCTGTTCCCACCCCACGCTACGGGACTCCATCAGTGCTAAGTGTGTGTCTCCCAAGTACCACATGCTGCTGTGGGGTAGGCAGCGAGCCCGCAAAGAGTGGGTGTCAGTCACCTTTCTGACACAGACCAGTGCGGAGCTTTCCATGGGAATCCACTGGGAATAGAGTGGGGAGATGGGTGATTTGACTGACGCTAGTTGTAGAAAGTCAAACTCAAGAACGACTACCATCCTGCATACCTAGAGCCTGTCACTTACACTGTTTTTTCCCTAGGTGATGTCAGGCACCCAAAGCATGTTCAACAGACTGATTTGGCTCCAACACTAGCAATAGGGCTGGGTCTGCCGATTCCAAAACACAGCGTGGGCTGCCTTTTATTCCCGGTTGTGGAGGGAAGAGCCATACGAGAGCAGCTGAGGTTTTTGCATTTGAATACTGTGCAGCTCAGCAAATTGCTGCAGGAGAACGTACCATCCTACAAAAGAGGTGAGTCAGTTACTAGCTGCTGCTGTTGTTAGACTGTGTGTGTTTATCTGCTGTGCCTGGTGTTGTCCTGATGTTTGCAGCTGTGACATCATCTGTCTTTGACTATGTGGCCGTGCAAATTATGTTCCTGTTTCATTAGAACCCAGACCACCACCATTAGCAGCACCCACAGATGCAATGCTCTAAGTCAGGTTCTTTCATAAATTTTTTCATTCAACAAACGTTGAGTTATTTTTCACTAAGTTCCCATTTGACTAAGAACTATTAAAGCTGTGGAGATGGCAGTACATGGCTCTGCCCTCATGGAGCTTACCTTTGCAGGGGGAGAAAAAAAGAAGTAGGCATCAGTGTCAGTTGTTGACAAGTGCCTTCGTGGCTGGTGACTGGAAGGGGTGGGAGTGCAGGTGGGTGAGGGCTTCAGAGGCTGGTCTTCAGCCGGGAGGGAGCACTGTGGCAGACACAGGGTCCTGTGGTGGGGATGTGCCTGCACTTTGAAAGAGTGACCAGAGGCCAGAGTGGCAGGGGCAGAGTGCACTTTGAAGAGGGCACATGTGAGCTCAGAGGGATGTGAGGGCCTTTGGGACACTGAGCTAGAATGGGGGCTCTCGCTTTCCTTCTGAGATGAGCCAAGGTCTCTGACCTGCATTTTCAAAGGCTCTCTGAGCCATGTGGAGAGAGCTGTGCCTCGTGCTGCAGGGGACTTTGGGGGCTGCTGTGGTGCTTTGAGGAGAGGTGAGGGTGTGAGCCCACACAGTAGCCAGTGGCCGTGTGGTGGCATTGTGCATACGCTGATGGTCTTGCAAGCAGGATCTTCTGGGGCCCTAGTGAGGTGAGGAAGAGGCAGGGTTTCGGTGGGAGTGAGGGGAATGGTGATGCTGAGGTGGGGGGAGCAGGCTCGCCAGGGGGGCCCTCCTGTGTCCAGGATTGGTGCTGAGGAAGCCAAGTAGCCAGAGAAGGACTTTCAAAAAGGAGGAATGAGCAGCGGTGTGAATGCTGCTCCTGGTGAAATACAAGGTAGAGGCACCATGTGGGTGGTCACTGGTGGCTGTCTGGGGTAGGGGGCCCAAAGCCTGCCTGGGTGCTTGGAGGGAGGAGCGAGAGACCGCAGACAGAGCATCTCGGGGGAAGGCTGTGTGGGTCTCTGGGGTGGGTGAGGCCATTTATTTTTAATCTGGGAGAATGCAGGGGACGTTTCTGTGCTGGTAGGGATGATACAGAACAGGAGAGAGCACCTCCTCAGGGCCACAGTTTTACACGGTTTATCTGACCTGCCCAGGCACAGGGTGACGTTTGATGCTACAACTGGAGCTCTCTGGGAACCTGTATGAGGGACTCCTGGGTGGAGCCAGTGTTTAATGTGACTCGATGGGTTTTCCTATTTGAAATAGGAGGTCTAGCAGGTAGAAGAATGGCCGTGAGTTTGTGCTAACGTGTGAACTGACCTGGAGTCGCCTGGACAAGCCCTGCCCGTGGGCATGTGGGGGGCCAGATGTCCTAGTGGCCACAGGCGCAGGAAGCACCACTTTTTGGTCTGTGACAGGGTCCTAGTGAGCAGCTTTGTCAAAGGTGAGGCCCGGCCACAGGGCACTCTTCAGCCCAGACCAGAGACAACGCTACTTTATTTTTGATCTTTCAAAAATAACTTAGGAGCTTGGTAGCTTTTGCAGACTTGTTATTACTGGTGATGTGTGTGTGTCCTTGTTCCTACACTCACAACCAATAAAAAATTCACCAAAAACCCCTAAAAGAACAGTGGAGCTGTTTGCTTGCTTCAGGAGTAGCGGGTGGGAAGGCTGGGAGCTCATTGGGGTGGCGGGGGAGCCTGTGAGGCGGGCATGGCCAGTCCCTGGGTCAGAAGACATTGCTGGACCTTGCTCCCCTGGGGCCCCTCTGCCTGCACCATGAGTGAGCGTGCTGCCTGAGAGCAGCCAGAGTCCTTGGCTGCAGTGGTGACGATTCACAGCCTTCCATGTGTGCGGCCAGCGTCACACCCCTCGCCCGTCACTCCCCGACTCCGTTTGGCTCATGTGCAACAGGCCGTTCTCGCCTCAGGGCCTGTGCCTGGGCCTGGGCTCTTCCCTTTGAGCTGACGTCCTCCCCCACCCTTCACCCACTGACCCTTCAGCCTCCTTCACGATCCAGCGTACACGTCCGACCTTCCTTGCCCTCACCCCCAGCCCTGCCTCCTGTCAACTTTGCCTCCCTCCCCAGAAGTCTTGTTATTCCCGCCATTTTTCCTCCGCGCACCCTTCCCACTCTGTGAGAGCCACTGGGTCACCAGCCTGAGCAGGCGGAAACTGTGTGTGTCTGCACGGCGCAGGTATCAGTGCTCAGCGAGTATGTCTGCATACACACACGGTGGTCCCCTGTCTGTGACTCTGGGGGGAGGGGACAGAAGAGCCCCATGTGGGCAGCAGAGTGAAGGTGAGGGTGCCAGTCTGATGCAGCCCACCTCCTGTGAGTGGTGTCTGAGTCGCCCTCCCCTGGAGTGGGCATGGGGAGTGTGGCTGAGAGTCGTGCCAGCACGTGCGTCTGGTCCAGGTCGGCTGGCACAGGCAGAGTGGGCTGGGGGCCCATGCTCAGGGCTGGTACAGGAGGATGCCAGGCAGTGCCAGACAAGGACGAGGGTTCTGTTGCGGCTGTGGCCAGGAAGCTGGGGCAGGCACACCCCTGGCTGGGAGTGGCTGTGTGGGAAGGTGGAAGAACAGGTCGAGGACCAGGGAGCCTCAAAAGGAAGCTCTTGCTTTTCAGTCTAGCCACAGTGAGTCCGGTCTAGCTCTGAGAAGGAGGAGGCAGCCCCTGACCTTGGGCAGCAGGCCCCTGTCATCCCAACCAGGGAGCCAGCAGCCTCTGGGGCTGGGCTTCGTCCCGGAGCCCTGGTTTTGTGTCGGGGGTGGGCCCTGCGGTATTGTGTGTTGGAATGTGGCTCACCGTACTGGCAGGAGACTGCCATCCCTTCCCAAAGAGGACTTGTGGCAACAGAAGCTGGTGGAAGGTGTGAGCGCTAATGCGAGGCAGGAGGCTGCACTGGAGACGCATCAGGACCCTGCCCGCCCACGCAGTGTGTGAGAGGGGGAACATTGTTGTAAAGTTGAGGGCCTATCGATGTGATGTATTCCTGGGTGGATTTCCCACTGCGCATTGAAGAAAAGACAGAGGAGCAGGGGAAGGAGGGGGTAGGGGCGGTGGGGTGGGCAGAGGCTTCTGTCCGGGGGCTGGGCCAGAGCAGGCCACACATGGGTGTCAGAGGACGCTGAGGCCGCGTCACAGCACACGCACGATAGCTCACCTGCTCTGGGGTCAGGTTGACAGGCTGTGGTAACTGACGCCAGAACATGGCACGTGTGTGTATGTCTGTGCTAGGTCTGTGTGACCTGTTCCTCTTCTTGTTAGAGCCTGGATTTGAACAGTTTAAAATGTCAGAAAGGCTGCATGGGAATTGGATCAGACGGTACTTGGAGGAGAATAACTCAGAAGTCCTTCTCAACCTGGGCAGCAAGGTTCGCAGGCAGTACTTGGACGCCCTGAGGACCCTGAGCCTGTCCCTGAGCAGACAAGTGGCCCACTATGATGTCTACTCGATGGTGGTGGGGACGGTCGTGGTTCTGGAGGTACGGTGCTCCTGTGGGTGGAGTCACGGCTCAGACATAGAGCTGACTTGATAACATACATGTGGGTTAAAGTGTATAGAGCACCAGGGTTTCTAAACATGGCAACATAGGCGTTTTGTTTGTTCGGTGTGACCTTGTACACTCCTCTGTCAGGCTGAGTGGACACTGCCTTCCTGCCCCAGGTCCTCACACTGCTCCTGCTGAGCGTCCCCCAGGCGCTGGGCACCGCGGCGGAGCTGGAGGTCCCTCTGTCGTCACCCGTGTTTTCCCTGCTCTTCTACTTGACGTTCCTGCTCCTGTGGGCCGTCCACGTCATCGTGTGCACCTCAGCCGGGAGCTCCTGCTACCTGTGCAGCCTCTCGTGGCCGATGGCGGGGGCGGTGATGGTGCTTGTCTCCGCGCTGCTCTGTGCGGTCCTGTCGGCTCTGTCCAGGACGTTTGGGGATGGGAGGCCGAGGAAGGTAAGATGGTCCCTGCAGACAACGCTGCCTCCCTGGGCGGGCCACAGTTTATTTCAGCTGCTCTCGCATTCACCAGGCGTGGGTTAGAGCCCTGGGGTGTGGCCGGCACAGCACCGGCCGGGCAAGGAGGGAGCCAGTGAGGACGGCCTGTCCCGAGCCCCGAGCACCCACTTCAGACTCTCGGCTCTGCGCCCTCAGATCACAGGCCTCTCCTATTGGTTGGAAACACGGAGTCCCTGGCTCTGTCACGGGGGCTGGGCAGAGAGCTGCAGGTGCAGACGGACAGGAGCGGCCGCTGGGACGTGCGTGGGTTGGTCACACAGCCACAGTGTCTGTTGCCGCCTCACTGGCACACGTGCACTGAGCACCGAGCACTTACCCCCAGTCAGCCAGGGCTCACCTTTAACTTAATTTGATTTTTTTCTTCAAAATATAAGAGAAAGTTTATTTAGAAAGAGAGGTAGAAGAAATAGGCTTTATGAAACAAGTTACAGAGGCCAAAGAAGGGGCCCTAGGAGCTCAGGAGAGAGAAAGGTGAAGGTAACGTGTGGGGGTGGGGGCTCCGGTCTGCTCCCAGGGCTCATGTTTCATTGTAAGGGCTATAAGTTAGTGTATTTAAGGGCTGTTACTGTGATGCCAACTTTGTCATTTCAGTAGAATTGACCATTGTAGTAGAAACTTTCTAAGTTTCTGGAAAACTCATGGGGAAGTCAAGGTCTCATTTGGTGAGAAATATCCTTGGGGTTCTTCAGTCTCAGTAGCAGGAACGGCCTGTGACCACTGACGACCCGGCTCGAGAGGGCGGGGCCAGTGCGTGGAGCTCTGGGTCCAGGGTGGTGCGAGCTCTCTGAGCCCTGGTGCTGCTGAGCTGTCTCGGGTGTAAATATCCACCATCTGGTCACTGAGCTTAGGACGGGAAGTCCAGGGTGAGGGTGGCCTGTGTCCCCTGGGTGTGCTGAGGACAGGTCATTCCAGCAAGGTTGGGGGAGCAGGGACATGAGGAGCTTCGAGCAAACATTACACTGGGCTACATTCTGTGACCAACAACTTTAAGTACCTGCAACGAG
This sequence comes from Saccopteryx leptura, assembly GCF_036850995.1. Taxonomy (NCBI): domain Eukaryota; kingdom Metazoa; phylum Chordata; class Mammalia; order Chiroptera; family Emballonuridae; genus Saccopteryx; species Saccopteryx leptura. The sequence continues at coordinate 67,688 of NC_089507.1, forward strand.
ATGTGTAATTTTCAGGTTGTGCCTTTACAAAGTACCTCTACCTTTTCACAGACTCCGGTGCATTCCAACTCCAAATGGTCAGAGTTAGATCTTCTCATCTTGTTCGGGACTGTGGGCCATGTCTTGAGTCTGGGCGCAAGCAGCTTCATTGAGGAGGAGCACCAGACCTGGTACTTCCTTGTCAACACCCTGTGTCTCGCACTGTGTCACGACATCTACAGAAGCTGCTTCCTGGGGGAAGACGATGAGCCTCAGCCTTGCTTACACGTGGAGGGAGGGTTTGCCGGGGCGGCACCGCCCTTGCAGGACAAGATCTCCGGCTGGGACGTGCCGGAGCCCGGCCGGGTGAAGAAGAGCCCCTCTTCCCTGGACGGGCCGTGGGGCCGGGAGAAGTGGATGGTGCTGGCAAGCCCGTGGCTGATCCTTGGCTGCTGCCGGCTGCTGCGGTCCCTGAACCAGACGGGGGTGCAGTGGGCCCACCGACCTGACCTGGGACACTGGCTCAGCAGGTGAGAACACGGGCTGTGGCGTCCACAGTCTCCTTTTTCAAAGTTTAAGCCTGTTTTTCATGTTCAGGATAAAGTGGTACTTGAAATCAAAAGAAATGTAAAAATATATCCTAACCGTGAACTGATGTAGGTGAATTTACATGGTGCCAGCCTAATGTGTTTGTGTTTGGTTTTTTATTGCCGAATCAATGCCATTGATAATGTTTGAAAACCTGTGAGTTTTCAGTGACAGTTGCGGCAAGGAGGTGGTCACACACACACACACACACACACACACACACACATACACGCCACCTCCTCCCTGATGGGAGGACAGGGAGGGGCGGGTGAGGCGTGTGGTCAGGAGTCGGGCAGCTCTGCTCTGGTTGTGTAGATGCATCTTCACCAGCCGTGGGAAGTGCAGCAGGCGGAAGCCAGGCAGAGAAGATCGAGATGTGGTGGCGTTAGGCACTGTAGCTGTCTGTCAGAGAAGATCTAGCTACAGCGAGATGGAGCCGTGTTTCCCGAGAGTGTAGCAGACAGAGGTCGTGGTCTGGTCTCTGGGAGGAACAGGGCTCAGGACTGTCACAGACACATTCTTAAAGGAGGACGTTCTAGTGAGTGAAAGGGAAATGCTTCTTCCTCCTAGCAATTAGGGAACTCCAGGTGAGACAAGAAGGTATGGCTTTTGTACCCAGCAAGGTGGAAAAACTACGGGGATTTAAATCACCAACGATTTTCTTCTTAGCTTTTCAGGAAAACCAGCTATTTTTAATACAATTCTTAGAAAGCCAACCAGTAGATACATAAGGTTGCTAGCTGTGCTTTGAGTGACATGGCATTTTCTCTTCATTGCAGGTCTGACCATAAAGCTGAGCTCTCTGTCCTGGCCACCCTGGCCCTCATCATGGTCTTCACACTGGTTCAGAGCAGGTGCTCCCTGGCCTCCAAAGTGGCCATGGCACTGGGCCTGCTGGGGGTCTACTGCTACCGGGCGGCTGTGGGCCACGTGCTGCTCCCATGGCAGCGAGACACCAAAGACATTTCAAAGTACGTGCACTGACCCCAGGATGTGTTTTCAGGTTTCCCTCCTGCTTTATGTACTAAAATGTGCCGTGCTTTCGGCAGGAGTGTGAGGCCAGGCCAGGCGCTGCTCTTTCTCCTGGTCACCAGCCAGCTTGCCCTGGCATCCCCGACTCTGAGCCCAGCCCTCTGTTTCTGTCAGCTCTGACTCCCCAGGCCTGTACTCGCTCACGCAGCTCACTCTGGGCTGTGGCCTGGCCTCTGCTCTGGGCCAGCGCTGCCCTGGGGCGTGCCTTCATCCTGGCACGTGGAGGATTGTGTGCCACTGTTTGAATTAAGCTTATCTTACGAAAACCACAATTTTTAAAAATTATAAACATTTCAAAGAAAATCTGAGCTATGAAAATTCAGTTTTTCAAAACATACATTATTATGATGGTTATTTCATTAAAAAAATTTTTACTTACCATTACTTTAAATGATGAGCTTTTCTAGTGTACTTAAAAGTTTTGATTTATAAAACTTATTTATGATGTTTTAGGAATGTATGTGTTTAATAAGATGAAGTTCTTTGGCCCAGTGTCATCAGTTGTGTCCTTTACAGACAGCTGTAAATGAAGTGCTGAATTAATTACTTAGCTCGTAATAGTCAGGTGTGCACCGAACACACGACATACATTCGCTTGTTAAATTCCCAGGGCAGTTTTGTGAGGTGCCAGCCACCAACGGGAGCACCCGGAGTCTGACGTAAGCTGCCCACAGCAGCAGGGCCAGGAGGGGGCTGAGCCCAGACTCCCGACCCTGTCTGTCTGCAGACCCTGCAGTTTGCAGACCCTGCGGTTTGCACCACAGAGTGTGTGCACAGCACTTGCAAGTACTTCCTTAGATCTGCTGGGTTGTGAACATGGAGTTCACATTTGTGAATTTGGGAAGTTCCTGGCAGAGCTGGAGCTCATCCTACTGCAACGGTTTTTCAAACGAACTGTGTCTTGCACCCGGGTGGTCCTTGGGCAAGATGAGGAAGCTCCCTCGAGGGGGAGAGCGCACAGAGAGGGGTCCTGAGGCTGATGTGCAGAGGCAGACGCCCCATTTCCACTGGGCACCCCAGGTGGGCGGTGCTGAGGCTTATGAGTCAGCTGAGTGGACACATGGTCTTCACGGGAAAATGTGTATTTGAATTTTTCAAGGGGGTGCTAACAAATCTAATGAGTTTTGCTTTTTTTTCTAGGGGTATTATTGAAGCTCGTTTTGTTTATGTGTTTGTCCTTGGCATTCTGTTCACGGGCACCAAAGACTTGCTTAAATCTCAAGTCCTCGCTGCAGACTTCACAGGCAAGACTGGGGGTCTGTGGGACGTGTACAGTGGCTTGGTGCTGCTGGCTGCGCTGCTGTTTCGGGCGCACAACCTCCCCGTCCTAGTGTGCAGCCTCCTGATCCAGACGGTGCTGACCAGGTTCATCTGGAGGCCCCTGAGGCACGATGCCGCTGAGGTCACTGTCATGCACTATTGGTTTGGTCAAGCATTCTTCTATTTTCAGGTAGGTTTTCATTATTATCGTCGAAATAACTAATGTTTTAGGTCATTTATCTTTCAGTGTTTTTTGTTATTGTTATTGTTTTGAGAAAATTTTACCGTAAGTTGGGAAGTTATCATGTTTGTTTAATGAAAGAACTGTCAGTATGAAACGGTGACTGATGCTTCAAATTCCGGTTTCTTTTATAAGATATGATATACTTAGTTATTTCAGACAGACATGCTCGGTGGAGGCCGTGGCTGCTGACACCAGTGGCCGTGCTGGGTGTGTGTTTACCCGGCACTGGGGACGCTTTGTGTGTCTGTTGTCTTTTCTGACAAATGATGACTGCTTCGTGTCCTCTCCCCAGCTGTCATGTCCCCACCGGGTTATGAATCCCCTGGGACCCAGTGGGCATCACGTGTCCTCTCCAGTGTTGACAAGTCCAAGCCGCCTCCAGGATAGACCTCATGTGCACCCACATACTTGGAAGGGCACCTGGACAGGTGGACATAGAAGCCAGCACCCATCCTCAGAGGGACGCAGTTACATCCCAGCCTGCTTGCATTGCTGCTCTGAGCCCCGCCCTAGACCTGGTCACTGCCAGAGGTTCCCACAAGGTTCCTTCCCACCTGCACGCTCCCGCACAAGCTGCTCACAGTCCCGTGGTGATTTTCCGTCTTCACAGGGAGAATCTGTATTTCTTTCCATGGCAACGGCTCTTCCCTCCTCCTCCTCCTTCTCTTCCTCCTCCTCTGTCCAGACCTGGAAGCTTGTCTAGCTCTGTATGTCCCTTTGGTCTGCCTGGGTCTCTCCCCATCCTATGCCCTCCTCTCCTGGTTTCCTGGTGCCCCCGGCCTCACCACAGCAGCCCAGTCATGTGGCTCTTCTGTCTGTTTCCTGCAGCCCAGAAGGGGCAGGTGGTGACATTCTGGGCAAGGGGCCTGACAAGGACCTGCCTCAGCCTTTAGTCCCTCTGTGCCACCCTGGTCCTCAAGCCTGCTTCTGCTCTGCCTCCCACACTCTAGCCGCAGCTGCCCAGCGAGACTTCGTGCTTCTCCAGCTGGGCATGTGGCGGTTTCCTGAATGAGGCTGCGCCTCGGCAATGGTGGCCAGCCCTTCTGAGCTGTCTGTCATCTGTCTGTCTGTCTTAGTTTCCTCAGTTGTGACCTGAGGTTGCTGTGAGATGAGATTACCTAGCGTGAGAAACAACAGGTGGCCGTGCCTGGTAACCCTCAGGACCCATGTTGCTTCTCAGCCTGGCAGTCGGCACAGACCTGAGAGTGGCCGCAGCTGCCTGGAGTCAAAGCCCAGCAGGACTCGCAGGAGGTGCAGTGATTGAGGACACGCTGTGACCAGGATTCCGGGCGGAAGAATTTGGTTGCTTGGCCCCACTCAGCCTGACCTCAGCCATGTCCCCAAGGTTCCAGCATCCATATTTCAAAGGCCACAGCTTTTTCTTGCCATTCAGAACAACATTTTGTGTGTGTGTGTGTGTGTGTGTGTGTGTGTGTGTGTGTGTGACAGAGAGAGAGAGAGTCAGAGAGAAAGACAGACAGATAGGAAAGAAGAGAGATGAGAAGCATCAATTCTTCATTGCTGCACTTTAGTTGTTCACTGATTGTTTCCTCATATGTGCCTTGATGGGGGGTGGGGGTGGGGGAGGGTTACAGCAGAGTGAGTGACCCCTTGCTCAAGCTAGCAACCTTGGATTCAAGCTAGTGACCTTCGGCTTCAAAGCAGTGACCTTTGGGCTCAAGCCAGCAACCATGGGGTCGTGTCTATGATCCCATGCTCAAGCCAGCTACCCCGTGCTCAAGCTGGTGAGCCCTTTGCTCAAGCTGGCAATCTCGGGGTATCAAACCTGGGTCCTCTGCCTCCCAGTCCAATGCTCTATCCATTGCGCCACTGCCTGGTCAGGCCCTTTCAGAAGAAATTCAGAGGTTCACAAGGCTTGAGGACGTGGAGAAGTGCAGAATCCCATATACCAGCTGGAACAAGCTGTGAGCACAGCACTGAGGCGCTGGGCAGACTCACAGGCTCCTTCCAGCCTGGTCCACTTCTGTGTCTTTTGAATTGGTGCACCTGCCTTGGGGTTCTTCAGTGTTGAGCCATTCAGTGTCACTTAAATGTTGCCACAGAAGGACTTTTCAGTTTTTCTGAGCATGATGGAAGTTTCCAAATGGCTGGTGTTGACCGTCAGTTTTCTCTTTATCTGGAAGTCCAGCACAGGCCTGTGGCTGGTGTTGACCATCAGTTTTCTCTTTATCTGGAAGTCCAGCTCAGGCCTGTGGCTGGTGGTTGCCTCCCACCAGCAGTCTGTGAATGACTATCCCTCACGCTCGAGCACGAGAGGCTTGGTGGGGAGCACTGTGACCATCTCTCTTCCCAGGCTCCTGGGCACCTGCTGGACAGTCAGCCTGTGTGAGGAGCACAGGGCCTCCTGCCCCAGGGACATGTGCTGGCCCTCACAGCCCATCACTGTCTGCGATGTGTCCTTGCGTATAAGGACTGGCGACACGACAGACCTGCTGGCTCCTGAGCCGAGAGCTGCACTGAGGCCTTAGAGATGCCCCAGAGCGAGGACGAGCCTCACCTTCTGTCTGTCCCTCAGCGGCGTGTTGCCTCGTTCCTCAGGAAGGTGCTGCTGTGGGGCAGCACGGTCTCATGTCCAGTGGCCTCAGGTATCCCTGCAGCTCACACCATTTACGTGCTGGGGTCCATCAGCGATCAGGGTCCGCACAGAGCTGGTCCTTGCACCACCAGCCCCACAGCATGTCAGAGACGAGCAGCCATGTGGGGACAGGAGAGGAGCAGGCCCCCCAGAGCCTTCCTCATCCCCACAGCCCACCCCTCGGTCAGGTTTTGTTTCCTGGGGGAAGACTAGAGACTTTCTCCCCCTCCTTCCTGCCCTTCACTTGCAGCTGCGTCCTCAACAGCATGGAGTCAGGAGCACAGCACTCTGCTGAGGCCTGCTGGCCCTCCACAGGACCCTGGGTCTCTCTGCCTCGGTTTCCCGCCTCCACACTGAGGGTTGCATAGCAGTATGTCAGGACTGTTAAAGACAAAATGAGTGAATGCAAGGAACCCCCAAAGTGGTCCATGCCTTAGCTGCACAGACAGTATTAGGTTGACCATGGGACCTCCAGCAACCTGGCAGGCGTCAGACCCACTCTCCCACTCGTCACACTTCCCTTCGCCCTAGCAGCTCTGGGGTCTCAGTCTCCGGAGAGGGCTGGTAAGAAGCGTCAGCATCATGTAATCGGGGAGCCCAGGTGGCCACAGGCAAAATGGACTGAAGGGGAAGCCAGTGGTTACTGGTGAGGGATGTGCCCGAGGTCAGACGGCAAGGACAGGGTGTTGGGAGGTCCACCACTGTGACCATGTGACTGCTGGGAATGACACGCAGCCCGAGGAGGACACAGTGGAGATGGCAGCTGAGTTTGCAAAGCTGTAAACACCCAGTGGAACCGTGTGCTGGGCCGTGGGCTAAGTGGCTCTTTGGGGGTCACTCACTGGGATAGGAAGAAGACACTTGTGTGTCCAATCTGTAAACACCCTGCATTTCTGAGGAGAGATCTCCAGCATCAATATAGACTGGAAGTGGAGGGGGACTGACTCTTAGGAGCTCTGCCATCCTGTGCAGGGTGAGCTGGTGGCAGCAGTTCCTCACCAGGCCCAGCTGGTGGTTACCGGCCAGACACTGAGCGGCTGAACTGTGCAGGTGGCCCGCCTGCCCTCTGCCTCCAGCGAATGCCCCTCAGCCACTTACCTCCCAGGGTCACATGCAGCCCTGGGACAGTGTCCCAGATGGAGGTTGAGGAGGTAGGGGGCAGGGAGGAGTCAGTGCATCTCTGTTAAGTCGCCCTGAGGAAATTCAGAATTTGCCACAGTTCATCAGCAAGTTTCTGTCTATGGTTTCTCAAAGGTCAGACCTTGCACTTGCCCCTGTCTGAGGGAGGCTTCTCATGGAGGGACAGTGTGTCCCAGGGTCAGTCAGGGCGGAAGGGTGGATGGGAGGCCAAGGCTCCTGTGTGTCCACCTCACCATGACCATGACTAGCTTTCCACAGTCCCCGGTGGCTGTATTGTAAGAGTCACCATGTCAGCACTGTCTCCCTGTGTTCCAGGGCAACTCCAACAACATCGCCACAGTGGACATCTCGGCGGGCTTCGTGGGCCTGAACACCTACATGCAGATCCCAGCCATGTTCCTGACGGCATTTGCAACGTACGCGGGGCCTGTGCTGTGGGCCAGCCACTTGGTGAACTTCCTGAGTTCAGAAACCAGCAGGTAAACTTCTTTGTCTCTCTGCAGACTCTGGTGCAGGGCTGTCATTCCTTCCCCGAAAGTGCAGATCACCCTTTGATGCTGACTCACAGTGGTAGAGGAGGGTGCAGGGGTGCAGTCTCCGGGCTCAGCACAGACATGCACTCCCCAGGTGAGGGTCAGTGTGGGGAAAGGCCTGTCCATCCATGAAGCTTCTCCCAAGTTTCCCTTTGTAGCTGGTGCCGTGGCTGCAGGAGGGTAAGCGCCCTGATGGGTGGAATTCCCAGTGGGACCTGGTACACAGGGACTTGCTGCAGGAGCTTGTGGTCTGGTCGGGACACAGCAAAGGAGCCATGTACTCGCTGAGCCAGAGCACTAGGTCAGGGCGGCATTGCAGAGCAGGGGCTGCAGGCAGCAGGAATCGTGGCCGTACAGGGCAGCACACGGGGCCGGGCCGCGTGTGCGCCAGAGGAGAGGGAAGCAGAGCATGCCACTGCCAAGGGTGTCGCATGAAGTCTCTTCCTTCTGAGTTGGTTGTTATATGAGGTGTAAGAAAGTGGTCTACTGCAAGTGTGCACACATCTGTCCAGTTTCCCAGCACCATCTGTGAGGAGACTGTCTTTACCCCACTATGTGTTCCTGACTCCTTTGTCGACTATATGGCCGTGGGCTCGCTGTTTGAGCCTTGATCTTGGTGAATGATCTTTTAAATGCATTGCTGGATTTGGTTCTCTAATATTTTGTTTAGGCTTTCTGCATCTATGTCCATCAGGATATTAGCCTATGATTTTCTTTTATACTAAGGTCTTTGTCTGGTTTTCAAATTAGGATAATACATGCCCCATAAAATGAACTTGGGGCCCTGGCAGGTTGGCTCAGTAGTAGAGCATTGGCCCGGCGTAACAACGTCCCAGGTTAATTTCCTGGTCAGGGCACACAGGAGAAGAGACCACCTGCTTCTCTACCTCTCCTCCTCTCCCTTCTCTTTCTCTCTCTCTCCCCCACTCTTGCAGCCATGGCCCAATTGGAACAAATTGGCCCCAGGTGCTGAGGATGGCTCCATGGCCTCGCTTCAGGTGCTAAAATAGCTCAGTTGCTGAGCAACAGAGAAACGCCCCAGGTGGGCAGAGCATCACCTGGTAGGGGGCTTGCCGGATGGGTCATGGTTGGGGCGCATGCGGGAATCTGTCACTCTGCCTCCCTGCTTCTCACTTAACAAAAAAAAAATGAACTTGGGAGCCTTCCCTCCTCCTTAAGTTTTTGGAACAGTTTGAGAAGGACAGGTGCTCACTCTTCTTTGAGTGTTGGGTAACATTTATCCGTGAAGCCTTTGGTCCAGGACTTGTGTTTTTGGGGAGTGTTTTGATTATGACTTCGACTTCATTAGTAGCTATCAGCCTGTTCAGATTTTCTTTCTTCTTGATTCAGTCTTGGAAGATTGTATGTTGCTGGGAATTTATCCATTTCTTCCAGGTTGTTCAATTTGTTGGCATAGAGTTGTTCATAGTCTTGTGTGACTTCCTTTTCCTTGTTTACACTTTATAATGTATGTGACAGTGTAGTAGTGAAGTTTTTAAATAGATAATTGTGCAGAATATGGGGGTGCATTTGTCACAAACACTTCACACACTGCGGCATCACTGGGCACGTGGGAGGTGCCTGCTCTGCTGTCATCTCCTCAGGCCCCTCAGGTCCATTGGAAGTGCAGGGTCCACCCCACCAGACGGGCCAGATTCCAGAGCAAGAATTACCTGGTTGTTTTCAAAATAGAATCTCGGTAACGTATGTCTGTACCTCCCATGGTTCGGAAGCGACGTGTGCTGACTCGCGTGCCCTTCTCCTTGACAGTGGCTCAGCCCTGCGGCACGCTTGCTTCTGCTACGCTCTCTTCTGCTCTCTTCCGGTCTCTGCTTACATCATTCTGGTGACATCCCTGCGTTATCATTTATTTATATGGAGTGTGTTTTCCCCGAAACTCCTCTATGAGGGGATGCGTCTGCTCGTCACAGCCACTGTCTGTGTGTTTTTCACCGCCATGGACCGGACTGGAGTGAAGTCTTAGACAAGCCCTCACGACACTGGAAGAATCAAGTCTGCTGCTCCCTTCGTGGATTTGATTAATAACAATATGTTTCAATATAAGATTATTATAAAACAATATATAAATTCTACAATGTTGATGAATACCTTCGATTTCTTAGACTACTATACTTGAAATTAGATTTAGTAATAAGTGGCTTAATGTACTTGGTTTGAATATGAACCATATTCCCTGTTGACAATCACTACATAAACTTATGAACTTTTCATATCCTGTGGGTAACTTATGATATAGCCCAAATTTGTATGTTTAAATTGGTACAGAAAAATGTTGCAGGGTTGTCGTGTGCATGACCCTCAGAGAGCCCTGCAGCCTGTGGGAGGGGTTCATGATGCAGAGCTCAGACCCCTTTACAAGCCCGGAAACCAGGGGATCCTTGGGTTACATCTGTTCACACTAATGGCATTTAAAGTGAAAACTAGACATTTTTTAAAAATTGTACATTTAAAATTATAGATGTAAACCTGTTGAATGTTTGTTCATTTAACATATTTTTAAGAAAAATAACTATTTTTCAAAACAAAAATATTTAGCAAGAAGAGTGGCATTAGTTTGTATTTTTGCAAATCTCCTTAATGTCGGGCTTAACTGAAGATGGTTGGATTCTGTGTTCAGTCTGTTAGATATTTGTGTTTAGATGAAGTAGACACAGACCTGTTGTTGGATAAGGGAGGAGTCTTTTCACTCCTTTTTCTGATCATTGTGAATGTTCTTTTTTGATACTGCCCTGAACTCAGCCATTACAGTTTCTTACAGGTTAGTGGGAACAAAAAGCAGACCATATGTGAAACGGGCGGAACCCTACAGCAGTCTGCTCCTGGGTCAGAGCTGCACCAGCCTCGGGCACCTGGTCTTGTGGCTCTAAATGCCACCCGGGAGGCTGGGGACCTGGGACAAGGAACTCTGTACTGTTTTTGCAAGTTCTTGTGAGATTTAAACTATTTTAAAATAAAGTTATTTTGAAAAGGAAAACGTGGTTGCTCTGTGTAACCCAAGACCACCTCAGGTGCATGGACTGCACACCCCCCTGCACTCCATGGGGCTCATCTGGTGCCCTGAGGGGCCCCTCCCCAGGGGGGTGCTCCCATCACGTTATCCTCTGGAAAATAACGACCCCAAATGCTGACACAGTTTGTTATTCAAAGCCAAAAGTCACTAGTTATATGGCCAACAGTCTCATCAGAAAACTTTAACTATTGGAAGCACAGTGGCAGATGCAAGTTTTCCAGAACTCTTGAACATAGTGTGAAAACTCAAATTTCATGGTTGACACATATGCTGAGTGTTTTTGCTTGCATGACACATAAGCACAGCAAAACAACCCAACAATGCTGTCATTCTTTCAAGTGAAAATGGCACTCCACGGCAGACGGGCTTTCCTGGAGACAACCTCGGGTCTGGGCAGAGTTCACATGCGTCCATGTCACCCGGACATCAGTCCTCGTTCCTGCCTCCCCAGGGCCTCCCGCAGGAACCTGCTCTCCCGTTACCATGGACACAACAGTTTGACCCACTGTTGCCTTTGCCTTTAAAACTCTCATTTGGAAAATTAATGTGATCTGAAAAGAATGAGGAAACCAAGCTCAGGTGTTAGTGCCTCCAAGACTGTGCTGCTCTCTTACCTTATAACCCTCTTGTTTCTCTTCACTCTCACCTCCTCCCCCAATTCCTCACCTCCCCCAGATCTGCCTCCTCTTTTAAAAAAAATAGTGACTCGCCTGACCAGTGGTGGTGCAGTGGATGGAGCATCAACCCAGGACGCTGAGGTCCCCAGTTTGAAACCCCAAGGTCACTGGCTTGAGCACGGGATCTTTGACAGGATCCCCAGGTAACTGGCTTGAGCCCAAAGGTCGCTGGCTTGAGCACGGGGTCACTGTCTCGACTTGAGCTTCGACCATCTACCCTCCATCGAAGCATATATGAGAAGCAATCAATGAACTAACATGAAGCAGCTACAAGTTGATGCTTCTCACCGCTCTCCCTTCCTGTCTCTCTCTCAAATAAATAAATAATAAATAATGATTTTATATTATATGCAGTTCTTTATTGTAAATACCCAAACAATAGAGAAAACCCACATTTAAAAAAATATTCTTAAATATTACCACCAGAAGCAACAATCAGTAACACTGTTGGACACATCACTCTGAGCACACATGATGCTCTACAATATGCTGTCATTTTTAATCCAAAGTATTTCATGTAATTTTTCTGAATTTAACAGAAAAAAAAGTTAAAGTGAAACCAAAGAAAGTGCTCAACTTTAGATAACTCGTTTTTATTTCAAGAAGTATTAATTTGTCTGGCCTGTGGTGGCACAGTGGATAGAGCATCGACCCGGAGTGCTGAGGTCACCAGTTTGAAACCCTGGGCTTGTCCTGTCAAAGGGCATACAACATGCAACCAATGAAGAATTAAGTGAAGCAACTGAGACAGGGGTCCCCAAACTACGGCCAGCGGGCCGCATGCGGCCCCCTGAGGCCATTTATCCGGCCCCCACCGCACTTCCAGAAAGGGCACCTCTTTCAATGGTGATCAGTGAGAGGAGCATAGTCCCCATTGAAGTACTGGTCAGTTTGTTGATTTAAATTTACTTGTTCTTTATTTTAAATATTGTATTTGTTCCCGTTTTATTTTTTTACTTTAAAATAAGATATGTGCAGTGTGCATAGGGATTTGTTCATAGTTTTCTTTATAGTCCGGCCCTCCAAAGGTCTGAGTGACAGTGAACTGGCCCCCTGTGTAAAAAGTTTGGGGACCCCTGAACTAAGAGTTGATACTTCTTGCTCTCCCCAACCCTCCTCTTTCTGTAAAATAAAATTTTTAAATCTTTAAAAAGAAAGTATTTATAAAATATTATCAAATTAAGCAAAGAGCCCTGGCCGATTGGCTCAGCGGTAGAGCGTCGGCCTGGCGTGCGAAAGTCCCGGGTTTGATTCCCGGCCAGGGCACATAGGAGAAGCACCCATTTGCTTCTCCACCCCCCCCTCCTTCCTCTCTGTCTCTCTCTTCCCCTCCCGCAGCCAAGGCTCCATTGGAGCAAAGATGGCCCGGGCGCTGGGGATGGCTCCTTGGCCTCTGCCCCAGGCGCTAGAGTGGCTCTGGTCGCGGCAGAGCGATGCCCTGGAGGGGCAGAGCATCGCCCCCTGGTGGGCAGAGCGTCGCCCCTGGTGGGCGTGCCATGTGGATCCCGGTCCGGCGCATGTGGGAGTCTGTCTGACTGTCTCTCCCCGTTTCCAGCTTCAGAAAAATACAAAAATAAAATAAAATAAAATAAAAAAATTAAGCAAAGAGATTTTAAAGTGTTCATTTAAAAAATTAAGTACTCTTTCCTATTTGAGTCCATATCTATGGACCCCCTGCTGTAAGACATGACAAAATCACCACTCATTCTTTTTTCCTTCCCCCACTCACCAAATTTCTTATAGGGTTATTATCACCATTTATAACACATATATTTTGTTCTAGACTCTAATAACTGGTCTGCTTGATTCTGTGATAAATGGCTCGTAGCTCCTCCCCCCCCCCAAGTTATTTCTACACTGCTTATTCTTTTTTTTCTTTTTTTTTTTTTAGCGAGAGATAGAGAGAGGGGGAGGACAGATGGACAGACAGATGGGAAGGGAGAAAGATGAGAAGCATCAATTCTTCATTGCAGCACCTTAGTTGTTCATTGATTGCTTTCTTATATGTGTCTTAATGGGGGGGCTCCAGCAGAGTGAGTGACCCTTTGCTCAAGCCAGTGACCTTGGGCTTCAAGCCGGCAACCATGAGATCATGTCATTTACTCATTGGCAACCTTGAGGTTTCGAACCTGGGTCCTCAGCATTCCAGAGCAACACTCTAACCACTGCGCCACTGCCTGGTCAGCCACACCGCTCATTCTTTTCTTTCCTTCCTCTGTCTGCAGAGTTGTTTTATTATCTGAGTTTTTGTAAAAGAGGATTCATGATGTGGGCTTTCTAAATGTCACTTCTGTGACGTCTCCTGTAGATTCCTCTGTGGCGGAGTTGCCGTTGGGACTGGCAGTGTCCCTCTGCCGCTGTGGCTGCTGGTGACCTGGGCCACGTCCACTTCCTTCCCTCACACAGACCTGCTCCCTCTGCTCCCCTCCTTCCCTTTCCTCTTCCCTCCTTCCTCTTTTCCTTTCTTCTGTTTTCACTTTGTCTTTCCAGATCTTTCCTTCCCCTTCAAAGGGTTTTTTTAAGGAGAATGTTCTTTTCCTCTCTTTGTTTTTCATTACTTTTGCTATCTAAATAGTTTTTCCTTTTCCAGGATGTCACATCGCTGGAATCACACAGTGTGAAGCCTCTTCAAATTGTTTCTTTCACTTAGGGATACGCATTTAAGGTTCCACTGGATCTTTTCATGGCCTGATGGCTCATTTCCTTTTAGTGCTGAGTAAGATTCCATTGTCTGGATGGACCAGTGTATTTTTATCCATTCATCTAGTGAAGGACACCTTGGTTTCTTCCAAGTTTTGGCAATTGTGAATAAAGCTCCTATAAGCAGCTGTGACCCGCATCTCTTGGCAGAAATTCAGCCCCATGTGGCACTCACAGAGACTTGTGGACACCACGCATCGCTGCCTGCAAGGTCTTAGGGGGGCGAACGGAGGTCCCTGACATGGACGGTGAGACCACAGAGCCTGTGTTAGGAGGGAGGTCACAGGAAGAGAAGTCCTGCATTATTTGGCATGTTTGAATACGGGGCAGAATGTTCTCACGTCTGTCAAAAAGTTTGGGATGACTTGGGCACAGATTCATGGAAAATAATCAGTTTTTAATTTTGGGGAAAACAAGAAAGAATGTCATCATGGACCATTATCTACCTCACCTCTGCACAATGTCTGTGATCCTTATAAAACAGAATACTGATTTGACAAAAAGAAAAAAGTGCCAACTCTACTGGGAAGCTGTGAACTCATGGTCCTTCGGCCTTTTGACTGTTACCTCCCAGCTGGAGGAGGAGCTCGTTTTCCAGCATGAGGCCATTTCTGCCCCAAACTGCCACGGAGAAGAAGGCAATGTGCCAGTATGACTTTGCAAAATAATTCCGTCATTATGTCTGTTACCTGAAAATATTTACAAATGTAACTTGTTTTCAGAAAGTTTTTCTCTTTGGGCAATCAGTTTTAATGTTTGATTTTTTAAAAAAGTGTTTCCAGGCCTTGGCTGGGGCCCTGGATAGAGCATCGGCCCAGCATGCAGACATCCTGGGGTCGAACCCCAGTCACAGCACACAGGAGAAGTGACCATCTGCTTCTCTTCCTCTCCTTCTCTCCCTCTTGCAGTGAATGGGTCGATTTGTTTGAGTGTCAGCTTCAGGTGCTGAGGATAGCTTGATTGGTTAAAACATCGGCCCCAATGGGGTTGCTAGGTGGATCCTGGTCAGGGTGCATGCAAGAGTCTGTCTCTCTCCCTTCCTCTCACTCAAAAAATAAAATAAATAAAAAGTGTTTCCATTGATTTGAGAGACAGCAAGAGGAGAAGTGAAAGGAGGGAGGGAAGGAGAGAAAGAACCCTTAACTTGTTGTTCCATTTAATTGTTCCATTTTGTCATTTACTCATTGGTTGCTTCTCATATGTACCCTGACCTATGGAATCAAACCCATGACCTCAGCGTGCCTGGACGATGCTTTATCCACTGAGCACCTCAGCCAGGGCCTAATGTTTGAGCTTTTTAAAGACTGTTCATCTGACAGATGCATTTAGGGTCATGGACCACCCTGGTCTGAAGAAACCACAATGACGTCATCTACACGTGACACCGGCCCAAGCCAGGGGTGCACCAGCCCTGGGGTCTTCAGCACTGGCTGAATTCAATTAGAGACATAATGATATATGCTTACTATTTTCCTAAGTTAAACTTTCTTCTTCCAATTTGTTGGTGTTTTGTTCCTGTCAACTACTGTGCTAAAAAGTAGCAAATGAAGCCAAGACATTGGATCATTTGGAAAGTAAACCAATGGCATTAGGCTTCTGTCCTATTAAAAAATAGGCACATAGCCTGACCTGTGGTGGCGCAGTGGATAAAGCGTCAACCTGGAAACACTGAGGTTGCCGGTTCAAAACCCTGGCTCTCCTGGTCAAGGCACATATGGGAGTTTATGCTTCCTGCTCCTCCCCCTTCTCTCTCTCTCTCTCTCTCTCTCTCTCTCTCTCTCTCTCTCACCCCCTCCTCTCTAAAATGAATAAATAAAATAAAATAAAAAATTAAAAAAAAAAATAGGCACACAGACCTATTCTATACCAAACTCATCTTTTTTTTTTGTATTTTTCCAAAGCTGGAAATGGGAAGGCAGTCAGACAGACTCCCGCATGCGCCCAACCGGGATCCATCTGGCATGCCCTCCAGGGGGCGATGCTCTGCCGCAATCAGAGTCATTCTAGCACCTGAGGCAGAGGCCACAGAGCCATGCTCAGCGCCGGGCAAACTTTGCTCCAGTGGAGCCTTGGCTGCGGGAGGGGAAGAGAGAGACAGAGAGGAAGGAGAGGGGGAGGGATGGAGAAGCAGATGGGCACTTCTCCTGTGTGCCCTGGCCGGGAATCGAACCCAGGACTCCTGCACGCCAGGCTGACGCTTTACCACTGAGCCAACCGGCCAGGGCCCCAAACTCATCTTCTTAAGGTCCCTGTCATTTATTGATTTTCTTTCACATCTTGGTGAGAAAACAGTGCTTTGGGGCAATAATAACCTTGAGGGCACCGCAGGACAGTGTGGCACGTACACAGCCCTTGTTCAGATGGGGAGCTGGACCTGAAGGTGACCACAAGAGTCAGCAGTAAACAAGCACATGTCTGTGCAACATGGACCCACCCAGAGGCCTGGCCCCCACCACTTACCCTGACCCCAGTGTAGCTCCAACACGGTTTGCTGTGCTGGTCTGTGCTGGCATCCAGGAGAGGGGGCACCCCACCAGCCTGTGCCACCTGGCTGTGACAGAGAGTGCAGGCCAACAGGCAGCTCCACTCCAGCAAGCTACCCTCCAAGACATGTCCCTATCCGACGGTGCTGCGGCAGGGGTGTGCAGTCCACAGCCAGGCCCCCCCTCCAGACAGGCTGCACTGGAGTCCTGGGTGCCCCGGGCAAGGCTGCTGGCCTGGCCCTCTGACATGGCCAGGAGGCAGTGTGTGTGTGCATGTGTGTATATGAGTGTGTGCTGTGCACATGTGTGTATGTGTGTGTACACACCTGTGGTTTTGTGTTTGTATGTGCTCCTGTGTATGTGTGCATGTGCACGGTCTCATGTGTATGCATGTGTGCTTCTGTGTGTGTGGGTGTGCACTTGTGTGTGTGTGTCTGTGTGCATGTTTGAGGCTTCTGCCTGTGCTGGGTCTTGACACCAGCCAGGAATAAAAAAATTAATCACCAGTAGTTCAATCTTTACCATAAACACCATTTGACTTATTTTTTAAATTAAATGATTTTTAATTTAAAAATATAATTGAATTTTAGTAAAAAAAATTCAGTTGTGTGGTTCAGATTTGTGTTGCCAAGGGCAGAGCACTCCCTCTAAGAAGCATGTGAACCCGGCTGCCTGAGACCTTGGGAGCGTCTGTCCGTCTATCTGCAGATAGTGTAGTTTGTGTGGTGACCACATCATGTGTTTTCTTAATTATATTATTCCCTTAAAAGTAAACAACTTTTATATTTAAAATAACAACTTACAATCTCAGCATTAAGCCATGTAAAAATGCTAAAGTGTATTTAATTTTGGTATTTCATCGTAATGATACACTCTTGGCCTGGTGGAGCCGAGACCAAGAGTTGATTATTATTCTGAGAAGTAGAATGAGACCTATTCTAAGGAGGGTCCAAAAACTGACATTATTTTCCAAAAAACGTAAAGAATCAATTCTAAACAAGTAACTTAAACTTTCAGAGAGTGGAATGGGTGCGAATCAAGCGCTGCGTTCAATGGAATAACCTTCACGAGCCCAGTGGGGCCACGAGGGGGCTGGTCCTGGTTACACAACGGCTCGGAAGCCTATGATCTCCCCCATTTCCCTGGGTGCTGGTCTCGGGAACAACTTCAGCTTAGGGCTATTTGGGATTTTGTTTCCTGTAGATTTTAAAAAATAAAACCCTGATATCGCATGTCATTCTATCAGTCTCTACAAAGTGAGGTGAAAAGTATTTGTGAAGTTAGAAACATTTACGTCTTTAAAAATGTCCCCGAGTGTTTTGGTCACATAGAAGTTGACTAGGGGCCCAGCAGCTCTCTGGGCCCAGACACTCCCTGGTGCCCAGCCAGACGCCCAGACATAAGGATGCTGCTGGCTCCAGCACCAACCATGCCTGCCCATCAGCTCTGCCTTCTGTTCCATTGCAAGAAAAGTCTGAAACTTTAGAGAGGCTACTGATATTGATGCAAGTCTGGGACTCATAAGGCATCTAACATGCAAGCTGCACAGATCGGGTAAAATGAAACATCTCAGAGAACAAGGGTCTGGGGAGGTCTGCTGTCTTACGTCCCTGTTCCCATGTGTGCTCCGGCCGGACCCTGCGCCCCCACCTTGGGTCCACATTGGGACCTCTGCTGGGCAGCTTTGAGAAGCCTTGCTTGGGAAGCAGGAGATGCCTCGCAGATCCTGATTGGTTTGGCTTAGGCAGATGGGAAAAATGCTTTTAAAGCACTTTTGCTGCCACTTATCACATTTGACTTTAGGTTGATGGCCAGTGGGCTGTTGATATGGGGGCAGGGTAGAGGCCAAGTAGGGGGACTGCTTGGTCTATGCCCTCAGCTTGGCTACATCCAGAGGACTAATATAGACAAGCATCTAAGAGACCTGTGGGTGAGAACCTAGGAAACTGGACATGAATGACCCTGTCTCCTTGGGTGACATCAGTGTCTAAAGGAGAGGACATTGACTCATTGCCTCTTTGATCAGATATCTGAGTTTGACAGTAATTAAGCATCAGGCTGCTGTGTCTGTCACCGCTGAATGGTGACAGGTCTCCACTCCTCTCTAGCAGCCTCTTCTGCAGCTGGGTAGCCCGACCAGGTCCCGGCCAGGCAGGGACCTTGGTCACCAGAGTCCAGGTGACCTGCCAACGCCAGGACTCCTGGGAGATGAGGAGAGGTCTCATGCTAGAGTCTGCACTTGGAAACTCCACCTCCATCCCTAAATTTGGGTACTTTCTCACATTTAGAAGTAGACCCTAAACTCCATAAATAAACATTATTTCTTCTGTTTTTCTCACCTCAAGGGCAGAGCACTGGTGTGACCCCACCTTGACTGGCATGAGTCATGTACCCTTTGGTCAGGGTGGGGTCTCCTCTGGGCAAGTTCAGAGTAAGAGCATATCTGCCTGACACTACAATTCCAGCTTGTGGAAGTAGAATCGTCTTTTCCCTGCAACTCTGGGCCTGCCTGACTCTGAACCAGCCAACCAGACTGGATGGACCCTCACCTCACCATCTTCTTCGCCATCATTTGGAATTAATTTCATACTGTGTGCATAAATATGTACACACATATAGCCTAATGATTTAAAACTATGACCTTCATTCACATCAATTAAGGGATGCATTTTAAGTGAAATGTTATAATGTTCAAATTACGAGATTAGTGAATTAATCAACAGAAAAATAATCTTTACCAGAAAAACTATGACTGTGATTTTCCAAAATAGAACTGGGCTAGTCATGTGTCTTAACCAAAAATAAGCTCAGCTTTGCTGTAGAAACCTCATCACCAGTTTCAAAAAAAAGACATGTATGGGACCTTGTATGCACAGAAAGTTCACTTCAAAAAGAAGTTGGGTTTAGTCAACCTGCAAGCCAAATACAACTGTTAGAGTTCACATCTGTCTGATGAATTCAATAATTTCCCCCCAAACTGATCTGTGTGTAGATACCCTCTAACTCCAATAATGTAGCAATTAATTTAATAAATGAACTCACCAATTTTAAATTGCAATAAATTTACCAAACATTTTCACTGTTTATGGAGCTTTACAGTAAGAAAGTATTGACAAAAGCAGGCACATCCGTGTACAAAGTGTTGCTGTCGGGTGCTTCTCACGTGTTTCATTCCTGAAGTGGTCCTTCTGTCCCTCTCAGGCGAGGTGTCTTCCTTCCGGAGGAATCACCCTCGCTCGCCCCGGTGAACTCTTACCCGGGGACCTGGGAGCATCGCCCCAGGGAACGGACTTGCCAAAAGGAGTGCGATGGGGGCGCTAACCCCAAACATGTATTGTAAACTTTAAAATGGAATCCGGATATGAACACAGAAAAGAAGAGGAACCTCCCAGACACAGAAGTGATAATACTGGAGGACCAGTCTCGTGGCGGGGAGGCCTTGGAGGAGGGCGCGGGTCCAGACAGCCTCTGGAGATGTGACACCACGGGAGTCCTGACTTTGCGCCCCGACAGCCCCGGTTCCCACCCGCTGCGGTGGCGTGTGGGGAGGCGCGCGGGCGCCGTCCGTCCCGGGTCGGCCGGCGCTTCAGCAGGCCCGGCTCGGCTCCCAGGGGCGCGCCGCCTCGCAGGGCGGCCGGCAGCAGTAGGGGTAGGAGGCATCGAGGTCAGGGTCCGAGGGCGCGTACCCCGGCAGCTCCACGGACGGGTGCCCGCCGCAGCACACCTCCACACCCGCCTCGTCCGACGGGTGGAAGACGCCCACGTTGATGTAGGAGACCGCATGGTGCACCACGAAGCTCGCACAGTCCCCCGGGGCAGTGAAGTCCGACTCCTCCGGAGACAGGATAGAAGCTTCACTCGGGCGCGGCTGCAGCCGCCGGCCCCGCCGGCCACGCCGGCCACGCCGCACACGGGAGGCTGGCGGCTGCGCGCGGAGCCCGAGGCCGCCGCGGGGCCGCGCTAGGGCCCGGCCTCCCCTCCGCCGGCCGCGCCGGCCGCGGCGGGCCTGCGACGACCTGTAGTTCTTGACCAGCAGGAGGCTGAGCAGGCCCAGGAGGCACTCCAGCGCATTGAAGACGGTGGAGAGCACCAGGCCGCGCTGGTAGTCCTTCAGCTGGCGGCACTTGGCGGACGTGGCGCTGTCCAGGGTGCTGCGCGCGCGCTGCGCGCCCGGGGCCGGTCCGGGGGCGGCGGCCGCAGGGCCTGGGGCCGCGGCCGGCGCGCGAGGCGGCAGGCAGTAGTGGGAGTACTTGCGTTCCACTAGGGACACGGTGTCGCCGTCGATCACGGCGCCCGCGAAGGCGCTGAGGACCCCGAGCATGAAGACAAGAACGCCGAGCAGGAGCAGGTTCTGGCTGTTCACCGGCCCCGGCTCGCCCGACGCGGCCTCTGGAGCGTCTGCCGGGGGCGCGGGGACCCCGAGCCCCGAGCTTGGCCCCGGCCCCGCGAGAGGCGCGTCCCGGGGCCCGCAGCAGAGCAGGGCGGCGCCGAGCAGCGAGAGGCCGGCGGCCAGCAGCAGCCCCGAGTAGAAGGCGCCGGCGGCCGCCCCCAGCCGGAAAGGCTCCCCGCGGAGCTCCGAGCCCAGCGAGAAGCACTTGAGGCCGACGGCGGCGGCGCTGAGCGCGCAAGCGAGCAGGAGGCAGGAGGAGAGCGCGGCGCAGGCCCCGCGGACGCTCCACTTCATCCTCCGCGCCCGAGCCGGCCCGCACCCCGCGCGCCCGCCGCCGCCCGCCGCCGCCCCCGCCGCCTGCGCCTCCTCCCGGCGCCGCGCGGCCGGACCGCCGGCCTCCTCCTCATCCTCCCGCGTCCTCCCGGGCCCGCGCCGCCGCCGGAGCCCGCATCCTCCGCCTCCCGCCGCCGCCGCCGCGGCCCCGCGCCGGGAACCGATGCGGCGCAGAGATCCGCAGGGCGCGCGCCCCTTCCCCAGCCCGCGGCGCCCCTCCCAGGACGCTCCGCTCACGGCACCCCGCCCGCGGCCCTGAGCTCTCGGCCCAGGCGCCGCCCTCCTCCGCCCCCCGGGCTCCGCAGCCCCTAGGACGACCCTCTGCAGCCTCCCCAAGGAAAGGTGTACCCCGCGCGTCTCTCCACCTTTCTCGGGTGTGGGCGCCCCTGGCCGCTTAGGCGACACCACTCCCAACCCCGGGACTCTACTCAGGGCCCCCCAGGCCCCACCCCCAACACCTCCCACCTCCCGTGCCGACACGTCTACGCGTCCCCGGCGGGGACCGCACTCCCGGGCCACCCGCTTGCCAGCAGCCACGGAGCCTGAGGAAGTTAGCAGGCAGGGGTGACGCGCAACGGGGCAGAGAGGAACGCGGTGCTCGGGGGTCCACGGGGGAGAGTTGGGTTGCGGGATAGGATGGGGCGAGTCTGGAGAAAGGGGGAGGGAGCCCGGGAAAGGGGTCGGCAAGGGTGCTACGGGGATGGGGCGTGAGTGTAGATGCAGGGGTGGGGGAGGAGGAGCGCGGGGCTGAGACCCGCCGCCGCGGCCTGAAAAGCGTGTGTGATGTGTGTGTGTGTGGGGGGGGGGGGGGTAGAGGTGACACCTCAGGCAGAAGAACCTTGGATAAGCCCTTCCCCCGGGTCACGCAGCAGTCTCCCCCGGACGGGAGTGGTTGTGAGTTAATTCATTAGAAGGCAGTTCACATTCTGATGGGAACTGGGAAGGGGGTGGTAAAATCGCCTCATTCCGACCGAGAGATCTCAAGATGGGCGTGGGGATGGGTGGGGCGGGAGAGATGGCCTTCTCCCAGGCCGCTCTGGGCACTCCCTCCTCTTCCTGAAGGCAGGCCTGGGGAGGGGTCTCTGGAAGGCCCTCGGAGGGTTCACCGGGCCGAGAGGTTGGGCCTGCGCCCGGTCCTTCCACGCCGTCTCTGCCGCCGCAGCCGGAGGCCGGGGGAGCGGGTGACTCACCCTGCCTGCTAATTGCAGCGTTAAATAACTTTGTGCTGGAGAGGCAGGCGTGGCTGCAGCGAGGGAACGCGGCTGAGTGTGTGTGTGTGTGTGTGTGTGTGTGTGTGTGTGTGTGTGCGCGCGCGCGCGTTTGTGTAGGGGTGCTGTGAGAACACACCTCCGTTCCTACCACCCACTTGCAAGTTCTGTTTTGGAGACACCCCCAGAACGCGCAGCCGCACGCCCTCCACGCGCAGAGTATCATTGGTGCCCGGTGAGCAGGGGCACAGCCCCCGCGGCTCCTCGCGTCTGGACAAAGCCGCGCCCACAGTAGCCGGGCAGCGCGCGCGCAGGGGCCCCTCGCCCACCTTTCACGGAAACCATCTGCCCCGTGAATCTGCGAAGGCCGTTCCGTGGCTCTCGGCACATTTGCGGGGGACTGACTCCAACGGCGGTCGCAGCGGGAAAGAGCAGGTTTCGCAGTATTTTTAGCAGGGACTGCAGATTTTAGAACAGCAACCGAATCTCCTCGTTCTGTTCTCCTCACGCGTGACGACTTCCCAGAACAGGGGGAATAGTGAGCCTTCTTTCACACTTGGGGCGTATGGGTTTTAAAAGGACAGTGTGTAAATCAGCTTGTTTAATAATCGTGGCACCCACGCGGGTGAGCGGAGTTGCCATGAGCTGACTTGCAAAGATTATTTCGGTTTCCAGGGCGACGAGGTTTGCAGGCACCTCGGTGGAGAAGGAGGAAGCAGCTTCTCCGTTCCTGACGCTGCCGCCGCAGCTAGATCGATTAGGCTTTGGGGGCGGAAGTGAACCCTGCGGGTGGGGGAGGGGTGCTGCAGGGAGCGGCTTTGCGGCAGCAAGACCCGCGCCAGGCTGGGCAGGAGGTCTGGCCTCTCTCTCCTCCAGCGCCAAACCCCCCAAACACTCCACTAGACACTTCCACACACACCGCCTCCCTGCTCCGCATCCTCACCCAGCCTCTTCCTGCCACAGAGCCTTCGCATGTGCTGTGTTCTCTCTTTCTGCAGTGTGTTCCCCTTGCCACGTCCTCACCCCTCTCCTGCCTTTTCGGGTCTTAGATCTTAGCATGACCTCACTTAAGAGTAACTAATTTCTGTCTGGTGCCTGCTCTCCTCCGGACACTGTAATACATGCTTTGTGTGAGCTTTCTTACTCAGTCTGAACAAACTCTGAGGCAGTAGCTCTGGTGACTTCACAGCGGCTTCTTCCCCTGAATAAGTCTGCGGTGTGGAGCCTCTACACCGCCTCCTTGGGAACCCCGACCTCCCTGCCCCTCCTGCTCCCCTGCTTCCACTCCATCCCTACACCCCATCTCACTTTCCCCCACTAGCTCCCTGCCCTCAGGCCCTGGCAGAGCCCACAGGTTGCAGGCAGGATCTTACTGTGGTCTCACCAGGTGGGGAGGTCAGTGCAGGCAGGGTCCATATCCAGCTTGCCTCCCCTGCACACACCATCAAGACTCCTCGCTGCCCTGGCTGCACGCACAGAATGAATGGATAAGCAAATAAGTGGTTGAGAGGCCACTCTGTCATGTGACAGAATCTATATGTCAGTCCAGTTCTCACAGGGAGAACAGGGCCAGGTAACACCCGCCAGGCCAGCAGATAGGAAAAGCACCACCTGGTGTTGAGGTGAGGGAGCCGGGAAGAGAGAGTGCAAAGGCCCTGGGGAGAGGGGAGGAATTTGAGAAAAGTTGGGGTTGAGGGTGGCCAGCAGGTGCTCCATCATGAATGCCCTTGAGCTGTGCCAGTTCAGCTTCATCCTGAGAATGGGGAGACCCTGGAAAGGCAAGGGGTGTCGGTGTGTGTTTTAGACAGAGCACTGCCACATGGGCTGGGGAAATGGAGGCATGCGTGGGGGGCACAGGTGGAGCCCTGTCCCCATCATGCTGCTCGTCACCGTTATTGCAACCTTGGGGTTACCACTGCCCCCCTCACTGCCTGGCACTCAGTTGAGAGTCAGCTGTCTTCCCTAGTGAATGTCTGTGTCCACAGGAGGAGGGGGTGGCAGTTTGTGATCCTGTCATACAAAGCTTCCTTATAGGGTGTCTGTTGGATTCACAGGGACCCTATAACTGCCCATCTTTCACCATGAGGACCGCTGTTGCTTTCAGACACCTATAACCAGGGGTGTAAATTGAAACAAACCATGCACATTTCGAAAACTGATTCCCTTGCTTTCTGGAGGAATGTTTTCCCAACCTCCACTCAGCTAAGGCCTCTTCCCTCCCAGCCACCTGCAGCACAGCGCCCCCTCTTTTTAGCTGCCCAGAGGGACTTCAGACAGGTGAGGTTCACAATTGGGTGATTAGGGCATTCGCTCGAGAAAGAAGCACCACCCTAGTGAAAAATGACTTTCTACTGGTTGTTGGGCAAAGAGAAATAGATTACTGTAGAAATCTCAGAGCCCACTATGTGCCAAGCACATTTCCAGGGACCCTTGTAGCACTGCCATGTGGGACGACACATCACTGCCCTTCTACACACAGGAAACCCAAGCCCAGAGATTAGGCTTTTAAACTGTCGGGTGTTTATTCCCCTATATTGTGGATAAGTAGTGTTGGAAGCAGACTTGACTTGGGGTGATGAACATACCAATGCAATAGACAGATGGTGTATTATAGAATTGTATGCCTGAAACCTATATAATTTTATTAACCAATGTCACTTCAATAAATTTAATAAAAAATAAATTAAAAAATAAACCACCATGTGGGTTTTTTTCCTACTTACGATGGTAATCATGTGTCAAGTAGGGAATATTTTCCCTTTCACCTTTAATTCACATTTTAATATTTACATATCTATTACTGTTTGAAATCCAGTCTCGTAGAGTACTGACTTCAACTAATTTGGCTGATTCCAATTATTTTTCTAATTTATCATTTATCTTTCAGTGTATTTCTCCTCTATCTTTTTAACTAAGTACTCAAAAATTTTCTTTCAGCCTGACCAGGCGGTGGTACAGTGGATAGAGCATCGGACTGGGATGCGGAAGACCCAGGTTCGAGACCCCGAGGTCGCCAGCTTGAGTGTGGGCTCATCTGGTTTGAGCAAAAACTCACCAGCTTGAGCCCAAGGTTGCTGGCTCGAGCAAGGGGTTACTCGGTCTGCTGAAGGCCCGCGGTCAAGGCACATATGAGAAAGCAATCAATGAACAACTAAGGTGTTGCAACATGCAACAAAAAACTAATGATTGATTCTTCTCATCTCTCCGTTCCTGTCTGTCCGTCCCTGTCTATCCCTCTCTCTGCTCTCTCTGACTCTCTCTCTGTCTCTGTAAAAAAAAAAAAATTTCTTTCATTGTTAACTCTCAGCCCCCTTTTATCCAGGAATGGTCACTACTGACCTTCAGTTACAGAGATGGTGCGTGCATCCCCGTGCCAAGTCCGCACAGGTGACGATTAATCTGAAGACCTCACTCTTGCAAAACCAGGGACAGTGAGTTCTTGAAGACACAAGAATGTATTTGAATTATTATTTTTAAAGCTTTTATCTTGTGAAATGTAAGATGCACAGAAAAGCCCACGAAGCTACATGTAACAGCTTGCTTGTAAATGGCCATCTATAGACTTAACACCAAACCGAGAAACAGTATTGGGCCCACCCTCCCACCGAGCAAAGGCTCTGCCAGCCTCATTTGGAACCACGTCCTTGTGTTTGCTTATACGTTTATCACCTGGGTGGGTACCCCTGAATGTTTTAGTTTGGGTTTCTGAACTTGATCTACGTCGACCAATAGAGCATGATTGTTATGTGCCCAGTTTCTTTCATCCGACTTGGCACCTGTGAAATTTATCCCCATTGTTGTTCGAGTCTGTAGCTCACTCACTTTCACTACCACAGTTTATCCATTTCACTGTTCGACTGTGTCTAGTCTGAGGGTATTATGAATGTTGTTATTGTAACTTTTTTTTTTTTTTTTTGTATTTTTCTGAAGCTGGAAACGGGGAGAGACAGTCAGACAGATTCCCGCATGCGCCCGACCGGGATCCACCCCACACGCCCACCAGGGGCAACGCTCTGCCCACCAGGGGGCGATGCTCTGCCCCTCAGGGGCATCGCTCTGCCTCGACCAGAGCCACTCTAGCGCCTGGGGCAGAGGCCAAGGAGCCATCCCCAGCGCCCGGGCCATCTTTGCTCCAACGGAGCCTTGGCTGCGGGAGGGGAAGAGAGAGACAGAGAGGAAAGAGGGGGGGTGGAGAAGCAAATGGGCACTTCTCCTATGTGCCCTGGCCAGGAATCGAACCCAGGTCCCCCGCACACCAGGCCGACGCTCTACCGCTGAGCCAACCGGCCAGGGCCTGTAACTTTCTTAAGCATGTGCACAGACGCACTTGGGCATGCATTTGTGGTGGAATCATGAGTAACCTATACATTCAGCTTTTTGTGCCCTTTTTAATTAAGATACAATTTACATAAATGAAATAACAATCAGTGCTTTTAAGTGTGTAATTCAATGATTTTTTAGACAGTTGTACACATCGATATTAGTCACCACCACATTCATGACACAGGACTGTCCCACCCACCTCACCCCAAACTTTCCCTTCTCAGTCATCCTCTCCTCTGGCCCATCTGCTCTGTGCTGCTATAGTTTTAGTATAAAATGTCATGCACCTCGAGTCATAAAGCTTGTAGTCTTGATGTCTGGATTCTTTCATTTGGCATAGTGCTTTGTTTTTAATCATCTGTGTTTACTGCTGAGTAGAATTCCACCAAAATTGGTTTATTTATTCACAAAATGTTGGACATTACAGTTTTTCCTCATGTGGAGTTATTGTGAATAAAGTTGTTATTAACATTCATGTATAAATCTTTTGTGAACATAGGTTTTACTTTATATACTTAGAAGTGGGGTTACTTGGTTTTATCAAAGTTTATGTTTAAACTTTTTAAGAAACTGACAAACTTCCAGAGTGTCTATCCACAGCCCTTTAAGTTCCAGGTGCTGCATTCATTCTCAAACCTCAGTATTGTCAGCAGTGGATAAGTTGAACAATAATGACCATTCTGATGCATTTGCAATGATACTTAATTGTGGTTTTATTTTTAAAATGTGTTATTATTATTATTAATTATTTGCAACAGAGACAGAGAGAGAGGGACAGACAAGAATGAAAAAAGATGAGAAGCATCAAGTCTTCATTGCGGCACCTTAGTAGGTCATTGATTGCTTTCTCATGTGTGCCTTGACCAGGGTAGGGGGTGGGGGGCTGTAGCAGAGTGAGTGACCCATTGCTCAAGTCAGCGACCTTGGTGTCACATCTATAATCCCATGCTCAAGCCAGTGATGCCATACTCAAGCCAGCGACCTTGGGGTTTCAAATCTGGGTCCTCGGCATCCCAGTCTGATGCTCTGTCCACTGCACCACCACTGGTTGGGCACCTTTATTTTTTTTCTTGCTCCCCACTTCAGTGAGGCCCTGGTGCAGAAGCAGTGAGAGTGATCTCAGTGGGAAGACATTTGTTTTTTCATCCTTATGAAAGCTGTAGGTTTTATGTAGATAACTTTTATAAAGTTGAAATCTATTTCTAGTTTCTAAGCATTTTTATCAGTAAATTTTGTCAAAAAATTCTGATTGTATACATTTAGATTATTGTATGTTTTTTCTTTTTCAATCTGTTAATATGGTGAATTATGTTTATTGAGTTTCGGTGTTAAGCCGACCTTGCATTCCTGAGGTGAATCCCACTTGGTCATGGTCAAACAAGTAGCATCTGTCGCCTGTCATCAGGAGGAGGAGAAACACTTCTGCCCACAAGAAAACAGAACTCGGCCAAACTCTTCTCACACAGAGACGTGACACAGGGTCCTTTGTTGTGCGTGTCCTTCCCCCAGGGCCAGGAGGCCCTCCTGCAGCTGGTTCGTGGCCAGGAGCCGGTGTGCACCTTCCTGTGCCACAGCAGGAAGACCTGTCCACTGCCTGCACCACACAGACATGGCAGTGCCGCTGGCCAGGTGCCAGGGGGTGCCCGTGCTGAACCAGAACGAGAGAGCACTCTGAGTCTGAAGGAGGCCATGACATTCCCACACCAGGTGACAAGCTCAGCACAGGGGCCTCCTGGGGAGGAAGTGCTCTGCCCAGGCCAGTTCTTGCACAGCTGAGTAAGGGTGGGAAGACCAGACGCAGGTGGCTGCCTTTCCTGATACTCGTAATGTACTGTCCTTTGTACAAATAGAATTTTATTTGCTGTTATTTCATTGAGGATTTTTGTGTCTATACTAATGAGAAGTGTTATTTACAGTTTTCTCTGCGTGTACGGTTTTTGTCTTAATTTAGTATCAGGGGGATACTGACTTTGTGAAATGAGTTGGGAAGGACTCATCATTTTCTGTTTTTTGTGAGACTGTGGAGTTGGTATTGTTTCTTCTTTAAGTCTTTGGTACAGTTCACCTGTGAAGCCAACTGGTGTTAAAGTTTTCTTAAGGGATAATTTTAACAAATTTAAATTTTAAAATATGTTTAGGGCTCTTCAGGCTATGTATTCTTTCCCTGGAATGAATGCTAGTAGTGTCTTTCGAGAAATTTGTCCATTACAATTATCAGATTTGTTGGCATAGAGTTGTCCACGTTATTCCCCTATAAGCTGTTATTTTTATTGCATGAAAATATTCCTCAATAAAACTGAAGAAATAGCCCTGGCCGGTTGGCTCAGTGGTAGAGCGTCGGCCTGGCGTGCAGGAGACCCGGGTTCGATTCCTGGCCCAGGCACACAGGAGAAGCGCCCATCTGCTTCTCCACCCCTCCCCCTCTCCTTCCTCTCTGTCTCTCTCTTCCCCTCCTGCAGCCAAGGCTCCACTGGAGCAAAGTTGGCCTGGGCGCTGAGGATGGCTCTGTGGCCTCTGCCTCAGGCGCTAGAGTGGCTCTGGTCACAACAGAGCGATGCCCTGGATGGGCAGAGCATCGCCCCTGGTGGGCATGCCGGGTGGATCCCGGTCGGGCACATGCGGGAGTCTGTCTGACTGCCTCCCTGTTTCCAACTTCAGAAAAATACAAAAAACAAAACCAAACTGAAGAAATAAAATGTTTTTAAAAACTATTTTAATTTTTTATACCTCTAGAATCTAGTGAAATTTCCTCTTTCATTTCTGATATTGGTAATTTGTGTGGTTTTTCTTGATCAATTTGTCTATATGTTTATTAATATATATATATATATATATATATATTTTTTTTTTTTTTGTATTTTTCTGAAACTGGAAACAGGGAGAGACAGTCAGACAGACTCCCGCATGCGCCCAACCGGGATCCACCCGGCACGCCCACCAGGGGCGACGCTCTGCCCACCAGGGGGCGATGCTCTGCCCCTCCAGGGCGTCACTCTGCCGCTACCAGAGCCACTCTAGCACCTGGGGCAGAGGCCAAGGAGCCATCCCCAGAGCCCAGGCCATCTTTGCTCCAATGGAGCCTTGGCTGCGGGAGGGGAAGAGAGAGACAGAGAGGAAGGAGGGGGGGGGTGGAGAAGCAAATGGGCGCTTCTCCTATATGCCCTGGCCGGGAATCGAACCCGGGTCCCCCGCACGCCAGGCCAACGCTCTACCGCTGAGCCAACCGGCCAGGGAGGGCCTATTAATATATTTGATCATTAAAAAGTAGTGTTTTGGCCCTGGCTGGATAGTGCTGTTGGTTAGAGAACTGGTCCGAAGCACAGAGGTTGCTGGTTTGTTCCCTGGTCAGGGCACATACAGGAACAGATCTATGTTCCTCTCTCTCTCTCTCCTCCTTCCTCTCTGGCTAAAATTAATAAATTAAAAAAAAAAAATTAGCCTGACCAGGTGGTGGCGCAGTGGATAGAGCGTCGGACTGGGATGCAGAGGACCCAGGTTCGAGACCCCGAGGTCGCCAGCTTGAGCGCAGGCTCATCTGGTTTGAATAAAAGCCCACCAGCTTGAACCCAAGGTCGCTGGCTCCAGCAAGGGGTTACTTGGTCTGCTGTAGCCTCATGGTCAAGGCACATATGAGAAAGCAATCAATGAACAACTAAGGTGTTGCAACGCACAACGAAAAACTAATGATTGATGCTTCTCATCTCTCTCCGTTCCTGTCTGTCTGTCCCTGTCTATCCCTCTCTCTGACTCTCTGTCTCTGTAAAAAATAAAGAAATAAATTTACTTGTTCTTTAAAAATTTTAAGAAGTTAGTGTTTGGTTTTTATTATTTCCTTTAGTTTTTATTTTCTGTCTCATTGATCTCTACGCTTTTCTTTCATTTTTTTGTGACAAAGACAGAAAGAGTCAGAGAGAGGGACAGATAGAGACTGACAGACAGGAAGGAAGAGAGATGAGAGGCATCAATTCTTCATTGTGGCACCGTAGTTGTTCATTGATTGCTTTCTCATATGTGCCTTGACCGGGGTGCGGTGGCGGGCGGGGGGAGACTACAGCAGACTGAGTGACCCCTTGCTCAAGCCAGCGACCTTGAGCTGGTGAGCCTTGCTTAAACCAGATGAGCCCACATTCAAGCCGGTGACCTTGGGGCTTCGAACCTGGATCCTATTCTTTGCAATCTGACGCTCTATCCACTGTGCCACTTCCTGGTCAGGCTCTATGCTTTTCTTTATCATTGTCTTTTTCTCTGCTTACTTTGGCTTTACTTGGCTCTTCTTCTAGTTCTGATTTGAGACAGTTCTTTTCTTACATAATCATTTTGTGCTATAAACATTGTATAGTGACTTAAAATAACAATAAAGTAAATTGAATCTCCTAGTTTGAACTTAAATTTATCAAAAAAATTTCACTTTTTAGTTATACTCCCCCCAGGATGTTTAAGGTGCTCTGGGATGGCAGAGGCTGGACAGGTTAGTCGAACTTGAAGACAGGAGCTGGGAGGGCATATGGTGGATGGTTGATGGATGGATAGATCAGTGGTGGGTGGATGAATGGATGGATGCATGGATGCATGGACGGATGGATAGACAGATAGTGGATGGTAGATGGATGGTGAATGGATAGATGATGGTAGATAGATAACTATGATGGAGAGATAAAATAAGACAAAAGAGGGAACATGCAGGCACACTGACGATGATGTCTCAAGAACTGGAGAACATGATTAACACAACTCTCTGGCTAACAACAACCAAACTATTCTTCACTCACATTTCATGGTTGCAGAGCTGTGGTATGTTTTCTCTGTCCTAGGACCCCAACAGGGGGAAATGGCCATGCTTTTATGAACAAGGGATAAAGGGCCATGATGGACCTACCCCATGGCTATAGAGAAGTGAGTCTCCCTTCCTCTCCTGTTCCATTAGCCAAAGCCACAGGTCAGTTGCGGAGGTCAGTTGTGAGGGTGGAGGGGGTGGAGCCTAATCCTCTTAGCGGAGAGTTAGTCACTGCCTTTGCGATCCAAGCTGAGCAGTAGTACAATATTTTATTCCAGCTCCAGGTCCTGAGGCCTCCTTACTTCCGGCTACAGTTTCTTCTGAGCAGACTGGTCCTTTGAGCCAGAATATTTAGTCACGGGACTTTTAAACGTCCCTCTTAGTCCTTGGGTCTGTGATAATCACTGGAGAGTTCCTGTCACACTGCAGTTACTCCTTTTTTTCTTGTTCTCTAAGGCATTTAGTCCATCTCCTGGGCTCACTTCCTACGACGAGTCCCAGGCTGAGATTCCAGACTCAGAACGTGCCCACCTCCCTGCCTGACTGACAGACGGGACGGCAAGGGGAGCCACACCTGCAGTGAACTCCAGTCCCCCTGGGTGCCACAGTATCTGCTCAGGGCCCGCCGGGCAGATGCCACGGATGCTGATAAGACCCAGTGTCCTTCAGACTCCATTCCTGTCCAGGTAGCTCAGGGGAGGGCTCTGATTAACCTCAACCTGCGGCCAGCAAACAATTTCTATCAAGGGCCAGATGGTGAATGTTTCAGGCTTTGCAGCCACAGAGTCTGCGTTACATGGGCTGGGCTATAAGCAACCCATTGCATGAAGCCCATGACTCTTTGGAGTCCCTCCCAGCTTAGAGGCGGGCTCAGCTGGACTCGGTGACTGCCTGGGGGCCCAGGTTAAGCCAGTCGGCACATGGGGTTTCCTGGCTGACTTGGGCACTTGCAACCCTGACTGCCACTGCCACCAGCAGGGGACCCCCAGAGCCACAGGGACCGCCATCTAACACTGGTTACTCAACCTTGAATGTGGGGTGCATGGGACAACACGTCTCCTTACTGTTTGAGGCTGTTAGAGCTGGTTTCTTCTGATGTCCTGGATGCTCTGAGCAGGACCTGACCACAGCGGGGATGGCCGGGTGCCGACTCACCACAGCTTGCTCCAGGACAGCCACCTGGGCACCGCCAGCCGCGTCTGTGAGGCTGCCCCATGTGGTGTGATAGTGCTCCCATCCTGTGAGTGTGGTGCCGGTAGTGATCTCAGGTGGTCCGGGGCAGGGTGGAGCTGGGGGCCTCTACTTGGACGACTGAGCAGAAGGGACAATAACCCCATCCAGGACCAGGGCCAGCTCAGCCCCAGCCCCTGTGTCCAGGTGCATCAGGGGCAGCTGCCCCTGGCAGACTGTGTTTGATGTCAGAGCAGAAGGCACTGCCTCTGAGTCCGACTTGCAGAGGTCTGGGGATCAGAGCTGGCCTGGTGGGGTCTAGTAGCTGACCTCTACATAACTGTGACTTTCGTATCCACTCTGCCAGGCCATGGTGTGCCAGGTATTTGGCTAAACATTATTCTGGGTGGCTTAGTGAGGGTGTTCCCAGGTGAGAGTAGCAGGGAGTGGGTGGGTTCAGGAAAGCAGAAAGCCTCACCCAATGTGACAAGGCCAGGCTGGGACAGGTGGGAGGCAGGAAGCTGAGCTGGACCCCACGAGGGCTGGAACGCGGCTGGCTCCCCCAGTCTCCAAATGGCAGATGGGAAACGTCTCAGCTCCAGAGCCACCTCAACGGTCCCTGCAAATGTCCCCCTTCCCTCTCTGTGCTAATGGCTCTGCTTCCTCAGGGTGGCCTGCCGAGTACAAAACCTGCACGGGGCGCAGAGGAGCTGCTCGCAGGGCTGACGTGGACAACCGCGGAGAAGGGCGCGGTCCCGCTCTGTCCCTGACCATCCTCCCACTCTGCCCTCTGTGGCCCTGGCTCTGCTTCCTCAGGGTGGCCTGCCGAGTACAAAACCTGCACGGGGCGCAGAGGAGCTGCTCGCAGGGCTGACGTGGACAACCGCGGAGAAGGGCGCGGTCCCGCTCTGTCCCTGACCATCCTCCCACTCTGCCCTCTGTGGCCCTGGCTCTGCCTCGGACTTGCCCTCACCGGGACAGGTGCACCAAGGCAGCCCCTGTGCGTACCTGGAAGGGAGGGACCCTGATTGGCCACCGCTGCTAGGTGGTCTCCTCTACACTGCTGGTAGTTGTCGGAAAGCCACCGGAATGGTCCAGAGCTGGTCTTCAACCAGTCAGTGGCTAAAACGATGAGGCTGTGGTGGCAGACAACAGTCCAGAGGCGAACCTGACCCACTCGTTGTCCACACTGGTCTCCGAGGGCAACCTACCCACAGACTGAACGTGGGGACTTAAATGTGCTATTTCTCTCCCTGGAGGCAGCCCAGAGGCTGGGTTCCCTGGCTTCCTCCGGGACCGGAGGGGGAATTGGGTCCTGGCCTCTCTCCAGCTCCCGTGGTGACTGGTATAGTACTTAGAGTCCCTTGGCTTTTAGACACATCACTCCATCTCTGCCTCCAATCCTGAGTGGTCTCGTCCTCTCTGTCTTTTCTTGCGAAGACACCAGTCTGGGATTAGGACCTAGTATGATCCCAAATAACCTCATCTCACATTGGTTACGTCTGCAGGGACTTTATTTACAAATGAGGTCACGTTGCCAGATTCCAGGTTAAAAAACAAACAAACAAAAGGTAGAAGTTAATTGTCCCTTGGGGTACTGAGAGGCGTTTGTTCCCGCTCCCCTGCCCCCCCAAGCACCCCGACACCCTGGCAGCCCCCCTCATGGAGGCTGAGCACTACCTGGCTGGTGATCCAAGCACTGGTCCTTTTTGACTGAGTGAGGCAGAACCATTAGAATTCTGTGAGCCTGACAGAGTTTAACCCCTTTCCCTGGATTATGTCAGCTGAGGGCCAGGTCAGTGTGGGCTCCTTCCAGTGCCAGCCAGCAGCGGGCAGAGTTACAAGGCCACCAGCCGGCACACAAGGCCATTCCTTCTATAGACTTCTGTCAGTCACAAGGGTGACATGCCCGTGAGCTCACCGTCTTTGTGAGCCCAGTCTATGAGTTCCGCCTGCTGCAGCCCCCTTGCGCTTTATGCTGTTTTCCTTGGCCATCTCCATCGGAGAAGATGGAGAGAACAGAGGTGGGTGGCTGTCAGGGTCTGGAGGGTGGGCTGCAGCACCCAGAGTGGGCCTCAGGGCGGAGACGAGCCGAGGACGAGGAGCTGGGAAGTGCCCCCACAGGCCCAGTTCCCTGGCCACTCCGCGTGACGGTGCCTCATCGCTTGTCCCACATTCCCGGGTCTGGACACCAGGCGCCTGGAAGCAAGGCCCTGGAAATGCTCTGGAGGCTGTTGGAGGGCTGAATTCAGAGCGAGGTGACTGCAGATCCCGGATCCAAGCACAGTGCCCCCCCGGACCCACCCCCCAGTCAGAATCCACTATTTTTAGGAAAAGTGGGGGACCTTGGAGCAGTTCCCTGAAAGGAACTGGCTGATGACTCAGCGGAGGCAGGAACGTCACAGCACCCGCGTCTGCGACCAGCCAGCTGGGCCCATTGTGGCTGTCACAGCTGCAGGGCCCAGAGCTCCCCAGAGGTCCCTGGGACAGAGCCTGTGCTGAGAAAACTTGTCCAAGCACAAGAGGCGCCCCTGGGCCCCATGTGCACACACTCACATGCACACACACACAATTTTACCAGCCAAGCTCAGTACAGGTCAGAATCACACACAAACCCCGTGTCCAGGTGAAAATTATGGTCACAGCGCAGACACAAGCTACACAAAGAAGAGAAAGCAATTGTGGCCTGTTTCCTTCCGCTGAGGTCCGTGTCTGTGAGGGGCCCAGATCCGTCTGCCGTCCCTCTGCACCGTTCACTGCTGCTGCTTCGGAAGGCAAGTCCTGAATGCCCAGTGCTGCCGGGCTCTGCTGAGCTATGGCACGTCGGTTCACACCATCGACAGAGCTCCTACCCTCAGCCTCCCAGCAGTCCGTGGGCCTACACATGCACACCCAGCACACCGACGCAGGTACACACTTCCTCGCTCTTTCCTGTGAAGGGCACTCCTGCAGCAGGAGTGTGACACAGACAGGCGGTGAGTTGTCCTTTTGTACTTCAACCATTTTTTCCACACCACGGCTCGCAGAGAAGCCAACCCCTGGTCATGCCCAGGGCAGATGGATAGAGGCCGTGGCAAGAGGGGCCTGTCGTCCATGCGCATGGACCCCTGTTTCAGGCTTGGGTGTTCAGGAACAATTTCATTTGTAAAACACAACGATGTGGCTGTGGACAGACAGAGGTGCACAGTAAGTAGGAATTAAGCAGAGGAGAGACAGGAGGTGGGGTTCGACCAGACAGCTGACCTAAGGGCCCTTGTCTTAACGAAGAAGCACTGCTGTGTGTCCGGTGACCGACTGTCCGGTGCAGACCCCTCACCTGGAGGACTGAATGCCCCAGGCTGCCCCTTTGCCAGCGGAGACAGGGAAAGTATTGTGAGGCCCTCCTACTTCCAAGCCCGAGAAAGGGGCACATTTCTCTCTTGTCCCTAACTCCCTCTGTGGGGTTGGGGTCCAAGCTGTATCCGCTGGCCTCCTGCGCCCTCAGAAGAGCCCCTATCCTTGCCTGGGGCTGGGGTGCATCTCCCCAAGGCAGGGCTGGTGCCACAGCACCCGCCCAGCAGACCTGATCCCAGGTCTGGGCACCAAGGTGACCTGGGGGGCCAGGCACAAAGGGCCACCTCCCCCCACCTGACCCCTGCCACAGACAGGAACCCCTGAGCTGTCACCAGAAGCCCCCATTTTTCCAGGGGAGGCAGGAAGTGAAGGCTTGAAGGCCAGGGGGCAGGCGTGGGCGAGTCAGCTGGTGTCCTCTCAGGACTAATCATCACTAAGAAAGGCTTTGCTGATGACAGTGTTTGCGGGGAGCCCATGTGTGCCTGGGGACCGGCAGCTTTCCCAGGACAGACAGACAGCCGGAGACCATGAGCCTCAGTGAGGAGCAGGTGAGGCAGTACCTGGACCAGAACCCTGGCTTTGTGGACCGGTACTTTGGGAAGAAGCTGAGCCCCGAGAATGTGGCCCGGGCCTGCGAGGACGGGCTCCCGGCGGGCTGCAGCAGCTTCCGGGAGCTGTGCCAGGTGGAGGAGAGTGTGGCGCTGTTCGAGCTGGTGAAGGACATGCAGGAGAACGTGAACATGGAGCGCGTGCTCTTCAAGATCCTGCGCCGCCTCTGCTCCATCCTGCACGCCGACTGCTGCAGCCTCTTCATGTACCGCCAGCGCAACGGCGTGGCCGAGCTCGCCACGCGCCTCTTCAGCGTACGGCCGGACAGCGTCCTGGAGGACTGCTTGGTGCCCCCCGACTCCGAGATCGTCTTCCCGCTGGACATCGGGGTCGTGGGCCACGTGGCTCAGACGAAGAAGATGGTGAACGTGAAGGACGTGACCGAGGTGGGTTCTGGGCTGCGCTTCGCAGGGGCCATGAGGGCCCCGCAGGCCCCAGGGCAGCCATGGCCGTGTGGGGGTGCGTGGGAAGGTGGCTGGGGTGCAGGTAAAGGGAGTTTGCAGGGAAGAAGAAATCCCTGATATGCCTGGGAAGGCGGTCAGCTCAGGCTGCCCCCTGGGCCTGAGGCTCCCTGGACGGGCTTGAGCAGGAAGGGGTCATAGTGTACACGGCAGGGAGGCAGGCTGTGGGGGCAGAAAGGTGGACAGCAGTGCGGGAGCTACGAGGTCCCAGTGGGGACAAGTGCTGATGGGTGGGAAGGAACTGGGTAAGGACCACACCGCTGGGAGCGAGCTGCTTCCAGGGGGCGGGGCTGTGGGTGTAGGAGAGTGGTGGGACTGGGGGTGATCTTGTCTGGGACGCAGGCACAAGTCTGATGCACCTGTGGGACGTGGGGGAGGCAGGGCCTTAGGGCCGCGGCAATGGGCGGAGCAGGAAGAAGCCAGCACCTGGCTGCCTTCTCCACGCCTCTGAGGAGCCATAGTCTGGCTCAGCCTCTTCCGCTCCCGTGAAAGGGAGTCCAGAGGTGCTCAGCCCCCAAGCAGCTGCTGTCTGCTTGTCCCTGGAGACAAACGGACGTGTGCGCGGAACCCCAGACCAACAGCACCTGGAAAGGAAACAGCCGGGTTGCAATCCTCTTAAACCTGTCTGTTCTAAACCAGTCCCCAACCTGCGACCTGAATAGAGTAATCTCTGGGATTAACCTCATCTTCACTTCCTTTTTAAGAAACGGGTCACCCAAGAATCGGAATAGCAGGGACATGAATTTCCTGAAAACAGAGGAGTTCAATAGCGGGGAGCCTGCCTCCTTTCCCCACGGTGTCTGGTTCCCTCGGCCCCAGGGGTGTGTCTTCCGCCTGTCCCCCAAGCCTGTGCTGTGGGTGCCTCATGCTGCTCTGAGGGTCTGTTTCCGTCTTCGGCTCAGGCCATGTCCCCCGCCCTAAGGGCTATGTCCCTGGACCCCTCCAGCCTCCCTCAGATGTCCTCCCCCAGCTGCCCAGCTACACTGGGTGAGTCCTCGTGGGGCAGGGCACAACATTGGCCTCATCCTTGGGGCCACACGGGGTTTGACTCATCTCCGATGCAGTGGATCAGAGACCAGAGTCCAAACCCACAGAAGAGCCCATTTCCATTAAGTGCATCAAAAATCCCTAAGCATGGCCAGATGTGGCTTCCAGGTGGTTCTACAGAGAGGAGACAGGCAGAGCCTCATCCCACCGAAGGCACCAACACCCTGCTCAGAGGGCAGGAGCAGCTGGGGGTGTTTCTGGAGCGAGGTGTGTGCCAGTGCATGCCACTGTGGGGCCACTGTGGGGTGGAGAGCCTGCAGCACGGTGATGTCAGCACTCACCTGCAGCTCCTGACTCAGGCAGGCGGATGCAAAGCAGCTGGGTGGGAGGTCATACACAGGATGTGGCTCAGCTATGGCCACCAGCCCCTGGGCAGGACCATACCCCGGTCCTGGCTCTGTGGTCATCTCCGACCCCCCACCCCCACCCAAAGTAATGCAGGCCCTAAAACATCTTGCCGCCACACCACATCACTTTGGCCTCAGGTATAAACATGTCAGTGCTCGGAACACAGAGGGCCAGGGTCGCATCCACTGTGAAGGGCAAGAGTCCAAGTCACCTGGGGAGGGGGAGCCTCGTTTTGAACTGGGGCCAAATTAGGGCTTGCTGACCTCTTCCCTGTGGGGAGAGAAGCTGGGAGCCCCTCCATGGCCCTCAGGGAGTGGCCCTGAGCAGCCACTCTGAGTGGTGGGGCCCACCCTGGGGCAGAGGTGCACAAAGTTGTCCTCCTGAGGCAGTGAGCCCCAAGAGACAGGCGCCAGCTGGAGCACAGGCCCTGGAGACCCCCAGGGGCTGTGGACAGGTCCCGGGGTTACAAGGGACCTTTGACCCCCCCACTTACTGGCTGCCCCATGAACACACCACCCATCAGACTGGAGCTTACCCTTCTTTCAGCTCACACTTCTGTTCTGGGCAGGAGCACCTGGGGCCGGCCCAGGTGGCTGAAGGCAGGAGGAGCTGAAGCCTGGGGCAGGAGGGGTCTGGGGAGAGGCCCCCAGGGAACAGTTGTGGTGGACCCAGGTGGGGTGCAAGGTGGGAGGTGTCCTGAGGACTCCGCAGGACCTGGAACCCAGAGCTGGGGTCATGGACTCCAAGGTGGGGCAACAGAGACTGAGCCAGGCTGGCATCCAAGGACAGAGAGGCCGGTGGCCTTGTCCTCGTGTGGTCCCCGGGCTCCTGATGCCGGGGGAGGGGCCCCCGGGTAGCCCTGGCCTGGGGGCCTCAGCGGAGGTCACCCCGACCCCAGGTCTGCAGAGCCACAGCCTCCGTCTTTTCTCCTGTCACCTCGTAGGATTCCCACTTCAGCTCCTTCGCTGACGAGCT
This sequence comes from Saccopteryx leptura, assembly GCF_036850995.1. Taxonomy (NCBI): domain Eukaryota; kingdom Metazoa; phylum Chordata; class Mammalia; order Chiroptera; family Emballonuridae; genus Saccopteryx; species Saccopteryx leptura. Next base: position 106,922 of record NC_089507.1, read on the forward strand.
GACCGACTACGTGACCAGGAACATCCTGGCCACACCCATCATGAACGGCAAGGACGTGGTGGCCGTGATCATGGCCCTGAACAAGCTGGACGGCCCGTGCTTCACCAGTGAAGATGAAGACGTGAGTGTCTAGGGCCTGTGCCCTGCGCCAGGGGTGTGTGTGGTCATCAATGTCCGTCCGTCTGTCTGTCTGTGCACAGCTTCAGGCACCTCAGCGAGCACCCGTGTGTCATCCTCACCAGCGAGCACCCGTGTGTCATCCTCACCAGCGAGCACCCGTGTGTCATCCTCACCACCATGCTGAGGCCAGCAGGCGCACCGCGGGGGGCCGCCTGAAAACCAGCCTTTGACTCCTGTTGTTGCAACTTCTGTTCCAGGTTTTCCTGAAGTACTTGAACTTCGGGGCCTTGAACCTGAAGATCTACCACTTGAGCTACCTGCACAACTGTGAGACACGCCGAGGCCAGGTACCCGCCCGCGCTGGCCCCGCAAGGGAGGGTGTCCAGATCCCCCCCCTCCCCCCGCTCTCTCTGGACAGCGGGCGGGGCTGTGTTCACCTGGGCAGGTTCTCAGGCTGGCGGCATCTGTGTTGTGGCTGTGACGCCGCGTGTGCAGAGAGCTGATGTGTGCCACGCCCGAGCACTGGGGTCTAAGCCCCTTCCCTGGGGTGGGTGTGAACACCTGCACGTACTGAGGGCACTGCCACGCCTGCAAGCTGCCCCAAACCCTCTCTGGGAGAATTGTGGACTGATGGTGGGAACACCTTGCAGGCCGAGATCCCTGGTGGTTTGGCCCCGGCCACTCGGGACACGGACAACATCTGCTGCCCCCAGAGCATGGGGCGTGGAGGCCAGAGGGAGCAGGGCAGGGCCTTGTGTTGTGGGAAAGGGTGCAGAGCTGATGGGCCCTCCAGGGTCGGTCCCCTTCGTGCCCCCTGCCCGTGTGAGACCTGAATAAATAGAGAGTGTGAGAGGGGACAGAAGTCTCTGTGGGGCTGGGGCTGAAGAAGCTGCCCGTGCCACGGCCAAGCCACAGAGGACACAGAGGGTGACAGGCCACTCCATGCCACGCCCGTTTCTGCTCTGTCTGGGTGCCGTCTGCATCCTGACCGCACGCTGTAAACCTGTCCAAAGTGATGGAAGGTGCCTGGGCTTGTCTCTGTGTGTGCAGAGAAGGTTGACTTTGGGGGATTCCTTTGGACTCGGGGGCTTTAAAAGGAGCAGCCTGGGCAGGAGGTTCTCCTAACTACGGGCTGTTCCCGCGATGGCCACTTGTGATAAAACCCTCCAGGAGAGACACCTCCCAGGGTCAGGACCATGTGGGGCTGGGACCTCAGCCCTGGGGGGATGAGGTCCAGCGTCCTGGTGTTCACGTGCAGCCCAAGCAGAAGAGGCAGGGAGGACACTTGGTAGGGAGGGTTGGGGAGGTCCTGGGCCGAGAAAAGCTTGTGGTCAGGGCCTGAGGCCACCCAGCCACTGAAAGCCAGTGGGCCATTGGGGGTTGAGTGTGGGGGTCGACAGCAGGGGCCTCGGGTGTGAGGCCGGGCTCAGGGTCAACGGAAAGGCCATGAGGTCGAGCAACATGGCCAGGGCTGCATTTGGCTATGGGGTGCAATGTGCTGCTCAGACGGGGTTGCTAAGACCCACACGGCAAGAACGGGTTTGCACGGGACAGTTGTCTCTTCTGGCCTGTTTGTTGACTTGTGTAATTATCTGTTTCTATCAGTCTGGACTCAGGGTTAAGTGACTTCGGTTATAACCCAGCACAGTGACGAATGGGGTGGCTCAGCTTGTTCCGACTGTGCTTCCTATGCCCTTGACCCTCACTCCCCGCTGGTCCCACTCCTGCGAGGGGGGTTGCTTTTGTTTGGTAGCTGTTGTTTGACGTCCTGACTTCCAGGGGCCAGCAGACGCTCCGGGCCCCTTTCTGCATTTCACGCCCGCCCGTGGTAGAGTCAGCCGTTTTTCAAGGAGCCCTGGTTCCTTTCCCTGGAGAGGGGTGTGCTCACTGCTCCTGAGCTGCTGTAGCTTCCAGGCCCTGTCCCTTCACCCGGCAAGGGGAGGTGTGAGCAGGTAGTTCGCGCACACACACGTGTCCTGCTGTGCACAGAGCCGCTGCGTCCACCCTGAATTCAACAGGAGCTCTCGCTGTCGTCTCCCTCCCTTGCTGTGTGCAGATCTCACTCCAGCAGCGAGACTCCTGCTCTTGTCACGTGTCACCCGTGTGTCTAACAGTTCGATTCCAGTTTGCGTGTAGAGCATGTCAGAGCTGTTGGCTGATGTCCCCCAGGGAACTGGGGTGCAGGGCTCATGAACAGATTCTTTTGCTTCTTTGCCTTGGGTGTCCCCAACTCTGCTCACCCTGGTGGCCGAGGTCAGCATCTCCTCCTCCAGCCCCTTCAGAGAGGGGCCTTGCATTTCAATAGTTCGGTCCCTGGGCCACAGTTCATGTCCTTTGTTGGACTCTGCCAATCTACTAAATGATGTTTTTAATTTGCATACATTAAGGTTCGTTCTTTGTGCTGTACATTTCTGTAGGTCTTGACAAATGCCTTCTGAAGTATCTTCACGATTACAGTATCATAAAGAATAACTTCACTGCCCTAAACTTCCGTGCTCCACCCAGTCACACCCCCACCTCACCTACCCTCGGCAACCACTGGACTTTTCTCTCCCTGTGTGCATAGCAGGGGTCCCCAAACTATGGCCGTGCCCGCAGGCCACATGCGGCCCCCTGAGGCCATTTATCCAGCCCTGCCGCACTTCCGGAAGGGGCACCTCTTTCATTGGTAGTCAGTGAGAGGAGCACATTGACCATCTCATTAGCCAAAAGCAGGCCCATAGTTCCCATTGAAATACTGGTCAGTTTGTTGATTTAAATTTACTTGTTCTTTATTTTAAATATTGTATTTGTTCCCGCTTTGTTTTTTTACTTTAAAATAAGATATGTGCAGTGTGCATAGGGATTTGTTCATAGTTTTTTTTTATAGTCCGGCCCTCCAGCGGTCTGAGGGACAGTGAACTGGCCCCCTGTGTAAACAGTCTGGGGACCCCTGGTCCATAGTGCCGCCTTGCCCGGGATGCCGATCGCGGGAACCACACGGCGTGCCGCCATTTCCTGTCGGCTTCGGTCAGTCAGTCATGTGCATTTTAGGTCCCTCCTCGTCTCTTCCTGGCTTGACAGCTCATGACTCTTTTTTGTGCTGGATAATATTTTATTGTCTGGATGGGCCACACTGAAGGACACCTTGGTTGTTTCCACTTTGGGGCCGTTTATGAATAAAGCTGTTATAAACATTTGTGCGGACCTAAGTTTCCAAGTCAGTTGAGTAAATAAGTACCCAGGAGGGTGCCTGCTGGATACTGTGGGGTGACGGTGCCTGACCCTGTGAGCAGCTGCCACCCTGTCATTCTGCGGTCCCATCGACCACGAACATTCCCGTCTCTCTGCGTCCTCGCAGCTCTTGGTGTTGTCACTTGTTTGGAGTCTAGTCCTTCTAGCAGCTGTATCTCATTATTGTTTTACTCTACAATTCCCTAATGACAGATGATGCTACTAAGCATCTTCTCGGATACTTATTTACCATTTGTATATGTTATTCTCTGGTGAGGTATCTGTTGCCCATTTTTAAATTAGGGTTTCTGGGTTTTTTTTAATTGTTTACTTTTAAGAGTTTTGGGTAAAATTTTGGATGTAAGTCCTTTATCAAACATGTGTTTTGCAAATATTTTGTCCAAGGATGTAGCTTGTGTTTTTATTCTCCTAATAGTGTGTTTAGAAGAACAGAAGTTTTTTGTTTGTTTGTTTTTGTTGTTGTTGTTTTTTTACAGACACAGGGAGTGAGTCAGAGAGAGGGATAGACAAGGACAGACAGACAGGAACAGAGAGAGATGAGAAGCATCAATCATTAGTTTTTCATTGCGCATTGCAACACCTTAGTTGTTCATTGATTGCTTTCTTATATGTATGTGCCTTGACCGCGAGCCTTCAGCAGACCGAGTAACCCCTTGCTGTTATATGTTGGACCCGAGCCAGCGACCTTGGGTCCAACCAAGCTGGTGAGCTTTTTGCTCAACCAGATGAGCCCGCGCTCAAGCTGGCGACCTCGGGGTCTCGAACCTGGGTCCTCTGCATCCCAGTCCGACGCTCTATCCACTGCGCCACCGCCTGATCAGGCTGAACAGAAGTTTTTAATTATAATAAAGTCCAAGTTCTGAATTTTCCCTTCAAAGATTATAGTTGAATGTTGCATCACCAAACAAACCCAAGTCACCTTGATTTTCCCGTCTGTCCTGTAGAAGCGCTATGGCTTTGTGTTGTACACTCCAGCGCGAGGTGTCAGGTCTGGGTCTGGATACACTGTTGTGCACGTGATTGATGTTGTCACAGCTACACGAATGAACAGGAGGTCCTTCCACCATTGATCACCACTACACCCATCACACTGTCCCCGTGTCTGTGATATTGTTTCTGGGCCATTTTATGCTGTTGGTAATGTGTCTGTTTTCACCAACACCATCTTCTCTTGATCACCAGTGTTGAAGCTGGGAATATCAGTCTTCCCACTATATTTTTTTCCTGCAGTGCTCTGCTTGCTAATCTGTGTGTTCTGTTTGTTTGCATTTTCATGTACCCTTGAGAATAATTTTGTCCACATCCACAAAGTAGTTTGCTGATAGTTTCATTAAAACCGCATTAAATCTGTACATCTAGTTGGGAAGAATAGGCAGGTTAATAGTAATCAGTCGTGAAGTATAATTATTTCTATATATTATTGAATTGGTTTTGTCACAATTTTGTTAAGAATTTTTGCATCTGGCTTGACCAGGCAGTGGCGCAGTAGATAGAGCATCAGACTGGGACGCGGAGGATCCAGGTTCAAGACCACAAGTTCGCCAGCTTGAGCGCGGGCTCATCTGATTTGAGCAAGGCTCACAAGCTTGAGCCCAAGGTCGCTGGCTCGAGCAAGGGGTCACTTGGTCTGCTGTAGCCCCTGGTCAAGGCACATATGAGAAAGCAATCAATGAACAACTAAGGTGCCGCAATGAAGAATTGATGCTTCTCATCTCTCTCCCTTCCTGTCTGTCTGTCTCTCTCTCTGACTCTCTCTGTCTCTGTCACACACACACACACAAAAGAATTTTTATATGTGTGTGTATGAGAGATTTTGGTCTGTAGTTTTTGTTTCTTGCAATGTCTTTTTCTGGCTTTGGTATTAGGGTCATGCTGACCTCAAAAAGTGATGTGGGTTCTTCGGTTTCTGTGATCTGGAAGAGACTGTGGTCACTTGACATCATTTCTTTCCTCACTGTTTGGTAGAATTCACCAATGAACTCATCAGGCATGATTCTTTCTTTTTGGAAGGTTATTAATTATTGATCCAATGTCTTCAGTCATTATAGTTTTGTTCCAATTATTCTATTTCTCATGTTCAAGGCATTGAAAAATCCATTTTATCTATTCTATTTTATCTAAATTATCAGGTTAGGTGGCACTGAGTTGTTAATTATCATTTATTTCTTTTCCAGTTGCTTTAGGTTTAAATAGGTCTTGTTTTTCTAGTTTGCTAAGATTACATTATTAGGTTTGGCTATTTTTTTGTCTTGTCACATGTGCATGTGATGCAGTAAACTTTCCCCCAACCCTGGCTTTCATTGTGTCCCACAACTTTTGATAAGTTTTATTTTCATTTTCATTTAATTCTAAGTGTTTATAAATTTCTTTTGAGTCTTCTTCTTTGACTCACATGGGGTGTAGAAACCTGTTCTTGAATCTACTTCAGAATGTTCCAGCTCTGTTTATGTTACTTTTTTTTGGTTGAATTCCACTGTGGTATGAAAAAGAATGATTTTTATTCTTTCAACTTTGCTGAGATGTGTTTTGTGGCTGGAACATGGTCTATTTTGGTGAGTCCTCACATGAATGAGGAGAATGTGTGGTCTGCTGTGGCTGGATGAAGTCGTCCTCACAAAGCCATGCTATCCAGTGTTGTTTATTCCTACTATTTTCCTGATGATTTTCTGCCTGCCGATCTATGAATTAGTGAAAGAAGACAGTTGAAGCCTGCCGCTACCATTGTGCATTTACCAATTGCTCGTCACAGTTCTATCAGGTTTTACTCTATGTAACTTCATGCTCTGCTGCTTGGTGCACACACATTAAGAGTTGTGATGTCGCCCTGGCCGGTTGGCTCAGCGGTAGAGCGTCGGCCTAGCGTGCGGAGGACCCGGGTTCGATTCCCGGCCAGGGCACACAGGAGAAGCGCCCATTTGCTTCTCTACCCCTCCGCCGCGCTTTCCTCTCTGTCTCTCTCTTCCCCTCCCGCAGCCAAGGCTCCATTGGAGCAAAGATGGCCCGGGCGCTGGGGATGGCTCTGTGGCCTCTGCCCCAGGTGCTAGAGTGGCTCTGGTCGCAATATGGCGACGCCCAGGATGGGCAGAGCATCGCCCCCCTGGTGGGCAGAGCATCGCCCCTGGTGGGCATGCCGGGTGGATCCCGGTCGGGCGCATGCGGGAGTCTGTCTGACTGTCTCTCCCTGTTTCCAGCTTCAGAAAAATGAAAAAGAAAAAAAAAAAGAAAGAAAAAAAGAGTTGTGATGTCCTCTTGGAGAAATGACCCCTTTAATCATTGTGTGACAGCCCTCTGCACCCCTGATAATTCCTTCTTCTGAAGTCTGCTTTGACTAACATTAACATAGCTACTCCACTTTCCCTTAATTGTGTATAATAGTACCTAGTTCTCCATCTCTCCACTTTTTCCCCAATAGTTTTATTGTAGTATAAAACATGTAACGTAAAATTTAATTTGTTCACCATATTTAAGTTTACAGTTCAATGGTAGTAAGCACATTCACATGAGCAACGAGGACCACTTTCAATGTCCAGACTTTTCACGTCTGGTTGTGTTCATTTTTGAGGAGTAGCCATGCCGTTTTCCACCACGGCTGTGTGTTTCTCATTCTCACCATTAGCGCGCAGGCTTCCAATGTCCGCATATCGTCAGAAACACTCGTTGTTTTCTGTATTTCTTTTTTAGAATGGAAACTGTCCTAATGGTGTGAAGATGAATATTGTACTTGTGATTTTCAGTCTCCTAATCATCAGTGATGTTGAACACCTTTTCACGTGCTTATTGACTACCGGTACCCTTTTGTTGGAGATGTGTCTGTTCAAGATGTTTGCTGACTTTTAATCTGTTAGTTGAAGTCTAGGAGTTCTCTATATTTGAATATTAACTCTCTATTAAATATGTTATTTACAAATACTTTGTCCCATCCTTGGGTTGTCATAATATCCTTTGATGCGCAAAAGTTTATGATTTTCAGGAAGTCTATTTTCTTTGTTGCGTGTTTTTTTGTTGGTGTCCTATGTAAAAAGTCATTGCCAAATCCAATGTCATGATGAATTTGTTGTATGCTTTCTTCTACGAGTCTTATAGTTGTAGACATTACAGTTAATTTTTTTACCCATTTTGCTTAAGTTTTGCACATGGTGTGAGGTAAGACTCCCAGTTCATTCTTTTGCATGTGGGTATCCAGTTTTCTAGCACCATTTGTTGAAAGATTATTTTTTCCTCATTGAATGGTCTTGACACTATTGTCAAAAATCATTTGACCATATATTCAAGGATTTATTTTCTGTTCTAGACCATTGAGCTATAATTTTGTCTTTATGCTGGTACCACACTGTTTTGATTAATGTAGCTTTGTAAAATGTTTCCAAATCAGGAGTGTGAGTTCTCTACACTTGTTCTTTTTCTAGACTGTGTTGCCTATTCAGGGTCTGTTGAGATGCTATATAACTTTTAGGATGGTCTTTTCTGTATCTGCAAAACATCACTGAGCTCTTGCTAGGGACTGCACTAAATCTGCAATCCCTATCCAGATGGCCTAGGGCAGTATTGAGATTTAACGTTAAGTCTTTCTATGTATTTACATCCTCTTCAGTTTTTTATAACATAGTCTTCATTGTTACAATAATGCTTGGTTTTAGAATTGCACATGCATTTACTTTTACTGAGACGTGGGTTAGAGTTCGTGTCTGCATGGCTCCTGAGTATCTATGACAGGGAAGCTCTAGTGGCAGCAAACTCCTTCAGGTTTTGTATACTTGGGAATGTGTTCATTTCTCCCTCACTTTTGAAGGATAGGTTTGCCCTATGTATGACTTTGGATTGAAAGGTGTTTTTCAGCACATTGAATGTCAGCCTACTGTCTTTTGACCTCCAAAGTTTGTGAAGAGGAATCTGCTGACAAGCTCATTGAGTTTTCCTCGTATGTGCACAAATCACTTTTCTGTGGCTGCTTTTGAGACTGTACTTGTCTTTTATGTGCCGTGGGATGGATGGCTTTGAGTTCACCCTCAATGGACTATGTTGAGCTCCTTGTGTGTTCATAGTCAGGTCTTTCATCAAATTTGGAGAATTTCTAGCCATAATCTTCAAATACTGTGTCTGCTGACACTTCCGGCCTGGATAGATGAAGCCCCCTCCCTTGGGAATGGGGTTGGGAGGGGCTCTCCTTGTGCCCATGTTTGCTGGCTCCCTTTTTATTTCATGAGCAAGGGGTGCATCCTCCTCTCAGCCAGGCCAACGTACTTAATTGCCGTGAGAATTATACAGATCATATTTGGATTCATATACGAATTGATATTTCGACTCAGAAAGATATGGATTGGACCCAGCTGGTACAAAGTGGATAAATATTACTCTGGCATTATGGTCGTGATAAAGACATATAAAATTATAATTTTTATGTAATGTGGATAAGTCTTGCTTTTATAAATATTATATGTGGTTGGTATGATGGTAGAATTAATATAAGTAGTGAAATTACTATTGAGGAGGCAAATAGGTTTATTACTTTTATTTGGAGTTCTTCCAGTATTTTATCTGCTAACACAAATGGAGCCTCCCACCCTTTAAAGGTTTGAAAAGTCCATACCATTATACATGAAGGCATGAATTAGCAACTTTTGCATACTTTTTTGGTTAATAACAATTTTTACTTTCTGTCATTAGAGTCACATCTAATGTTTCTATTAAACTGTATGCACAAGTAAAAAGCTCACAAAATGATTTTTGGGTTTGGGGAGGAGTAGGCAGTGCAGAATACCAATTGTTAGGAGGGTATTTTATCATGCAAACAATGGTTTTGTCTGGTTATCGTGGTGTGTGCTTTCCCTGCTATCTTATAATTAGGATGTAGAGGGGACTGAGGGCAGTAATAACAATATTAGCTCCATCACAGGGAGAACTGTGTGTATGCTTTGAGCTATGAGTTCGTGCATAATTTGAGTTTCTGGGCAGAACAGTATTCTGGGTGGAAAGCAGCGTGCGATTCCGGACTCTGCTTTCTGCCACGTCCACTATAGCCACCGTCCCATGTGCCTGCGGAGGGCTAGGCGGTGACTCAACATGGCCCTAGTTTAGGTGGTGCAGCTGTGAGAACTGTATTTGTATCTTTTGATATGAATATTATATATTCGTATAATATGTATTCAGAGTATAATGTTTTTTCATAATCATGTAACTGCTACTAACCAAATAGTTGTAAGAAGAAATAATTTTAGCATTGGAGAACGTTGAGAGCTTATATGTCGTCACCACCAAAAATGTTATCTACTCTGAGAGGTAGTGGCTGTAGATACTAGTGAGACAACTGGTATACCAGCTAAGGTAGGCTAGGTATGCAGGTGATTACCCTTACTGCTATGATTATTGAGAATATTATCTCCTCTAAGCATATTAAGGACAATATTCAGCATGACCAGTGTATCAATAAGCCTCTCAGGGACACGGCAGAAGCTGTTATAGTGCAATGTGAACCAGACACTTGGTAATTATGAATTTAATCATGATTTAAAGAGTCACAGTCATGTTTTCCTTTCATTATCAGTATTCAGTTCATTCTACCCCTTTTGAGTTCATTCATCGGTAAACGAACGGCTAATGGAGAAGTTAGGACTGGTGTCTGGTGAGGATGGTCTTGAGGCTGTTAGCGTGGGATGCTCAGGAAACGGGAAGAGAGGCATGATTTCGAGGTCAAATACCAGGGATGTGATGGCTGCCAGGAAGAATTCATGATCTTATGCTGATCCCATTGGGTGGAATTCACATAATAGAATGGTGCAAGGTAAAAACACTAGTTAATGTTTATTATTGGAATTAAAATAATTGCATTGTTGAGCTCCAATGCTTTCTTCGTTGGTGGTTTCTTTGAAGCCAACTATGACATTTTTTGTACTTACTAATAAAGGTTGTGTCCTATGGCTAAAGGCTGTACCATTTAAGATGGGCATTTAAATTTCTATTAAAATTATCAATTTTAGAAAATTTACATTTGAGCTGCAATGCTATTCACCAGGCTTGGGAGTCTTCTCACCTCCACCTGGAAATCTTCTCACTGTTGGCCACGTAGACAAGTTTGCTTCATAAAGTTGGTCTGACTTGGGGTTGTTTAGTGTTGTTAAACTGCTCCAGTTAAATCATTATGCTCTTGGCCTGTTAAAAGAAGATGAGTAATTGTAATGGAGTATGATTACCTATATGAATAGATACATAGAGTTTTGATGAACTTTTCTTAAATTTTAAACGTATGTCATTATCTTTAGTAACAGCAGTGTTTAACAACTGGCTCCCAAAATTTGTGAACACTCAACAACTAGCTGTCATGAGATGACCACTGGGTAGTCACTGGGCTCATTTTTCTTGTCTGCTGCCTACCCTCTGGGTGTTCTGACACCTCCTTCTTGGGGTCTGAGCATCACATTAGGCCTTCTAGAAGTCTGTGTTGTTATCTGCGTTGTTTGTTCCATGTAGTTGGATGCCCCTCATTTTCAAGGTCCCAAGGTAACCCCTCAACATCCTCCAACTTTTTTTTTTCTACAGAGACAGAGAGAGAGTCAGAGAGAGGGATAGACAGGGACAGACAGACAGGAACGAAGAGATGAAAAGCATCAATCATTAGTTTTTCTTTGTGCATTGCAACACCTTAATTGTTAATTGATTGCCTTCTCATATGTGCCTTGACCACGGGCCTTCAGCAGACCAAGTAACCCCTTGCTCAAGCCAGCAACCTTGGGCTCAAGTTGGTGAGCTTTTGCTCAAACCAGATGAGCCCTCACTCAAGCTGGCGACCTCAGGGTCTCGAACCTGGGTCTTCCGCATCCCAGTCCGATGCTCTATCCACTGCGCCACCGCCCGGTCAGGCCATCCTCCAACTTTTTTATGGAACCGTTAACCAGAACACACTTAATGAAACCAGGAAGGGCAACACTGCAGTCTGTGGCTGACCCACACTCCTGGTGGTCCGTTCACGTGACATGTGTGCTGATGACAGCAAGCTCAGGGTCCAGAGGAGTCACCATTCCCTGTGGAGGGTCCAAGTACTAAAGACTCACAGGTCAGGGGTGAGCTGCACCCCAAAGGAAAGCATGTGTCACTGGACACAAACGCTTTAGTTGGATTTAGCAGGTTTACAATAAAGTCGAGATTCTACATAAGAATCTGAGTTTCTGGCTTCTCCAGAGAGGTTTGGTCCCATCTAGACATAATCTATAGCAGTCAAGACAGAAACAGCTCAGGATCCACCCACGGAGGAGAGGAGATTTGGGCAGGACCACTGTGACTGACAAAGGGACAAGGCACAGGCCTTGAGTGAGGCCACTAAGATGAAGTTCTAGGACATTCAGGAGTCAGCCTGCTCTCGCCTGACCTCACACAACTTGTAGTCAAGTGAAGAAACACTGAGACTATACATCCTGAGGTTGGGGACAAAACGGGTGCTGTAGAGAATCTCGCTCCACGGGGGCTGGAGGAGAGCCTTCCAGAGATGACGTTGGGCTAAGACGCCAGCCTGGGCTGAGGGCTGTTAAGGCAGAAGACAGAGCCTATGCAAAGGCCCTGTGCTTGCTTAATGTGAGCACTGAGGGCGCAGGGAAATGAGAGAGGTGGGCACAGCAGAGTTGGGGCCATGCCACCCAGAAAGCCTTGTCCACCAGTGGAGACCGGTAGGCAGACAGGGGTTGGGGCCACACCACTGGGAACACTGTGGTTACATGGGCAGAGGGCTGCCTCCTGGCGAGAAGACTCCAGGGTAAGTGGGGTTTCCAGAGTTGGCTCCTCCTCTGACAACCGGGAGCTGCAGAGGTCCCTGAGGGGGGCTGACAGGAAGGGAGCTACACAGAGACATTCTTGGAGGAGGAAAAGGGGCCCAGCACCACACAGTGCTCCTCACAGGCCAGAAGACGGATGCGGAGGGGGTGACAAGGTGGGGCCTGGAGGTGACCTGCCTGTGGGCACCGGCTAAGGAAATGAAGAAAATGGGGAGGGGAGCCCCACGGAATTAGTCTGAGCCATCAGCCCTGGACAGCAGCCTGGGGTCTGCGGGGGTGGATGTCCAGGGCATGGTCAGGCCAGGGCCTCAAGGGGCGTGTCAATATATCGTTACTCTCAACTCTTTTTTTTTTTTTTTTTTCCTGAAGCTGGAAACGGGGAGAGACAGTCAGATAGACTCCCGCATGTGCCCGACCGGGATCCACCCGGCACGCCCACCAGGGACGATGTTCTGCCCACCAGGGGGCGATGCTCTGCCCCTCCAGGGCGTCGCACTGCCGCAACCAGAGCCACTCTAGCGCCTGGGGCAGAGGCCAAGGAGCCATCCCCAGCGCCTGGGCCATCTTTGCTCCAATGGAGCCTTGGCTGCGGGAGGGGAAGAGAGAGACAGAGAGGAAGGAGGGGGGGTGGAGAAGCAAATGGGCGCTTCTCCTGTGTGCCCTGGCCGGGAATCGAACCCGGGTCCCCCGCACGCCAGGCCGACGCTCTACCGCTGAGCCAACCGGCCAGGGCTCAACTCTTTTTGCTGAGACCACAGAAGGGTCTGACATCCAGGAAACAATGAGCTCATATTCTCAAAGCCCCGCTCCACAGAATCTGATTATGGAGGCTGGCTGGTCAAGTCTTTCCCTTTCCAGCTTTTCAATCGATTTCAATTTTCAACCACACTCACTCGCTAAGCCAACATGAAGCCAGCACCAGGCACTGAAGGGCAGGCACGTGGCCAAAGCCCAGAGGCCTCACCTTGCAGGAGATTCCCAGGGCTCCAGGGTCAGGTGCTTGGATACAGCCCTCGGTGGTGGCGCTCTTTAGAAACACTGTTGGGAGGGGCAAGTGGGTTAGCGACCTGCTGGGCTCTGTGGGCAGATGTGTGTGCATGTGTGTGTCTCAGGTATAAGACTTTATGCCCGGGTGCTGCTGCAGTCAAACAGGTGTGTGGGTGTGAACACAGCCCACAGTGCACCACTCCCGTAGGTGCTGCTCTGGTCGGCCAACAAGGTGTTTGAGGAGCTGACGGACATTGAAAGGCAGTTCCACAAGGCCTTCTACACCGTGCGGGCCTATCTGAACTGCGACCGATACTCAGTAGGCCTCCTGGACATGACCAAGGAGAAGGTGAGACCTCCGCTCCTCCGGGGCCCTTGGCCAGCCTGGTCCCGCTCGGTGCTGACTCGCTGACGCCCTCTCCTCTCTGCCTAGGAATTCTTTGACGTGTGGCCTGTTCTGATGGGAGAAGCCCAGCCATACTCAGGCCCACGCACACCTGATGGCCGTGTGAGTCAGGGAGGGAGCAGCTTGCACACCCCGGTTTCCCCAGATCCAACTTCAGGGCAGGAAGGGCCTGTCCCAGCCCAACCCAGGAGTGGAGAGGGAGCGGGGGTGGGGGTGGGCTGTGGGGGGGGGGGGGGCGGGGAGTGTGGAGCCAGGAACAGACACCTCATCTCCCAGAGGTTCCCATCAAGGTGCTGGCCCGGGAGTCCCTCATTACTACTGTGGTTTGTTTCTCAGGAAATCATCTTCTACAAAGTCATTGACTACATCCTCCATGGCAAGGAAGACATCAAGGTCATCCCGTAAGTGCCTGTGGACAGTAGAGGGTGCCACACAGAAGGGTGGGGAGAGGGGCTGACTCACTGACCTGGGAGAAAGTGGATAGGGGGAGAGGAAGGTGGTGATGGCAGAGGCACCATGAACATCAGCGGTGGATGTCCAGGGGGTCAGGAGAGCTGTTCAGCTGACCCTGTCAGCAGCAAGTAACCTTGGAGAACCTCAGGGTCTCATCGTGGCTTGCCCAGCCACCCTGGGCAGGTGGAGATCCTGGAACGGAAGCGCCGATTTTGTGTACCTAGCTGCGATGGGACAGGAGGCGACATCCGGCTCAGTGAGCAGTACAGCCCGGTGGAGCTCAGGACAGGACTCCACTCCAGAGAGACTGAGTCCCAGCCCTACAGCCACCTGGCCATGTGGTCCCAGGCCCCACCTGTCAGGCCCCTAGCCAGCAGGTCCCACACAGGGGACCTGGGGTTCCTGAGTCAGGGCCAGGCCCACAGAGCAGGCGACCAACACTCAGTTCCAGAGTCTGGGATGTGGCCTCTGTAGGGAAGGACAAAGGGCCTCAGCTTAGGCAGAGAAGGAGGAATGAGGCAAAACAGATGTCCCAGCCCCCCTCCTCCCTTCCCTAGGGCCTCCCCTACTTCCCCCGCCCCACCCCACCACCCCAAAATCCCTGTTCCACCCAGAGCTCAGGGAATGGAACAAGTGTGAACACACACACTGCACCACAATCACAGACACACACACCCTTCACAACCCCGGTGTCTGGTCCATCTGAGCCTCTGCTTCTCTCCCCAGCACACCCCCGGCTGATCACTGGGCCTTGGCCAGTGGCCTTCCAACCTACGTGGCAGAAAGTGGCTTTGTGAGTTCCCTGGGGCCCCGCCCTTGCACCCCGGCCTTCCCACCAGCCCGTGTGTCTCTGCCAGCTCCCTGCGCTTGGCTTGGCCCATGTAGAAACCCCCAGGGTGAACAGTGTTTTCAGAATCACACTATTTGGCTGCTTCAGCTGAAATTGCTTTCTGCTTTCAGATCTGCAACATTATGAATGCCCCTGCTGATGAAATGTTCAAATTTCAGGTATCTATTTGTTAAGAGAAAAATGCATTGCACTTAGGAAAGAAGACAGTGTGATTCAGAAATGATGGTCTAAATTGTTTTTTTTGCTACTTAACAACCTCAAAGTCTCGGTGACAACAGCAAACACATATCCCAGGCTCATGTGTCTGTGGGTTAGCTGGGTACAGCTGGACCCCAGCAAGGGTTCAGGGCTCCTTCCCGTGTCTTCCCCCCTGGGCACACATGACCAAGGCTCTTTTCTGGAAGAGGCTGAGGGTCCAGTGCCCTGGCTGAAGTAGGCTTTGTCTCTAAAGGCTCCTCCAGGAGCTTTTATATGAAATATGTCCATATTTCACTGGCCAGACACCAACCAGCAGCATTGAGGTAAAACCAGCTGTGTGATTGTGGGGCACGAGAGCCTTGTAAGTGGGACCTTGTGTGACCGACGCTGGGACAATGCACGCTGCCTCTGTGGCACAGGGCACAACCCGAACGTGGACGGACAGTTTTTATGCGGGCAGGGGAGGGGACTGGTCGGACTCCAGAGGAGCAATGACCAAGACTCTGCAGTTTGAGAGGCCAGGGCCAAACCCCGAGCAGCAGTCACCTCTGGACTCCTGTCCCCGCAGGAAGGCCCCCTGGACGACTCTGGCTGGGTCATCAAAAATGTCCTGTCCATGCCCATCGTCAACAAGAAGGAAGAGATTGTGGGGGTTGCCACATTTTACAACAGGAAAGACGGGAAGCCTTTTGATGAACAGGACGAAGTCCTCATGGAGGTAAACACCTGTCCCTGGTGCCGCTCTGACCATGATGCTTGTGTGACAGCACCGGACACCCCACCTGCTCTCACCCCCTGACCCAGCACTGGGTCCGAGGAGGGTGGGGACCAGGCGGAGTGTGAGGCCCCATCCTGGAGCCAGGGGGTCTCTGGTGGGTACCCCGCTTGCCCTGTTAGAAGCACTCATGGCACTGGGAGCCTGAACACCTGGATAGTGGATACTCTTCAGTTGGGTGACACACTGCTCTGTCTGCAGTCCCTCACACAGTTCCTGGGCTGGTCAGTGCTGAACACTGACACCTATGACAAGATGAACAAGTTGGAAAACCGCAAGGACATCGCCCAGGACATGGTTCTGTACCACGTGAAATGCGACAAGGACGAGATCCAGCTGGTCCTGGTACTGCCCCCCTCCCTCCTGGGCTCCTCCCTGCCCCGTGGGGACACATGCACCCAGGAGCTGTGGCCCATCCTCGAGTCCCCATGGCGGGTCCCTTCCTGGTGTCCAGTCTCCTTGGCTGTAAGCAGGGGGTGACCAGCACCTTCCTGGCTGTGCTGTGAGGACTCCATTAGTCAGGATGCACAGGAATGTGAGCCTACACAAGGGTACAGATAACACTGTTTCATAACACATCTGTTTTCTCTGTCAGCCAACAAGAGAACGCCTGGGGAAGGAGCCGGCCGACTGTGAGGAAGAGGAGCTGGGGAAAATATTGGTCAGAATCTGACCCCCACCCAGAGGTGGAGGCTGGAAGGGCCTGAGGGTGGGGGGCGGATTTCTTTATTCCCAGGACGCTGTGTGTGCTTAAGCGCAGTGTTGTCCTGTGATGTCGGCTGCTGTCGTGTGTGTGCACCTGTCATGTACATGCACATCTTTGCACTTGTCTTCCTGACAACATCACTGTGTCTGGCCAGTTGGGCAGGTTCTTGTTGTTGGGCCGCAGGTTGTAAGGAAAGGGCTGAGCCATCAGGGAACCCGTGTTCCAGGCTACAGGCCAGAGCGACCTGGAGGCAGGCGTCCCTGGAGGGTCGTGGGAGGAGAAGAGACGAGGAACCAGGGGGGCCTGGTGGGCCTGCCTCTCTCAGGCCCACACTCCCTCCCACAGAAGGAAATACTGCCGGGGCCCACCAAGTTTGACATCTACGAGTTCCACTTCTCCGACCTGGAGTGCACTGAGCTGGAGTTGGTCAAATGTGGGATCCAGATGTACTACGAGCTGGGCGTGGTCCGGAAGTTCCAGATCCCTCAAGAGGTGAGGGTCGTGGTCAGGAGGTGGAGGGACACAACCAGGGGTCTCAGATCCCCTGAGAGGTGAGGGTCGTGGTCAGGAGGTGGAGGGACACAACCAGGGGTCTCAGATCCCCCGAGAGGTGAGGGTCGTGGTCAGGAGGTGGAGGGACACAACCAGGGGTCTCAGATCCCCCGAGAGGTGAGGGTCGTGGTCAGGAGGTGGAGGGACACAACCAGGGGCCTCAGATTCCCCCAAGAGGTGAGGGTCGTGGTCAGGAGGTGGAGGGACACAATCGGGGGTCTCAGATCCCCCGAGAGGTGGAAGGGCCTGGTGGGGGCCCCAGGCCCCCAGGAAGTATGGAGGGGCCTGGTCAGGGGTCCCAGCTTCCCCTTGCAGTATGGCGACATAGTCAGGTTTCCCAGAACCACCAGAGGTGGGAGACATGTGGTCACGGTCCCAGGTTCTGCAGAAAGTTTGGGGCCGGCATGTTAATTACAGAACGGACAGTGCAGGCAGGTCACACGGGCAGTGAATAGTTGGAATTGCCTGGAAGGAAGGACTGCATGATGGACAGATGGCTGGATGACTGGACAGAACATTTGCTAAATAGGAGTTCCAGGCAATTTGATCATTGAATACATCACTGGGCAATAGTGGGGGTTCGGCTGGGCAGAGAGGGAACAGAAGCAGCCCATCACCTGTGAGGACATGCGATCCTTTCAGCCGGAATGCAGGCCTTTGCCAACACCTGGTGTGGGGGGTGGCCCACGCTGCCAAAGCTCTGTTACTGTCCTGCGCTTTCTCCTTCACACCCAGAGCATCTGCTCCCACCGCCCACATAAGGGGACCATCTTTCCTCATGCCCCTACATCAGGGCAGCAGGTGGCATTTTCAGGAGACATCTGATCAAATACTAAAGAAAAACCCAAAAGAAAAAACATATAGAAAATATTAACAGAAACAAACTTATTTTCAATAATTTTCTGGCCCTGAAAATCACAGAACACTAAAAGGCTCGCCTGGGCCTACATTCTGCTGTCCAGAGATAACTGCCCTTCACCTCCCGGCCCCCCATCCCTCTCTGGACCTTTAGCCTCCATCTTATTTCTCCTCACCTGTACCAGGTGCCCACAAATCTTGCCCCACTCAAATACCTATGCTTTCTGTGGACCTTTTCTTCTAAAATACCCCAACCCCCTGGCTAGAGTCCTCTTCCCAAACTGGGCTAGAAATAGAAGGGAGACTCCAGACGTCCCCAGGAATGCTGGAGCCCTTCTGAACTGAGCATGGACTCGTCAGACTGTGGTAGCCCTCATCCACTGGGCGGGGGGGGGGGGGGCTTGTCCAGGGGGCTGAGGAGACTGAATGTGGGGTGACCTTCAATTAACGTGTTGGCGTGACTCACGTCTCTACCTCTGCAGGCCCTGGTGAGGTTCCTGTTCTCCGTGAGCAAAGGGTACCGGAGGATCACCTACCACAACTGGCGCCACGGCTTCAACGTGGCCCAGACCATGTTCACGCTGCTCATGGTGCGTGGGTGGGCAGGGGCGCAGCGCCCCGGAGCCAGGGTGGGCGGCAGGTCCCCCCCACACACACACATACACACAAACTACATCCACCCAACCAGGGTTGTGAAAACCTCCTTGTTCCAAGGACAGGCCCAGGGCGCTAGAGGTGGGGGCTCCTCGTGTAGGACGTGGGGCCTTCCAGGGCAGAGCAGGGGTTGTGCCCGCCCACGCAAGAAAGCAGATGGAGGGTTGAGAGGGGCATTGGGTGAGGCCGAGCCCCCACGCCTACCCCATCACCCCCGCCCCCTGGAGCGGCCACAGGAGGGTGGGCGAGGGTGCTGGCCAGGTGGCAGGAACGTGGGCATCTGTCTCCGCAGACGGGGAAACTGAAGAGCTACTACACAGACCTGGAGGCCTTCGCCATGGTGACGGCCGGCTTGTGCCACGACATTGACCACCGCGGCACCAACAACTTGTACCAGATGAAGTAGGTGGCTAGGGACGCGCGCGCCCCTGCGCGCGCACAGGGGTGTGTTAGGGAGGGGCCTCGGTGCAGCCAGGCTGGGGACGCGGGACTCTCTGAGGGGCACCCTCTCTCGGCCACGCTGGAGACTTCTGACCCCTGCTTGTTTCTTCATGAAACTGTGACAGGTCCCAGAACCCCTTAGCCAAGCTGCACGGCTCCTCGATTCTGGAACGACATCACCTGGAGTTCGGGAAGTTCCTGCTGGCGGAGGAGGTTCGTGTCCCCGCATTACTCAGGGTGGCATCTCCTGGCGGGTGACTGCAGCGCGCACCCTGGGCAGCGGGCAGCGCCCCGCGGCCTCCTCGCCGGACAGGAGGTCCGACCGTGTGCCAGAGGCCCGTAGGCCGGAGAGGGGGGCAGGCCCAGCTCCAGTGCAGCACGAGATTCGCGTTCGGAAGGCTCTCACGCGGTGGGTGGGCTCTGTCCAGTAGGAGGTCACCTAGGTCTGGTGCTCATGACCCACGAGTAGAAGTCGGCCAGCCACGCCCGCACCCCGGGTTTGGAAGACGGTCCCAGGACCGACCTGAGACCACACCCCTCCCGCAGAGCTTGAACATCTACCAAAACCTGAACCGGAGGCAGCACGAGCACGTGATCCACCTCATGGACATCGCCATCATCGCCACAGACCTGGCTCTCTACTTCAAGTGGGCTCCGCCCCGCGGGACCCCGTCCAGGGCCGGGGCATCCAGGAAAACTCCTGCGGCCCCAGGCGGCCCGGACTCTGCCTGGTTCCTCTGCTGGAAGGGTGGGAGTGGGGGGGTCAGGAACACGCGTGTGGGCGGGTGTCCTGCCTGGGGTGAGGGGGTGAGGTCGACTCTCTCCACTTGTTCTTGGGGTTCAGGAAAAGGACAATGTTCCAGAAGATAGTGGACGAGTCTAAGAACTACGAGGACAGGAAGAGCTGGACGGAGTACCTGTCCCTGGAGACAACACGGAAGGAGATAGTCATGTGAGCAGTCGCGGGAGGGGCAGCTGGTTACTCCTGCAAACCTCCTACAGGACCCAGACACCAAAGGTCCTCTCACGTTCTTTAGTAAGAACAATACCTCTCTTGCTGGCCTTGAGGCCTCAAAACAGATGCTCCATCTTGGTCCTTATTTTCAGGGAAACACTGAGATTTGGGGTCAGACAGGCCAGCTCCTTAATTTGTGGACTTTGGCAAAAGTTGACTCACTTTAGGAGCCTTCGTTACTTCATCTGCAAGGTGGAGACTCAGCTTCTCCCTCAGGCCTGTCCCAGAAATCTGATAAGGAAGTGTGTGTGTGTGTGTGTGTGTGTGTGTGTGTGTGAACCAGGCACTTAAAAGGCACCAGATAAATACTTGCTGACATCAGTTTGTGGCGCAAGGGGGAGGGGACAGGAGGCAGAGGTGGAGAGGGTGTGCCCTGGCTGATCACTTCTGGAAGGACACGGGGCTTGGACCTCTGCCCCATGGTCACCAGGCCATGCAGGCAGGAAGGAACCAGAATGGAGAGGGAGGGAGGCCAAATCTGGGCCTTCTTGTAGCTCCATCTGCTCACAGGGCCATGATGATGACGGCGTGTGACCTGTCTGCCATCACCAAGCCCTGGGAAGTCCAGAGCAAGGTCAGAAGTCACGTGGGGCGCGACCTCCCTCCTTCATGGGACTGCACCTAGGGGGAGCCTGACGTGGGGTCAGACCCCTGGTTTGCAAGCAGTGTTGAGGGCACTGCCCTGCTCTGGGGCTGGTCATCAATGGCTGCCATTGTGGAAGGGGCCTCTGCTCTAGCCGTGGGTTGGGCCAGCCCACACAGCCGGGCTCCCAGAGGGTCCAGGGTGGAGGAGCCCAAGGGTCTGGAGCCTCCTGGCAGGTTCTCAGGACAGTTTCTGATCAATGCTGAACTCCATGGGATGACTGCCTTTTCTCTACCCCCCAGGTCGCTCTGCTGGTAGCAGCTGAGTTCTGGGAACAAGGTGACTTAGAAAGGACAGTTTTGGATCAGCAGCCCATTGTGAGTGTTGCTTCCAGAACCCTCTGTCCCCCTTGTGGCCCTTGAGAGCCTCAGTCCTGGCTTGGTGCAGACAGGGGAACCCTGAGCCTCCTGAGGTCCTAGGGCCTTGATCTCACTATGTGGGTCATATAAATTTAGGTGGCTGAGGATACGGGTAAAGCTGTAATGCCCATGTAGAGATAGAAATTGGCAGAACCAAGCTGTGGCTTATAACTTAGAGGCTCCATTAGCCCGGACAGTTCTGCAGTGAACACAGTTGGGCAGGACAGACCTGGCCCATGAGAGAGTGCTGGGCAAGAGAGCCAGGGGCTAGAGTCCAGGGGCCCATACCATGGTAGATGGATTATGCTGGTGTCTATAGGTCACCACTGTGGAGTCAGGAATATGCTGATCAACCACGATGTCACCTGCATAGGAACCAAAGGGATAAGCACAGCATAGTGGTGTCTAGCAACAATATGAAAGGGATGGAAAGAGGGTTTGTCTCACAAATCAACTCCAGTCAGTGAACAGCTATCTGAGAACAGGCTTGAGAAGGCCTTGGGCCAGGTACAGGTGGCAGGAAAGGGTGTGCTGACCAACTAGCAAAGTCTCCTGGGGGAAGGACAAGTAGCTGGGTGTCCCCTCTGGGCCGGTCCTTCAGGATCCTTCCTGAGCTCACCCTCACCAGGCCAAGCTCCAGACCACGGGTAGCTGTGAAGAAGAGACTGACAGGAAGCGACTTGGTGGGTCCGGAGTGTGTGAACACCAAGGACAGCTCCTCGAAGTTTGCCTGGGGTTCCCCTCCGGGAACTGCGGGTCTTGGCTCAGCACCATGGAGAGCTCCCGGGGAGCTGGAGGGAAGGGCAGTTCTCCTGGACAATGGGTGACATAGGACAAGCCAGCACTGTGGACGCTGACAGGAGTGTCCAGGGTCTGATGGCTCAAAAAGGCATGGGGCCTCCTGGCTTTCCCCTTCCTAGGGCCAGCGTCTGTCAGGCAGGCTGGGCCCTGGGGCCAGAGGGTGCAGCTCCTTCCAGTGTGTCTTGGTGAAGATGTTCATCTGAGTGGGGTGGGGCTGTCCTGGTGCTTGAGGATGTGTCTGGCACAACTGCCCCCAGCCCTGCACTGTGTCCCTTTCCCCCCAAAGCCGATGATGGACCGGAACAAGGCGGCCGAGCTCCCCAAGCTGCAGGTTGGCTTCATCGACTTCGTGTGCACCTTCGTGTACAAGGTGAGTGGGCGGCACAGGGCCAGCCGGCTCCAAGAGGACAAGGCCTTTGTGGGGTCACCAATTGCTCAGTGCCACCCTCCTCACCTCTTCACTTAAAATCCGAAATCTTCAGTATCAGCCCAACTGAATCCCTCCCACCTTCACCTCGCCCGGCCAGCTCCTCAGCTCTCGCCAGGCGTTCTCCCTTTTGATGTCCTCTCAGTCACCTCAAGGTCTTGCCTCAAATGTCCCTTCCCCAAAACCCACCTGGGCACCTCCCAGGGCCTGAACATTGTTCTCGGAGCTCTGACCACAGTGCGTCTGTGGCCTCATTTGCTGGCGTCTGTGAACCCTGGAACAGGGGCGGGTCCCCCTCACAGCTGAGTGTGCTGCACCCAGCAAACACTTGTTGCATAACTGACAGGCAACAATTGGACACCAAAGACATGGAGCTGTGATGTCACAGCTCAGGGGACTGGCCAAGGACATGGGAAATGTGACTGCCCAGCCCCTTCCCAATGACACCCAGCATGCCCGGGGGCTCCACCCTGCCATCTAAGAGGCTGCAGGGCAAACCCCATATTCTGAGGAGGATGCTCTCTGGTTCTGAGTGACGTCATCCCTGACTGGGCCATTCCCACCCACATCTTGGCCCCCATGTCACCACACTTCCCTTCACTGAAACTCTAGCCGCTTTTCCTGCCTCCACAGCTGAAGTGCCAGGGTGGGTGTGGGGGGCAGGACCAGGATATGCACTGCAGTCCTGACATCACAGGTCACAGCCCCACTGTGGCATCCCTTACCCAACTGCACCCACACACGCACAGCTTGTGTGTCCATGTGCATGTGTGATGTGTGTGTGTTGTGTGTGGTGTGTGCTTGTGTGTGCTGCATGTATGAGACAGGAGCACAGGACTTGCATGTCTGCCCATGTCCCTTGTAACTGACATTTTCTACTCTATTCTTGGGATCCTTGCCCCACTACAACTGCATGTGTCATAAGCATTTACACCCGCAGCTCCCATTCTGATTTCAAGAACGCAGACGCCTTCTCCTTTTTCACAGCTCTGCTGGGAAGTGGCATTTCAGTGGCCCTTCCTCCTCCGCCAGGCAGGCCCCCTCAGGGTTCTCCTCAGCGCAAACCAAGGGCTGAGGCATGGGGACATGACCCATCCCATCTGCCCAGGAGCAGTCGGGAGGTGCAGCCCAACATCTCGGTTCCCTCTCTAGGAGTTCTCCCGCTTTCACGAGGAGATCCTGCCCATGTTAGAGCGACTGCAGAACAACAGGAAAGAATGGAAGGCCCTGGCTGATGAATATGAGGAGAAAGTGAAGGCCCTGGAGGAGGAGAAGAAGAAGCAGGAGGAGAAGACAGCAGCCAAGAAAGGTCTGGGTCCATGTGACTCAGGATGCAGATGGCGGGTTGGGCACTTAGCTAATCCATGGTCAGAGTGTGTGAAGAGACAATTAGACAACAGGACTGAATTTGGAGAAGAGGCAGACTTCAGACAGCCCTGTGGTTAATGCTCCTGGGTTCCTCACTGCAGAGGCAGCCACAGGGGGAGGCCCGTCCACTGAATGGGCCTGCTGATAGAGCAGCTCCTAAGCCTGGATGGAAAGGACTTCCTCTTGGTCCTAGCCAGAAAACTATCTCATCTTCTCCAAGGAAGTAATAACTGAGTGTTCATTCCTTTATGAACAGGAGAAAGTCCTACTAAAATATCATGAACTCTTAACAGATTTTTTGTTCAAAGAACAGTTCCCTCCCAAGTAATTCAGAAAATCTATCTATACTACACACACAGAGGAAAATAAGAGCGAGGTGTCGAGTGCTCATAACATCTCCCTGTGCTGTGTCAAGTGTGTGTTTACCTGCTCGTGCTACGCTGTGGGAGTGTGGCTGCACTGGAGCAGCTCAGCGCACCCCAGACTGGCATCCGTGACAGTGGCGCCTTGTTTCCACTCGGCCACCTCAATGCCGGGACTTTTTTTTGCTGTTCCCTACAATTCCTCGGATGGGGAGGGAATCAACATAAATAAGACAGTTTCAGGGTTGTGGGAGGCCAGGGCTGAAGTGCCACCGAGGGCTAAGATAAAGAAGGCCAAGCCCCAGTTAATCGGCTTAGGCTGACCATAGATGCCTGGCTCTGCCCTTTCTCCTGCAGGGCTGGTAGAGGACACAGGAGCCAACAAGGAGCCTGGCTGGCACTCACACAGCTCCCACTAACCGTACTGTCTTCTCTTGCAGGAGGCACAGAAATCTGCAATGGTGGCCCAGCACCCAAGTCCTCGACCTGCTGCATCCTGTGAGCCACTCGTGGGATCTGATGGCTCCCTCATATCCCTGTGCCCACTGGGACTCGGTCTCTAACCACTTGATACAAGAGGTTAGGAAACCTGAGAGAATGACCGGAGACAATTTGGGGTGTTTTAAATATTTTTAAGGTGTTTGTTTTTATAAACTAAAGCCAACTACAAATTACAGTGTAGCCTAACCTACACTTTCACTCATCCACCTTTGGATACATAGTAATACCAGCAACCTTTGAAAGTCTGTGCGTGTATCTGAAGCACTGGGTGTATGAGAACCTCTGCACATGTATTTATGTGTATATGGGTAGGTAGATAGATACAGACACTGTTTCCCGTCTAATTTAGGAAACATATATGACCAGAAATTTAGAATAAAATGAAAACAAGTTGCCCTTTTTTTTCTGTGGTGGAAATGACAGCAGAGGGCACATAGTATACAACCAATTACAGAATTCTGGCTGAAACGTGGAGGCTGTGAGTAGCCCAGCAATTAGTGAGCTGTGCAGAGATAATCTGTAATAAAGGCTCTGTATGTTGTTGCTCATGGACCCAGAGGTCAGAGCAGGCCTTCCAGTTCATGTCATCTGCAGTCCCCTTACTGCAACATCACATGCCTCCAATGGCTTAATGTCTGAACCAGAAAGAAAGGCATAGTCATTTCCAAACTAGGAGACAGGACATACTTGAGACAGGCACTAATTATCTGGCAGAAATTAAGGACTTTTTTTTTCTTTTCTGAAGTTGGAAACGGGGAGGCAGTCAGACAGACTCCCGCATGCGCCCGACCGGGATCCACCCGGCACGCCCACCAGGGGCGACGCTCTGCCCATCTGGGGCGTCACTCTGCCACAATCAGAGCCATTCTAGTGCCTGAGGCAGAGGCCACAGAGCCATCCTCAGCACTCGGGCCAACTTTGCTCCAATGGCTGCGGGAGGGGGAGAGAGACAGAGGAAAGAGAGGGGGAGGGGTGGAGAAGCAGATGGGTGCTTCTCCTGTGCCTTCACCAGGAATCAAACCCAGGACTCCTGCATGCCAGGCTAACGCTCTACCACTGAGCCAACCGGCCAGGGCCGAAATTAAGGACTTTTAACACCTAATGCGAGTTCCAAACATCTCCTCCTGCCCCCAACACTGGATGACACTTAACCTCATGGTTAACTCTTCAGCAGGGGTTTAGGCCAGTTCTTACAAGGCCAATTCAGATGCCACTCAGGACCTCCCTCCATGATTCCTGCAGGGACAGGATGGGGTAGAGGACAGGCACTACACAGCCCAGCCTCACAGGACAGAGCGTTTCAGTTTGTCTCAATGGTCAGTGATACCTGCTGACAAGGTTGTGACTGGGGCCCAGGCCACTCCAGGTTCACAGAGGAACTCGGCACCAGTTGGCTGCTCTAGGCTGGAACTCACCAGCCTCACAGGTGGACTCACTCAGCACCCTAACCAAACCAGAGCTTTGAAGTGCTGGCACACTACTTCCTATGTTCTTTTACACTTGCATGTGAACTCACTTTACAATGAAACTGGGTGAGAAAAAGCAGAACCTGACTGTCCCCTCAGGTACCAGGGCCCAAGCAGCACCCTGTCCTGGTTCTTGGGCCACATTCCCTCCCTGGGATCAAAGAAAAGTATCATGAAGGGGCCTGACCAGGCAGTGGTGCAGTGGATACAGTGTCGTACTGGGACTTGGGAGGACCCAGGTTCAAAACCTCAAGGTCGCCAGCTTGAGTGCAGACTCATCTGGTTCAAGCAAGGCTCACCAGCTTGAGCCCAAGGTCACTGGCTTGAGCAAGGGGTCACTCAGCCTGCTGTAGCCCCCCGGTCAAGGTGCATATGAGCGGGCAATAAACAACTAAGGCACCGCAACGAAGAATTGATGCTTCTCATCTCTCTCCCTTCCTGTCTGCCTGTCCCTCTCTCTGTCACAAAAAAGAAAAAAAAAGGAAAGTATCATGAAGGGGAGGCTGGAAATCCACTTCTTAATTCTAAGGGTATCAGCCCAACCCCACCCCCATATTTGCACTGTGGCCCCCTCAACCCCCAGCCCTGCACCTCCAGGACTAGGCCACATTAGAGAACAAAAGGTCACATAGCACCATGATGTCCAGTCTAACTGTGTCTCCATTACAAACTGCACCCTTTGGGGCTCCCACCTGGATGCCCCAGAGAACAGGTGACAGAGTAACTGTGCTTCCCCTCATACAAACATCCTGCATCTGTAGTGGGTGATAATTCTTCTGAAAGCCCTTCCCATTCCCACCCCACACAAATGGAGGACAGTGAGGAACCGGAGCATCATACAACACAGAAAACTTTATTCATGCACAATGCTTGGAGAAAGGCCGGCTCACTTCAGTATGCTGTCATCTCGGGCTGAAAGGTTAAAGGAAAACATGCATTATTACCTGTTCAACCAACTCAAAAGGAGCACTTCAGATTTTTGGTGTTCAACATTCCACGTCTAGTTCCACTAGAGTCCAACTATGCTCTGCCTAAACTCCCATCCTTGGCGGTCCTTATCCCTCCACGTCAGCGGGAGAAGTGTGCAGGTGCTGCTCCTGGGGCCTCTCTAAGGGAGGCCTGGCCAGTTCACACTCCCAGACAATTAACCTGCAAGGCTTAGGGACCTGGGCCTCACTAAAAGTAAGATGTCACCATGTGCCCCCTGGACCACCCCTCTGGCCAGCGCTGGATAAAAGGGGTGGCCCCTCTCCTCCACTGTGGGTCACCAGGAGCAGATTTCCTAAAAATCTGGGTGGAGGACAAATCTGTAAGATTCACAAACACCAGTACCTTCTGCTAATTCTCTCTCAATCCGTTTCAGTTCATCCTGCTTCTTTTTCTCCTCCGCCGCTATTCTCCTTTCCTCTTCTGCCCGAGGTTTCAGGTAACCTGTAAGGAACCGCGGCAAGGGAGGTGCTGTCAATGAACTTCTCTACTGAAACGTTGCACAGAGCAATTCCGTCCACACGCAGGGTTACCTGCGGATGCCCTGCGAACCCCATCGTCCCTGCGAACCCCATCGTCCCTGCTGTTAATTCCCTTTTACCTGGATGTAGGTCCAGATCACCGTCAACAGAGAGCCCCACCCAGCGAGCGGTGCCGGGTCGCGCTGCCCGGGGTCTCGGTTCAGACGGCGGCTCCCGCACACCTGCTCGCACCAGCCGACAACCACCACCCGTTGCCCAGTTCCCGGGGCGGTGCAGACACCGGAACGTACTTCGGTCCCGCCCGCCGGAGCTGCTCCCGGGTCGACCCACACGCCGGCCCTGGGCCTCTGGGCCCGCGCCTGCACCCGCCCTCCTGCCCTCGGCGCGATTACTCCGCCGGGTTTACTGGACGGCACTGCGGGGCCCTGAGGGGCCCGACAAGCCCCCGGCGCCGGAGGACACTCACTGTAGCGCTTGGCTCCGTAGGCCACGCCGAGGAACAGGGCGGAGTAGCGGCCGAGCTGCAGGGAGAGGGCGGTCAGAGGCGGGGGGGTCAGGGTCCGGGAATCAATGCGCGGGGCGGGGGCGCGGTGGACGGGGTAAGGAGTCAGGGGCGTGGGGCGGGGGTCCCTGGCTCCGCAGGGTCGCACACGCGGGGCCCACGCGGACCCGAGCCCCGGCAAGCATCCGCGGACCCTAGTTCACCTTGATGAGCGGAGAGACCTGCACCGGCGGCACCATCTTGTCCGTGACCTTCGCACCGGAAGCACAATCCTGGGCGGACAAGGACGCCACAGGCCGGGGAGAGCCGTAGAGTCACGAAAGTGTACGAGGCGAGCGCATGCGCTGTCGGCGACGAGTGAGTGCAGCGCCCCTGGCGGCTGGAGGGGAAACGGCGCGCGCCCGCACGGGTCGTGTATGACGTCACCTAGCGCGCGCGAGGCCCGCGGAGCGCGGCTCGCGACCGGCTGCGCGTGCGCGGTGACCGGCTGAAGCGAGGCTGGCCCGCGGCGCGGGTGGGCGCGGGTGGATGAGCAACTATCTGCGGCCGCAACGTCTCCAGGCGAGATCGAGCAGAAATCGAGGGCCGCACATCATTGGTCCAAACATTTGAAAAGTTTAAGTCAAGTTGACAAAGTGCGCAAAGAGCGCGCTCCCCCCTGACCGGGGGCTCCCATCTCTGCGGGAAAGTCGAGGAGGGAGCCGCTGCCGCAGACCGGCGTGTCCGCAGCCCCGAGGACGGCCCGGGAAGGGAGTCCGGGGTCCGGGTACTGAGTGTCCTGAATGCAGGCCGGCTCCCCCTGGGCAGGTCCCCTTACCCCCAGGCCCCTCGGATAGTGGAGGCGGGAGGCAGTGGCTGGTCCACTCTTCTGCGACCGCGCTCCCTCGGGTGACGTCTCCAGCCTACCGCCGTCCAGTCCCCCAGCAGAGAGAGTCTCCTCATCCCAGAAGCCTCTCCGGCGGAGGGACTGGGGTCCTCCAGGGAAGACGCCTTCCCCGCTCCCAGTGGAACCTGCTTGCTGCTTCTCCTGACTCCTGCCCTCAGAATCCTGCAGAGTCCAAGCTCCAAGGTCCACCTCAGTCAGGGACCGCTGACCCCCATACCTCATGTGCAGAAGAAAAGGACAGACGTGGTCACACCTGCTGGGGTCCCACCCCATACCCTTGGCCCTGGAGTAAACCATCACCACCACCACCAGCACCTCCACCCTACCCCACCCTACCCCACCCCACCTCTGTACCCCCCTCGGAGTAGCCACCTGTCTTCCCCCAGATCTCTGGTCAGCACTGCTGAAAACACCACCAGGCCACATCCAGATGTGCAGAGGGGCTGCCCAGAGATGGGGCAGTGGATGCCTGACCTGTGGTGGCGCAGTGGATAAAGTGTCCACCTGGAATGCTGAAGTCACCAGTTGGAAACCCTGGGCTTGCCTGGTCAAGGCACATACGGAAGTTGATGCTTCCTGCTCCTCCCCCCACCCTTCTCTCTCTCTCTCTCTCCTCTCTCTAGAAATGAATTTTTAAAAAAGAATTAAAAGAGCCCTGGCCGGTTGGCTCAGTGGTAGAGCGTCAGCCTGGCGTGCAGAAGTCCCGGGGTTCGATTCCCGGCCAGGGCACACAGGAGAAGCGCCCATCTGCTTCTCCACCCCTCCCCCTCTCCTTCCTCTCTGTCTCTCTCTTCCCCTCCCGCAGCCAAGGCTCCACTGGAGCAAAGATGGCCCGGGCGCTGGGGATGGCTCCTTGGCCTCTGCCCCAGGCGCTTGAGTGGCTCTGGTCGCAACAGAGCGACCCTCCCCCAGGGGCAGAGCATCGCCCCCTGGTGGCGTGCCGGGTGGATCCCGGTCGGGGTCATGCGGGAGTCTGACTGTCTCTCCCCGTTTTCAGCTTCAGAAAAATACAAAAATAAAAAAAAAAAGAAAGAAATGGTGCATAGTGGCCAGACAGCCTCTCAACCTTGCCTGCTAGGCACCTGTCCAGTGGACCCTCCACCCCTTGGCCCCGTGCTGCCTAGGAGAAGGTCCCTAAGAACCAGGCTTGGGACTCACTAGGGTCCCTGCCTTGCTGCAGGGGGAGCCCACTTCTTGCTCCTCACCAAACCCATGTGTTTCAGAATGGATCTGAGCCTAAAGAGAGTAGAATGCAGGGCTCTGAAGGCTCAGTAATCATTGTATCTGTGGAGGGAAGACAGGGAGGCCCACCTCCAGGGGCCTGGGCAGAAGATGCTTTCTCCTGGCTTTCTCTGCAGTCCTGGCTCTAAGTGTCTCAGCTGGAAAACTGGAAAATCACCTAACTATTTTCTGGGCTGGGGCAGGAACATCGAGGCCTGTCCTATAGGTCATGGGCCCTTTCCTAAGTGGAGGGTCTGGGGTCCGGGCAGGCCTCTCTGAGCACCAGAGGAAGGTGTAAGCACTCACTGACCACAAGGTACAAGATAAACTCCCTGTGCCAACAGACTGCATGGTCATGCTGAGTGTGCCTCATACATAGGCATACACACGTTCTTCCCTTGAGCAGTTGGGCAGATGACCTCAGGTGACAAACGTCTTTACCCTTCCTTGGACTTTAAAATAAACCAGACTCCTCAGCAACTGCTGCTTCCAGAATCAAAAATAAGTGTCTCTGGGACCAAAGGTGGGGCCAGAGTGCTGGTGGGGGACCACATACCAGTAGCTCCCACTGGGTGGAAGGTGGTAACCCAGGGAGCACCCACACAGGCACCCACCCACACCACCACCACCACCACCCAGGGAAGACCCCTGAAGCCAAAGGACACTCACCCTGGCCCACTGCCCTTTCTGGGGCCTGGAGGGATGGGGTCCCACCTGGCTCAGGACACCAGCACCGCCTGCTAACTCCCTGCACCTGTCAAGGCCAGCTGTCCATGCCGAATCCCGATCTTCTCCAGGGAGCCAGGTTCCAAGACTATCTTTAGTGATGGAGTCAGCCCTGGCTGGCGCCAGGAACCCTCCCGAGGGGCGCTGCTGGCCCTCCCCTTCAGGGGCCTGTGAGCACAGGTTCCACATGCCTTGCCCTCTTGGTGTGGCACTCCCCGCTCCTGCCGCCCAGCCAGGGCCCCTCCAGGCCCAGCTCGACCCTGCTCCGCTGGGGGCAGTGGAGTCCCTGTTCGAGGTGCAGCCCAGGCCAGGTCTCCCACATCAGTCATGCGTTCTTCCTCTAGTAGTCCTCTAGGCAGAGCACACTGGGAACCCCCGAGTCGTGGCAGGTGGATCACACCTCCCCAGGTTCCTCAGGGTGCCTGCTGTCCCACTCACTTGGTGTGCCCCCGAGAGCTGGACCCCTGCTACAGTTGCAGCAGAGGTGAGGACTCAGAGACGTGGCTCCAGAGTCACCTACCTAGCTATTGTGGCTGTACAGACCCTCCACAACATCCTCATCCTTGCACACCAATAGCTGCAGCTGCTGCTCCTACCCAGGACCAGAGCACCCAGACTAAGACTTTGTGGTGAAAGGGACCCACAGGACCATGGCACAGTGGGAAGACCAGGCTGAGTGCTGGCCCCAGCTGTCCCATCGGGCCCTCTGTCCCCTCCTGCAGTGAGGACAGGAGGGGTGGCCCCAGCACCAGGGTTGGAGGCCTGGGATCTCTTTGCCACCAAGGCAGGGAAGTGAGGGCACACGGAGTATAGTTGGGTAATGCATGGTGACTGGTTACTAGGTCCACTTACAGGGCCCTTGTGAAAATCTGGGAAAAGCACTCCTTTTTTCTGGCTCCTGCAGGCCACCAGGCCCTCAGCCCACATGCAGGTGGCCCAGGAGATGCACAGAATTCAGGATAACAAGGGCTCCTGGGTAACGGGCTGGTGGGAGGTCCCTGGGAGGTTGAGGGCCCTGCTGGGTAGGACAGAATGGGGCATCTGAGTCACTGCTGACTGCCAAAGTTCATTCTGCAGTTGTCTCATCCCTTGGGGGGTCCTGAGCCTGTCCTTGTAGGGAGTGACAGACAGAGTGAGAGCCGTCCTGGGGGACTGGGCAGGAACTTAAGACAGACGACCTGGGCAAGGAGAGCACAGACCATCACACCAGGCAGATCCAGCATGGTGAGTGTGCCCCAGACAGGCAGCTGGGCGGGGGCGTGTGAGTGTGCATGTGTGTCCTCACAAGTGTGACTGTGTGAGAGTGCACGTGCACACGAGGTCAGTTTGTGCACATGCGTGCAGATTTATGTGTGTGTGCTGGGGGCCAGGGGAGATCCATGCCCCGTGGCTGCCCCAGTGACAATCTGGAGTGGGAGAGGGTCCTGGCCTTCACAGCAGGACACCCAGAACAAGCCTGCATGCCTGCTGGCCGCCTACACAGTCCATTTGCTCCTTGGACACCCAGTTGGCCCCTGGCCGAACTGTAGATCTAGCAGGGCAAGGTTCATCGGGCATCCCCAAACTATGGCCCGCGGGCTGCATGCGGCCCCTCACGTGAGGCCATTTATCGGCCCCCGCCACACTTCCGGAAGGGGCACCTCTTTCATTGGTGGTCAGTGTACTGGAGTACTGTATGTGGTGGCCCTCCAACGGTCTGAGGGACAGTGAACTGGCCCCCCGTGTAAAAAGTCTGGGGATCCCTGTAAGGTGAACCCTGGCCACTGTGTGGTCAGGGACTTTTCAGGGCCCCTGAGCTCACCAAGCAGTTCCAGCCTGGGGACCCAGGACCTGCGTGCAGTGATCCACCCATCCTCTGCAGTAAATCTCCCAAGCGCTTGGTTTGGGGGACCCTCAGCCTCAGTGTTCTCATCTCAGGCCAGCAGGAAGACCAAGAAGAAGGAAGGGGGAGCCCTCAGGGCACAGAGGGCCTCCTCCAATGTCTTCTCCAACTTTGAACAGACCCAGATCCAGGAGTTCAAGGAGGTAAGGCTCTGCTCTTCTACTAAGAGCCCCCTACCCTACAGTTCCTGCTCCAGGGGTTCCCTGGGGACCCTAGCACAGGTGACCCTGCATGAGCCTCGCTCCCGGGCCAGTAGGGGTGGGTGCCTATCCTCAAGTGGGGTGGCCTCATTCCAGGCCTTCACACTAATGGATCAGAACCGAGATGGTTTCATTGACAAGGAGGACCTGAAAGACACCTACGCCTCCCTGGGTAGGTGCCCGGGAAGAACTCTGTAACGGCCCACCTGGTCCTCAGCCTTAACGTCTGAGCTGACATCCCACAGGCTGCGAGGAGAAATGGCCTTCTGGTTTGATTGGGGCTGGCAGGGGAGTCACCAGGGCGTGCTGGGGTGGGTAGACAGCCCAGACGGGCAAGGGGGAGGCTGGGACCGGGTCCAGGGAGGGACACTACTTCCCAGAAGGAGCAGGAGCCTGAGGTGGGTCCTGTCCCCAGCACAGTGCAGCCTGGCATCTGGCCCTCCCCTCTACTCCCCCTCTGGGGACATGCTTTTCTCAGCCTGAGGTGGTCCTGTCCCTGAAGCCAGAGAGGATAAGCTGGTTTCTACCTGGGTGTGTTTGCACAGACACACCCTCCCTCTAGGCCCCCTCAGGCCAGGTGAGCACATCACAGACCTTCCTGGCTCCAAACGGCCTCACCCCCTTAGCAGTCTACCTCCCCGGCGCTCAGGGTTTGGGGTCCTACTGACATGCAGAACCTGTACCCACCACACCTGGGAGGCCAGGTGTCCCCCCTTTTGCTGGCCTCCCTCTCCAGTCTCCCCGACTTTGTTCTGGGGTCACTGGGAGAACAATGGAGGTGGGCAGCCCCCTAGGGCACTTGCCAGTGGGTACAACACATGCATCAACAAGGATGGGGGCATTCTTGCCCCATAACCCCGTCTGTGACAGGCAAAACCAACGTCAAGGATGATGAGCTGGATGCCATGCTCAAGGAAGCCACAGGTCCCATCAACTTTACCATGTTCTTGAACATGTTTGGGGAAAAACTGACCGGTGAGCTCTCTGGCCATCAGCCAGTGCATGTTTCTGTTTGTTCTGGTGAGACAGAGGGAGACAGACAGACAGACAGACAGGGAGGGAGATAAGAGGCATCAACCTGTAGTTGCTCACTGCTTTCTCATACATGTCTTTACTGGGGGGCTCCAGCCAAGCCAGTGACCTTGGGATCATTTCAGTGACCCCGCGCTCAAGCTGGCCAAGCCCAGTGCAGTGTGTATTTATTTAGAAATCCAGATGTTTCACAGAAAAATCCAAGTTTTCAGATCTCTTGAAAAGCTCTAGGAACCAGCATTCTGGGACCCACATCTGTGGCCCTCCCACGTCTCGCATGCCCTCCACCCCAAAGCCTGTGAACTTGACATTCAGTGTCACCCTTGCCTCCTGTCTGCCCCCTGGAGGTCTTTGTCCCTCACTCACTGAGCACTTGCCCCAACTCCGGGCCTCGGCAGGACCCTGGGGACCCTGAGAATATCCCCCAGGACAGGAGCTGCAGGGTCCCCTAGGTGCTCAGGAGCAGGAGGGCCATTCAGGCTGAGGGCACAGAATGGAGGGACCACGGGGCGGCTGGAACAGGACTGGAATCTTGTGGGCAGGTACGGATGCTGAGGAGACCATCCTAAATGCCTTCAAGATGCTGGACCCTGATGGCAAAGGCAGCATCAACAAGGACTAGTGAGTGTGACCACAGAGTGAGGGACATCAAGGTCACCCTCCTCCCCCATCCCCTAAGACCCTGAATCCCTCAAGGTAACTGAGGGTAAATCCGTCTGCCCAGCACTGGGTCTGAGGGCCCCCTCGGCCGAGCACTGGGAATGGGCATGTCTGGTGCGCTGGGCACTTGCCTCCGATTGCCCTAAGTCTCCACCCCACAGGGGAGGTGACCCCTGCATGTGTGTCGAGAAAGGCTCCTGGTGCCCAGGACTCAGCCCCACCCCACAGAGGAGTGTGGTGTGAACACACAGCCGCCCCCCCTCCCTCGCCACTGTTCAGCTCTCTGGTGCCGACCCTTTCTTCAGAGCAGCCTAACTCAGTGCCTCCCTTCTCGTCCTCAGCATCAAGCGGCTGCTCATGTCCCAGGCAGACAAGATGACTGCAGACGAGGTTAGGCCCTCAGCACCCACCACCTCCTGCCCCATGGCTCCTGGGACTCCAGGGATGGGCTGGGGATGCTCTGGCCCCAAGAAGCTGTATGTAGTACTGGTGTGGGTAGGACACCCAGAGACTGAGCCCCAGCTCACCCCTCACTCTGCAGTGACCCCCGCCCCAAGCGCAGAAACAAGACTGGAGCCAGCTGGAGTTCAGGGCCTATAATTCACCCTTGGGTTACAGCCCTCGGGGACCCTTTGCTTTTCCTCTCCTGCCTGGGTTTGACCCCTCACCACCCTGCATGCAGGTTGACCAGATGTTCCAGTTTGCAAAAATCGATGCTGCAGGCAACCTGGACTACAAGGCCCTGAGCTATGTGCTCACCCACGGGGAAGAGAAGGAGGACTGAGGGGTGCCTCCCCCACCCTGGCTGCCACCAGTCCAATAAACCTGAGCCCGCAAACCTGCCTGTGTCTGTGGAGGGAGGGCCTGGGGGGACATCTTCCTGTGAAGCTCTTCCTCTGCCCCTGCCCCCCCCCCCCGCCCAGCCCGGCCCCACCTGTCAGCACCTAGGCTGGGATCTGGTCACTTGGTGGCCAGAGGCTGCGAGAGGCTCTGGGATGGACTCTTCAAGGAAGGCTCTCCCCAAACCTGTGCAATCCAGACACAGACATCTGGGGGCACTCAGAAACACCCCACCTGTCCATCTTCCCATCAGCCACGCCCCCATGTGCTTCCCCTGCACCAGCTGCCCTTGGTCTGGTGTGATCATTGGCCGTCCTGCTGCGCCCTGCTATAGTCCCTGAGGCACGTGTGGGACACTAGTGCCCTGCCCAGTCTCGGAGGTGGCTGCCACAGCCCCGGTGACTAGAGCCCGGCTTTCCCAGGTCCCTCTACACCCCTAGGCTGGCTTTTCAGTCCACGGGCCTAGCAGGGCCACCTGTGATGTCCTCTCAAGGTCAGGAGAAGCTCTGGGAATGAGCTGCCCCTGGGTTTCCTGCAGTGTCCTGGCCGAGGGAGTGCTTGGGCAGGGCCTCAGGGGGGGCCTGCTGGGGGGGCGTGAGGTCTGCAGCAGCCGGGCACTGGTGCTCCTGGACGGAGGGGCTCGTGCCGGCCTCGGCCTGCAGGCGCCGGTACGGGGTGTGGAAGAAGAGCACCAAGCAGCAGCTGAAGAGGGTGCTCAGGCCGGCCATCAGCAGCATGGACACTGGGAGGACACAACCAGTTCTGCCCGAGGCTCACCCCACGGGACCCAGTGTGGCCATGGAGCCAGCAGAGTCCCAGCGGACCCCACTAGCCACGACCACAGAGTGACGCCCCACGGGACCCAGTGTGGCCATGGAGCCAGCAGAGTCCCAGGGGACCCCACCAGCCACGACCACAGAGTGACGCCAGGGGCAGATCCCGTTCCAGGCCCCCCCGGCCCGAGAGCACAGTATCACAGTCACTGGGCCGGCCCTGGGGCCTGACGTGCAACACTTCACTTCTCTCTCCCTCTGCCTGTCTTTATCTTCCTCTCTCTCTCTCTGTCCGTCTCTTTTTCTTTTCCTGATCTCATTTTAAAACAACTCACACAGGGTTTAGGTTGGGCTCTGTAAGAGTCTCAGGGCTGCTCCCACCATGCTGAGCCGCGGGTTCTGCCTGTTGCCCTCTGACACCATTTTGTGCTCACTCTGTGGGTGCCCAGCACCCACCCACCGAAGACAGCAAAAGGGTCCCTGGAGGGAGGTCCCCAGGGCTGGAGGGGGTGGGGACCCAGGCCTGCTCTCCGTGCCTGTGCTCTCGGGGCTCCCGTGGGCTGGAACACTCACCCTTCCAGTCCAGGGTGTCCTGGGCACCCCGGCAGGTGGAGAAGGACGGCTCCGTGCGGCGCACAGTCAGGGCAGTCAGCAGCACCATGATCAACACGCCCTCGGCCTGCCTGGACAGCCACGCGGCCCTGAGCCCCGCCCAGACCCTACTCCCTGCCCAGACACTGCTCCCCACCCACAGTGCCAGGCGCTCTGGTCAGCGTGGCTCCGGCGGCCTGTCCACACCTGCACACAGGAGGTGATCGGAACACACCAGCCTTGCCAGAGCAGGCAGGTCACGGCTGCGTGGCCTGGGATGGGTGAGGGGTCCCCAGGAACACTGCAGGGGTTGTGTGTGCTTACCCCAGCACGAAGACCAGGCCGGCAGCCGCTCCCTCACCCACAGGGAAGGAGCACTCAACTGCCAGCTCCATGGCAACAGGCGCCACCGAGAAGCCGAAGAGCCCGAACAGTGAGCAGATGGCTGCCAGTGCAATGTTCTGTCCCCTCAGCTGGGACACCTGGGCAGCAAGCGTACAGGAGATGGCAGTCAGATGCACCGCAGCCCCGGACGCCAGCTCCACCGGGCCTGGCAGCAGCACTGGCTGGCCGAGCGTGGCAGGACTGAGTGGGCAAGGCCTGCATGTCCGTTCTGGCTGGGCTGCCAGCTGCCCACCCCGGGAGCACCCACTGCCCCCTGCAGGTGGCCTTGGTTCGAGGGGACACTCACCAGGGCAAAGGCCACACAGACCACAGAGGTGAGACAAAAGCCGATCTTGATGGCTTCGGTGAAATGCTTGGTCCGGTCTACATACAGGCCGAGAACCAGCGCCCCCAGGATCCCGAACACGATGAAAAGAGCCCCACAGAGGCCCGCAAACTCCTGGGGGAAGACAGGAGGCCAAGGGTACTCATCATCAGGGTGCCATACCACCAGGGACCCAGGAGGCGACACCCACCCGTAGGACATAGGCTGTCACCAGGGAGCACACAGCAAGGTCACTGAGCCATGCAGGGGCCCAGGCAGGGCCATACCACTGGCGTCCTGTACTGTCGGTTGTGTGTAGGATGTGGGGGGTAGGGGGTGGCATATACTCCCCTGCAGGTGCCTCTTCCCTGTGTCACCTCATCCGGGAACTCAACAATTGCTAAAGGGAAGGACCCAGTCACTGCAAACACCCCTCGGTCCTTGAGTGAGGAGTTGGGAACATGCAGAGCCCCAAGCCCACCCCCAGGGCCAATGCCAGACAGCAGAGGGCACAGCCACAGA
The DNA here is from genome assembly GCF_036850995.1 of Saccopteryx leptura. Classification (NCBI taxonomy): domain Eukaryota; kingdom Metazoa; phylum Chordata; class Mammalia; order Chiroptera; family Emballonuridae; genus Saccopteryx; species Saccopteryx leptura. The sequence goes on from NC_089507.1 coordinate 144,870, forward strand.
TGCTGTGAGCAGACCAAGGCCCTTCACTCTGCACATCCAGTATCAGAGGAGGACCCTGCTTTGGAGACTACAGGGTTGGGGTCATCCTGGTTGGGGCATTGGGAGAGAGTGAAAAGCACCACCCGATTTTCTACCCTGAGCACAGCCGCCACCTCCCCACAGCCCACAGCCCCCCATCTGCAGGTCGTGTTTGGCACCTGACCACTCTTCACAAAGAGCATTTCAACAGTGCCCATAACAGGAAGTCACTCTGTCTAAGAGTGGACACGTAGGGCTTAGGGAGACCATGGGCCACTCCATAGCCACACACAGGAGCCAGAGAAGCAGAAAGCCTGCAGGGTGATGGGCTCCCAAAGCCCCGTCCTTGTTGGGGGCCCCAGGACAGGCGGGCACTCACATTGGAATAGCCATTCACGCAGAGGACCTGCTCCAGGAGGGCTGAGAAGCTGGAGAAAATGCCGATGCCGCCCCCAAAGCACACAGCCAGGATGACGTAGGCCTTGTTCCTCACGAGCTGGAGGGGAAGGGCCGCTCAGCCTAGGAGCTCCCGCAGCACAGGCAGGGCCTCCACAGAGCCCAGCCCAGCTCCTTCCCCTCCGGGCCTACCCCTTGCCCCAGACCCTCCCCAGACCCAGATCCCACTAAACCGACCAGCTTCAGCCCATCCAGGAACTTCTCCGAGGTGGAGTGGGCGGCTCCAGCGGAGGGCGGGGTGGGGGGCACACTCTCCCAGAGGCATGCGGTGGCCAGCAGGCAGGCAAGGCCAGCAGGGATGATGTAGCTGGTCAGCTGGGGAGAGGGTATGCATGCAGGCACGTGTGTGTGCATGCACACGCAAGGCTCTGCGGATGGACACACAGGACTTCGCAGACACACACATACACACAAGCTCCTCAGGCCTGCCACTCCGGGCTCCAGACCACCCTCACTCACCATCCCTAGGTGGACATCAGTGAGCCCACAGTTCTGCTGCATCTGGAACCCCAGCTTTCAAAGTAACACTCAAGAGGCCCTGGCCGGTTGGCTCAGTGGTAGAGCATCGGCCTGGCGTGCAGTTGGCCTGGCGTGCAGGAGTCCCGGGTTCGATTCCCGGCCAGGGCACACAGGAGAAGCGCCCATCTGCTTCTCCACCCCTCCCCCTCTCCTTCCTCTCTGTCTCTCTCTTCCCCTCCCGCAGCCGAGGCTCCACTGGAGCAAAGATGGCCCGGGCACTGGGGATGGCTCCTTGGCCTCTGCCCCAGGCGCTAGAGTGGCTCTGGTCGCAACAGAGTGACGCCCCGGAGGGGCAGAGCATCGCCCCCTGGTGGGCGTGCCGGGTGCATCCCGGTGGGGCGCATGCAGGAGTCTATCTGACTGTCTCTCCCCATTTCTGGCTTCAGAAAAAATACAGAAAAAAATAAAAATAAAAAAAATAAAACATTAAAAAAAAAAAAAGTAACACTCAAGGATGACTCCACGGGGACAGACACCCCAGCCTCTCCTGCAGCTCCAGACTCACCCAGCCAACTGCCTTCCGCACGGCCTCTTCCAACCTTTGTGAATGTCCCCAACAGTCACCCACAACATAGCTGGAAGTCCCTCATCCCTCTCGCCTCAAGCCCTCAGCCACAGCCTGCCCCATGCCTCCACCGGAGCAAAGCCCTGGGCTCTCGGACACTTCAGCCACACCCTTCATGTCTTGAGTGCTTCTGGACCCGATAGAAACACTCTTCCTCACAGAAACCTCACTTTCTCCGCTTGAGCTCATCTCCCGCCTTGGCCCTCCCACAAACGCCCTCTGGTCAGGCCAGCCTCGCCCCTCACCAAGGTCTCTCCCCACCAAGGAATTCGCCCTACACCCTGGTCCCTAGAACCATGCCGGACACTGAGAAGGTGCCCAGGACTTGCCCACTGGGAGAAATACTGCATGCACCATGTGGCCACAGGGAGGCGCTGGTACACACTCTCTCCAACAGGTGTGGACACCATCATGCACACTAGAGCCCACCAAGCATGCGCACAAACACACACGCGTGCACACGCAAACACACCACACAAACATACACATGTGTGTGGGTGCCACTCCTGAGATCCCTCACCATTATAGGGATGTCGTCCTCCTTCTGTACCAGGGCAGGCGACAGCACGTTGGCCATCAGGATCCCCAGAGGGTTTGCTGGACAGCCAGAGACATATGTCAGGTCAGCCATGGCCTGGCCTGGTCCCCAGCCCACCAGTGCAGCCCTCCACCCTCTACGAGCTAGGAGTGCCCAGGTGCCAGGACCTGGACACTGAGCCAGAGGAGACCTCCGCCTCGTCCCCTCGAGTTACCCATGGTGCCGATCATGTTGGCCGTAGCTCGCTGGTGCTCAGGGAACCACAAGGCAGCCAGCTTGGCTGGAGAGAAGATGACCAGGGTCTGGGCCAGGGCACAGAGGCTCTGGCCACCCATGAGGAAGGCAAACGGGTCCTGAATCTCGAGGATCATGTAGGGCAGGGTGCGGAGCACACTCCCAGCAAAGTTCAGCCATGCGCACAGGATGGTCTGTGGGGACAAGGTCAGACACTCTGTCCAGGCAGCTGGATGCTCTGCCTGGGGACCCTGGTCTGGGGAGGGGGCCATGGCTCTCCAGCCCACACCTGGGGTCCCTACCCCATCCCAGAGCGTGCCCTGGTGTGGGTCTAACTCACCGCCCAGCGGAGCCCGACTGAGTCCAGAACCCAGATGGCTACCATGCCAGACGGGATGGACACCACCAGGTAGACCAGCGAGAGCCAGTTAACCTGGTCCGTGGACAGAAGGAAGTGCTGGGCAATGGTGTCGGCCACGGGCGCAAAGCTGAGCCACAGCTGTGGGGCAGACAAGGCTGGCGTTAGCCCAGGGGCAGCTCCACAGTCCCCACACCCACCTGCTGTCCTAGGCCTGTCCAGCCGGCCGAAGAGAAAGTGTCCTGCAGTCCATAATGGCCAGGGTCTTCTCCTGGTCAACCCCAGGAAAGTTTCCAGATGAAGGAGGTCAGACAGCATGCCTGAACGGTGGACAGTGCCATCCTTACAGGCATGGTCCTGGGGGCCGAAGGGGACCGACAACCTGGCCAGAGCCTGCAGGACAATTGGCTCCACCAGGACCGACACTCCAAGGAAAAGGCCCAAGGGCTGTCAGTGGGAGGTGGACCTCCATGTGTGGTGCACTGTGGCAGGTGGGCACTAGGCATGGCTGGAGCACAGGACCGGGAAGAGGGGTCAGGATGGGGGAGCCAGTGGCCCCCCAGGTTCATGGCAGGGCTGGGCGAAGGAGCACCTCTGGGGAGATACTCAGTGCCTGCGGCAGATGCCCAGGTGGACAAAGGCAGGAGGTACGGTGGACCAAAAGCCGTGGACAGGTTCAGTTGAAGAGACCATGGGAGGGATACCAGGGGTGGGGGGGGAACAGAAGACAAGCCCAAAAGGCACCTCCAGCCTGTCCGCAAACTTGGTCCCAGGTGAAAACACCTGGACTGCGTGGGAGCCCTGCCCAAGGCCAGCCCCACCTCCCCCACAGGGGACCCAGGTGTTTAGGAGGCGAGAGCCCCTGGGAGCAGGAGACGTTTCCCAGCTGTAGGCGTTATCACGCTCTGGGACTCTTCACACAGCAGACCTCCAGCGCAAAGTGGGTGGCTGGGTCAGTGGGGAAGGCTTCCGGGAGGAAGTGAGACACCATCTGGTCCCTGAAAGGTATGTGGGCCAAGAGAGGAGGAGTTCACCTCACCCTGAGGCTTACTTCAGGGACAAGGAGCGAAGCGGGCCAGGCAAGTACCAAGCCCAAAGTGTCACAAATCTAAGTGAAGGATCTTCCAGCTCACAGAGGACTTAGGAGGCCACACTCCTCAGGCCACACTCTCCCGTGGCAGAGGTCAGAGACATAGCTTTCTCGACAGTCTGACCGCAGAGCCTCACATGACAGCAAGCCTTGGCAACAGCTGCCTCTCTTCCTTTTTTTAAAGGACAGAGCAGGGGACAGATCCCCCAGGTTCAGAAAGAGCCCCTAAGCAGGCCTAGCTGCCTTCTGCCCAGCCTGATCCAGCGAGAGACCCCACGGTGTCTGTCTCCCAGCCCAGCCCTGCTGAGCAGAGCCCACCTCTCAGCATTTTCATCTCCAGAGCTCGTGGCTGGCAGAGCAGAGATGCCTCTGAAATGTTCAAGTCAACGTGGCAACGACACCTGTCCCCACTGCACGAGAATTCTCTTTTTCCTGCCCAACCTTGCCAGATGCTCCTGATGTCCCTTTGAGCGAAGGCAGCCGCCCACATGCCAGCTCTCCAGATCATCGGGCTCCCTTTGAACCACTCCAAGGCCAGCCCAGACCTCACTCCAAGCACTGCTGCACCCACCCCTCAGTCACCCCGCTGCACACAGAGTAAGTGAGGGGCTAAGTGGGCTCAGCCAGGGTACTCCTGATGGTCAGTGCTCACAGTGCCGACCAGGGCAGGGATTGTGGCTATTCCCGGTGAAATTCTGTTTGCTCTGTAACGACTTGTGCATAAAAGCGGGTGCAGCAGATCTCTGACTCAGTGTCCAGGGAACTTCTCAAGGTCACTTAGGATGCCTGTCCACCCTTGGATTCATTGAAGCAGCTCCAGGAGACGAGGAGGCCCCTGCTCTGCACCTCATACCACTGTCCCCAAAGCCAGTTCCAGCTTCCCAGACACAGGGACCTGGGACCAAGCCACAGCCATGCGTCCCACAGAGAAAAAAGGCATCAGGGCCATGGCAGACCCAGGGCCTGAGCTGCCCTGCTGTTTGTCCCAGTACAGGGCCGGCTCTCCATACCCCAGCCAGCAAGAAAGGGAAGAAAAGGAATGTGAAATGACTCCCAAGAATGCTGCTGCTGGAGAGCCTCCCCAAGGCTGTGTCCACACCTGCCTGCCCCATCCCTACTCACCAGTCTGTGCTTCTGACCGTCCCATGGCCACTGGGCCTCCCCAAGCTGTGGGTCCTGCTTTGTGTTACATAATTACACCGTGGCAAACTCTGCCCAACCAGTTCCCATGGTTCCGGGGGAGGCTGAGGGATCGCACACAGGGTCCCCAGGCACACTGGGGAGGCGAGATGTGTGGTGGCCCGTGCAGCCTGGCCCGTGCGCAGGTGGCCATGTGAGGGTCAGGGGCGAAAAGGTTGGCTCCAAGCCCCTGGAGGCCTTTTAGTCAGGCCTCCCCAAGACTTGTCACGTGAATTACTTTGAGCTGAAGGCAATGGAGACCCTGTGGGCTCAAGAGAAATTTTACTTCTTCCTTAAAGGGCTTAGATTAGGGGAATTGCCCATAATGAGTTATCACCAGAAACAACTTTATGCCCTACCTGTAGTCCAGGGCTAACTTCCATTGCTGGACATCTGCTCTTCTCAGCATACCCTGTGGAGACCTTCCTCTCCGCTGAGGCCCCCGGTGAAGAGCCCTCCCTACCTCATTGCATCTGTCTGTCTCCGACTCTCTCAGGTATGTGGGGTTCCCACAGATACCTGAGTAATTAAGTGTGGTTGTTTTATCTTGTTAACCTCTCATGTCAATTAGTAGACCAGCCAGAAAAACCTATAAGGGAGAAGAAAGATCTCCCCTACACACCCCCTCTGCTCAAGGGCCTTAGATGCCTGTTCAAGGGACAGGAGGGTGGCCTAACAGGGGGAAGGCGGCCCAGCAGGGGGAGGGCAGGTGGAGAAAAGCTCTCTCTCCTATCTGACTGATGGGCTGGGGAAAGAGGAGCACAGGCCTTGGGCAGAGCATCTGGGAGCGTAAGGATAGACTGGAGAGAGGAGCATGCTGGGGGGCTGGGCCCCAGGAACGGGCTGACCACTCTCACTGGCTGATCCCTAGTCTGAGGCTGAGTTCCCTGCCAGCAGTGGGGACAGTTATAGAATAGGTGATGGGGCCACTGGGGAGCTATGGAGGAGGGGGGTGGGTAAGGAAGGCCTCTTGAGGGAGCCCAGAATTGAATCAGACACCCAGGTCAGGGCACAGGTAGAAGAAGAGGATTAGGAAGGGGGCTGGGCAGGAGCCAGGTCGTGAAAGCCTGTCCCACGTGCGGACTTTCTCGGAGGGAGTGGGGACGTCTGGAGGATGCCTTTCATCTGTCTACAGTTGGAAACCACCATAGATCACAGGACCTGCGCTCAGCTGGCAAGGGGACACCAGCCCTTTTCTCTCGCGCCGCCACAGCCAGGAGGAGCTCCCGTCCCGGTGCCTCCGCACCTGCGTGGTGGCAGGACACCCCCGCCCCTGCGGCTCCACTGCCCCTTCGGGTCCCGCAAACTCGAGCCCCACAGCAGACGCGCCCACAGGGCGCACCAAGGCACCGGCAAGGGCGGGTAGGGGCTCCATGCTGGTTTCCAGCCTCGGCTCCCGCCCTGAAGAGACACCACCCCCCGCCCCCCGCCCCGAGGAGCCCGAGCCTGTACCGTGGCATTGGAGCAGCTGAGCAGACTGACCACCAGCAGGAAGACCCAGCGGCGCGCGTAGACGCGGTAGACCCGCAGCGCGGCCAGAGCCGGGGTCGCGGCGGCCCACTGTCCGTCCCCCGCCGGCCCTGCCATCATCTGCCTGCCGGTTTAAGTTGCGGCGCGAGGGCTCGGGCAGCCTTCAGAGGTGGGACCGGGGCTGCAGGGGCGGGAATTCCGGATCAGTCCCCGCCCGAGGGTCAGGGGTCACGGCACAGCCAAGTGGGAAAGGGGCCGGTAGTGAAGCTAGACCCTTCCCCGTCCGACAGGGTGGAAGTTTCTGCCACAAAACAGGGACAGAGTCTCCTCGCAGGGAACCAGCCGGGTCACGGCCTCTGGTTCCTGCGGTGGACACGCCTACGTGGGTGGCGGCAGGAGAGGCGCCGAGAAGTCACTGCCCTGCAGATGGTCCGCATTTCCTGAAAGGGGCATGGAAAGGTCCCCTTTGCCATCCTTCAGCCCCGATTCCTGACGTCCAAACAAGTCACAGGAAGCAGCCAGAGGCCAGCCTGCAAGAGGAGACTGGGGTCCGTTTTCGAAGAGCGTGGAATCCAGACTAGTCCTCAGACTCGTGCAGGAAAGCAGGAACTAGGGGCGGAGTGCAGAAGTGGCGCTGGCGCGGGAGGAAGAGGGAGGCCTGGTGAGCCTGTCCTGCGCAGGGCAAGGGCGGTGCCAAGTTCTGAACCACGGCCAGGAGAGAGGGGTGGGGGTGGAGGGACAGCCTCCCCCACCCGGTGATTATCTGCGCTTACAGCTGAGAAAACAGCTGAGGCAGAGGAGGAGACACGGTATTCTGTTTGTTTTAGAGACCTGTGGGCCGGAAGACAGAGAGGAGAGAATGTCAGCTTGTCTCTGTGGGCGGCATTCTCTTCTTAGGACGTATCTCCCTTCTACCCCAGTGTAACTCTTCCTGAGGTCACCGGTGATGTCCCCAGGGCTTACATAAGTGGACACTGCTCTGCCTTGTACTCCTGGGGTCACCACCTGGGACCCTCCTGCTCAAACGCTGGGCCTCCTCCCCAGACCTTGGACTCTTAGGTGGAGCACACAGGTCAGCAAAGTCACAGAATGCAAAGGCAACATGACAATAAATGGTATTTTTCTCCTTTTTTTTATTCAGTGAGAGGAGGGGAGGCAGAGACAGGCTCCCGCATGACCCCCAACAGGGATCCATCCAGCAAGCCCACTAGGGGGTGATGCTCTGCCCATCTGGGGTCTCTGCTCTGTTCCTCAACAACCAAGCCATTTCAGCATTCCAGCGCCTGAGGCGGAGGCCATGGAACCATCCTGTGCCTAGGGCCAACTCGCTCCAATAGAGCCATGGCTGAAGGAGGAGAAAAGAGAGAGAGAGAGAGAGAGAGAGAATCAAGGGGGGGGGGGGTAGAGAAGCAGATGGGCACTTCTCCTGTGTGCCCTGTCAGGGAATCGAACCTGGGACATCCACACATCAGGCAATGCTCTACCACTGAGCCAACCTGCCAGGGCCACAATGGCATTTCTATACACCAATAACAGGATGTGGAAACCCAAGTTAATGATACATGTCATTTACAGTTACTTCAGAGAGAATTAAATCCTTGCATATAAAGTTAGCAAAATGTACACAGGACTTTATGCTACAAATGACACAATAAAACACTAAAAATGGAAGCATACCATGCTCATGGACCTGGAGATTCAAAGTAGTCCAGATGTCGGTTCTCCCTAGATTGAGCTATAGGTTTAACACTAATTCCTAACCAGAGGTTTTTGTGGGCACAGACTGGGCGAAACCATTCACAAACCACATATCCAGCAAAGGATGGGTACCTCGAAGATATAAAGAGGCCTCAAAACTCAACAGTAAGACCCTGGCAGGTTATCTCAGTGGATAGAGTGTTGGCCCAGCATGGGAACATCCTGGGCTTAATTTCTGGTCAGAGCACAGATGAGAAGTGACCATTTGCTTCTCTTCCCTTCCCTCTTCCCCTTCTTTCTCTCTTCCCCTCTATAGACAGTGGCTCGATTGTTCAGGCGGTAGCCTCAGGCACTGAGGATAGCTTGGTTGATTTGAGCATCGGCCCCAGACAGGGGTTGCTGGGTGGATCCAGGTTGGGGCACATGTGGGAGTCTGTCTATCTCCCCTCCTCTCACTTAAAAAAAAAATAAAATAAGAACTCACAGTAAAAACAACAAAAAAGTTCAATTAGAATATGGGCAAAAGACATGAAGAAACGTGTCACTGAAGAAGATATACAGATGGCACATGGTGACAAATGGCTAACATCATTAGCCTTTAGGAAAATGCAAATTAAAACCACAATAAGATATCACCACACACTTTTCAGAATGGGTAAAAAAACGCATCAAATGCTGGTGAGGCTGTAACTTGGTCACTCATGTCATGTGGGTAACACTGTAAAATGTTACAGCCACCGTGGAAAATAAAAAATTTAAAACTCACATAATGTGAAAAGTACATTCATTTGGAAACAATAACTTTTCTACCTTTAGTGAAACTGTCTTATTTAAATTCTGGATGAATATCTCACCATAAGCATCTCAGTTGCTCATGTTTCAAATACAGGTGGCACACCTGCGCCTCACCTGAGCCCAGGTCCATGTGCACATCTTTGAAATCAGCACACCTTGAGGAGATCTTTTGGCGATCTCCACACAAAAAACACCTATGTCTTGCTTTTCAACTTGTCTTTAAAGGCTTATTTAAAATAGCATTGAGTATGCACAATTATGACTAAATCTTTCAGTTTCTTTTTTTGTCTGTTTTTGTTTCAACTTCTTTACCTCCCTTTTTTTCTTTTTTTTTTATTATTATTTTTTGTATTTTTCCGAAGCCAGAAACAGGGAGGCAGTCAGACAGACTCCTGCATGCGCCCGACCGGGATCCACCGGGCACGCCCACCAGGGGGCGATGCTCTGCCCATCCGAGGCGTCGCTCTGCCGAGACCAGAGCCACTCTAGCGCCTGAGGCAGAGGCCACAGAGCTATCCTCAGCACCTGGGCCAACTTTGCTCCAATGGAACCTTGGCTGCGGGAGGGGAAGAGAGAGACAGAGAGGAAGGAGAGGGGGAGGGGTGGAGAAGCAGATGGGCGCTTCTCCTGTGTGCCCTGGCTGGGAATCGAACCCAGGGCTCCTGCACGCCAGGCCGACGCTCTACCACTGAGCCAACTGGCCAGGGCCTACCTCCTTTTTACTTAACCAAATATAGACTCCTATCAGCACCCCAAACTAGCACCAACTGTGGCTTTTTCAGGCTGTCTTCCCTAAACAGAATCTGCTTAAAATTAAGCAACTGAGAGCCATCACTTTGCCAAGGCTGGTGCAAAGGCAACATCTTCTTTGCTGAGGATAATGTCAGGGAAGAAACCTCACCATACGTAGGAGATGCTCGCAGCCTCATCCTGTTTGTTGGCTTTCATTTGGTTTTTATCTGTTTCTGTCAAAAGAATGTTAGCTATATGGGACAGGAGCCAGGTGTGTGACCTTTCTGCCTTGTGCCTCTAGGGCCCCACTCTCCTACTTGGTGGTTTCTCCACAAGTGACCCATCCCTCTCCACACACATTCTAGGCCAGAGCATACCTGATTCCAGAAGCACACCTGCCCTCTCAGTATCCAGGCCTTCACTCCTGCCTGCATGTGCTGCTTGCCTCAAGGTCATGGCTGCTGAAAGCCCACACACCCCAACACCACCTACAGCAGGGAGCTGAGTAAGCAGGTCAGAATCTGGACTCTCAGGCTCCTCTAAGAGGACATATGACTCCCTCCTTCTCTGTACAGAAGGCCAATCAGGGACTCATCTACCAAAAACAGTTTACATGGCTGGCCAGTAGTAGAGAACATGGCTCTGCTCATTGTGACTTGTGCTCCCCACCAGAGGGCAGCCCTTGGGGTCACCCCACTCCTCTGTTTCCCTCCTACATAGGGGAAAGCCAACAGAAGGGCTCACATACACCCCAAAGTTGTGACAAGTACCTGGGACCCAGATTGCTGTCCCCTCCCATCAGGGACCCTACTGTACCAATTCCATCTCTACTGCTCAGAACTATTCAGCCTGTGAACATGGAAATAGCTGGTTTTCTCACTTTTGTGTGTGCATGCATGCACGTGCGTGTGTGTGGTGTGAAATGGGCATGGTATGAGGACTATCTGGGATGTGTGTCTGTGAGAGAGAGAGGGTGGGAGAGAAGATGAAGGAGTATCTATCGTCATGCTAGTCCCGATAGTCACCTATTTGTGTATGTGTCTGGTGTGAGAGGGTATCTAGTGTGTGTCAGGGTGTGTTATGTAAGTCTGTATGGGTTATTGGTATGTGTGGTGTGAAATGGGTCTCTATCTTTTGTGTATGTATGGGTGAAATAATTACCTAATTCTTTTTTCTGAATTAGACAAAATTATGAAAGAGTACATACCTAATTCTTTGGTATATAGTGTGTGAACTGTGTCCACCATGTGTGTGTCTGGTGTGAAACGTGTGTGTTAAATCAGAAACTGTGAAGGGTGTGAGATTTCATTCTATTGCAAGCTAGAAAGGTAAACTCACAGTCTCCATGTGTGCATTCCAGGGACACACAAGGCCAGGCCAGAGGCAAAGAACATCTGTTACTCAACAGTCATTCCTGCAACTGGTTCCTCCACCCCCATCAACACGGGCGTGCCGGTGGCACCTGCCTGTACAGTAGTGTTTCAGAACACTCACATTAGGAGACTCATCCATCTGCCTTCTTTTTTATTTTTTTTTTTAATTTTTGACAGAGACAGAGAGTCAGATAGGAACAGACAAACAGGAAGGGAGAGAAATGAGAAGCATCAATTCTTTGTTGCAGCATCTTAGTTGTTTATTTTCATGTGCCTTGACTAGAGGCGGGGGTGGCTTTACAGCAGAGCAAGTGACCCCTTGCTCAAACCAGAGACCTTAGGGTCACATCTATGATCCCACGCTCAAGCCAACGACCCCGCGCTCAAGCTGGCGACCTTGAACCTGGGTCTTCCATGTCCCAACGCTCTATCCACTACACCACCGCCTGGTCAGGCCCATCTGCCTTCTACAGAGAGAAACCTTCTCTTTACTCAGGATCGTAAGCAAAGCTTCAGGGAGGGAGAGTCTTTTTTCTGTCTACCCTGGACCGTCTCCCAAACATTCTAAATGTAGCTGTGAATGACTTTGCTCTAAAGACTGGGACATGTAGACACAAAATCAGGAGATATCCACAGACAACTGCTTCCCAACAGGATCTGTTTTTTAAGAATATTTCAAGGCCCTGGCTGGGTGCTGGATTGATTTGTTGTTCTACTTATTCATGCATTCATTGGTTGATTTTTGCATGTGCCCTGACAGGAGACAGAACCCACAACCTTGGCGTATTGGTACTACTCTCTAACTAACTGAGCTACCTGATCAGAGCTAAGTATCGCACTCTTTTGTTATTCATATTTGCAGGGCTGGCTCCTTCTGCGTCCCTTCTGTTCTCATCCACCCTAATGCAGCTAAATGGGGACAGCCTCTGCCTCCCCATCCAGCTGTTTCCCTCTGTTATTGTCCCCTCCACAGTATGGACCCCACAAGGGTGTACATGTCACGGTCACTGCTTACAGATCTAGGACGTGGCCTGCGTAAAGGTGGACACAGGAACTAGTTGTGGTGTCAAACCTGCAGCCGAATGTCCGGGAACACAGAACAGGGCTCCTCTCTGTCCACAGGGCTTCTGACTAGTGCACGGGGGACGCTCGGTGCTACTTCCCAGGAAGGACAGGAATGCAAGAACGACACTGCCTCGGCCAGCAGAAACCCTGGTCCAAGAACAGCAGGAATCACCGCGAGCTGCCAGCGGGATGCAGGGTCCCAGAGGCCCCGGGAAGGCTGGTGCAGCACCTGTCCGCCCACCCGGTCCCACTGGCCCCGCCTCTCCCTGGCCCCGCCTCCGCCTGGCCCCGCCTTCCAGCCACGGCCAGGCTCCGCCTCTACCTGCGCCCGCCCCTGCCAGGCCCCGCCCTCCGCCTCACTCCTTTTGCGGGTCGCCAGGGTCCAGTCTAGTCCCTCCGCAGAGCCCCGTCCCGATGCTCCCACTGACCACGTCCCTTTCTGGGTCGGTCCACACCCTCTGACCAAGTCCCCGCCCCAGGCCCGGCCCCAGTACCGGCCCCAGTACCCTTCTCTCTCCGGGTCCCGGCCGAACACGCCTGCGCCCTATGACCACGCCCCGGCCCCGCTGGGCTCCGCCCCCACCCTGCTGCGGGGTGGGAGCCGGGCCGCGCAGCGCGCATGCTCCAAGTGCGGCGCCCCCGACTCGGCGCTCGGCTCTGTTCGGGCATTTCCGCCTCTTTGTTTTAAACTCCGGACGGGTTTTTTTCTCCGGCTCTTGGGGGGGAACCCGGAGGGAGCGGCGCCCCCTCCCCTCCCGGCGCTGCCCCCGCGTGCGCCCCGCTCGTCCGCAGCCGAGACGGCAGGTCAGTGAGTCCGCGCCCCGCCCGGCCTGGCCCGCGGCGCCCGCTGCTCAGGCCGCGGCCTCGGCCCGTGTCCGGGCCCCGGAGGCTCCGAACCCGGCCCGTGCCCTGCGCCCTCGTCGGCCCGGTCCGCAGTGCCCGACACCGACCCACAGACCCTCGGGACCGGACCCCACGACCGGCCACCGGGGAGGGACCGGGAGTACCGACCCCAGGACGGGCGCCGATGAAGGCCGACCCCGGGACCCAGCAGGCAGGGACCAGCAAGTGCTGGACTCTGAGACAGGTCCCTGAGCAGCGTCCAGCCGTGGGAGGGGGCATCGAGGAGGGTCCGAGACCACTACGGGTCACCAAGGAGGGCTGGGAGCCTAACACTGGTCAGACCCTGAGACCCGTCACTGAGGAGGGTCAGACTCCAGGACCGGGCTGGGTCCAGGGAGGGCCGGGACCCTGAGACAGGCCAATGGAAAGGTCAGGACTCGGGGATACACCCACCAGGGAGGACTGGGACCCTAGATCCAAAGAGGGCTGGGATGCTGGAACCATCCTGTGGGCCCTTCTGGGACCTGAGACAGCCCCTCCCGCGAGCTTGGGACCCCGGGATTGTACCAGGAGGCAGGGCTTGTGCCATGTGACAGGCTCCAAGGATGAACAGCTAGGTCCTTAGGGTCAGGATGCTGGGGCAGGGCCATGAAGAAGGCCGGGCGCACAGGGGAGGACCAGGACCCTGAAAAGAGCTGAACTTCCAGACAGGTCTCCAGGGAGGCCAGGACTCCTGACAAGTCTCTGAGAAGCACTCAGGCCTCACGAGTTGACCATAAGGAGTACTGGGACCCAAGCTAGGCCCCCAGGAGTTGGAGCCCTGGGACAGGATCCAGGGGTGCCCTGAATCTCCCCAGGCCACTCAACTGGACCCCCATGCTATAAAAGCTCTGGGGCATCAGGGATCCTGGTCACCTCAGCCCCACAGGTGCACCCCCTTCCATGAGGCCCCAGAGCACCCTGACATCTGAGCAGCAGGGCCAGCCCCACAGACATTCTGACCTTCAGCAGATGCCTCCTGGCTGGATATGGCTGGGATGTGGAGGCAGATGTGAGGCAGGGCTGGGGCCCATCCTCCTGGCTCTGGGTATTCAAGAGGGGCTCCTAGTCCACGCTGGCTCTCAGGCCAGCAGTGTGCCCACTCCCCAGACCCAGGAAACTCTGCTATTTTCCCAGCTCATGCTCCCGGGCTGCCAGCCTTACCTTGGCCCTGTGATCAGTGTGTGGCACCTTCGGCTGCTGCCCTGCTCTCCCTCTGGTGGTGTCACCAAACTAGCCCCATTCTCCACCCTTTATCCAGAGTTGAGAGGTGTTTTCAGTGTCCAGGAGGTCCCAGGAGGGGTGGGTCCAAGCGGGGAGTGTGGGCTTCGGGGTGTGTTTTGGGGGCAGTGGGCCCAGTGCAGGAAAGTTGGAGCAGGCAAGGGTGCATGTCTGGTGACTTGGGCACCTTCTCCACTCCAGGAAAAGGACATCTCAGAGGGCCTTGGGATGGGGCCTTTGCTTCTCTGACTTTCTTCTAGAACTTGCTTGTGTGTTCCTTAAATTCAGAAATGATGAAAAAGCAGGGCGTGGTGAGTTCTGTACTTTGCCTGGGGAAAGGCTCTAGTGTGTCCAGTTAGACGCTTCTGGGGGGCTTGAGAGAAGGGAAGGCAGCCCAGCCCGGACTGGCCTCCTGGCACGAGGTCAGCAAGCAGCACTCTTACTGAGTGAGTGTGTGAACCAACAGATGAGAGCAGTACTTTTAGAAAGATCGGTTGCCTTAGGCTTGCAAACTTACCCAGCACTCGGGCAGTAGGATGAGATACACATCTAACTCCAAGCGGTATGGTCTCCCAGGGGAAACACTCGAACTAGTCAGTTCGGTGTGGCATCTTGTGCCACGGCATCACTTGGTTACGTCGGAGAAAGCACTTTAGATTTTCAATCTGATGTTTCCTAGGACCAAATCTTAACCAACGGAGTCCCCAAGCAGTCCAGGTTCAAAACTTTTATTTGCCAAGTATAACTACACTTCTTACTTAATGTTTACTTCTGATTTTTTTTTAAATACTTTATTTAAAACTTAATTTTCTCTGTTATGCTTTGGAAAAGATTTGTAAAACTGGGCTTTTGGTTTGGTTAGGTTCTCTATTTTCCCACTTTCTGAACTTTAAAGGTGTGATTATGCTGAGTGGTTGTATTATTTATATATTACTGTCCAGCAAATTGCCCCAAAACTTAGTACCTTAAAAAACATCACTTTCTGTGGCTCAGGAGTCTGGGCACCACTTACTTAGCTGGGTCTCCTGACTGGGGTTCTCAGGCTGCAGCCAGGGTATTGATGGGGGCCCCATTGGGGAGGAGTCAGCTTCCAGGCTCCCTCAGGAGGGGCCAGCTCCTTCCCACGTAGCTCCTCTCTCCCTGGGGCTCTCCATCCGGCTCTCAGAAGAGCCAGCTACAGAACGGGAGTGAACAAGAGGGAGGCCAGTCTTCATGACCTAATCTTGGCAGTGACATTCACCCCTTTTGCCATATTCTGTTTGTTAGAATCACTGAGCCCAGCCCACACTTGACAGGGAGGAACTCCACAAGGATGTGTGTGCTGGGAAGGGGTGTGGGTCGCTGGGGCCATCGTAAAGCCTGGTACTTGGTAGGTTTCAGTTAATATAGGGCCTCTACCTGAGGAGTAAGTACTCCAGAGGTACAGTAACAAAATAGTGTGCAGAGGAAAGTGTTAAAGAGCCAGCCGTCTCTTTAATTGCAAGGTTCCTCTGATGTCACCATAAAGACTGAAACTACTGGTACTTGGAGCTCACATGTGAGGGAAGGTACGTTATAGATAGGAAAGAGTTTTGGAATTTCCCTGTAGCAAAGCCTACGTCCCCCTGCAAATTGAACCATAGGTGTCAGTGATGTTGAACTCTTTGATAGCTTCAAGTGCAATGACTTTAGATGTTTCCAGAGCATCATTTTATTCCTGCCAATGATATTGCTCCAAAAATTGTAAACTGACCTTTGTAAGAAGTTTTTATAAGATGTAAGATTCCAAAATGTTTTGGGTGTTTGGCCTTTGTAAATAAAGGATGCTCCCGGAACCTGTGTCTAGGTGTTGCGACGCTCGGGCTGTTGGACTCCGATGCCTCTTTCTGGCGTTCTGGGCTGGGGCTGAACCCAGGGGTGTGAAGGGCACCTACCCGGGGCTGACACGGAAGGCACCCCTTTCTGCCACCCTGTTCTCTGGACCCACTGGTGGGAGAAACTACCTATTTGAGTTGTTTGATTTAAGCAGGGTTTGTTTTGGTCTACACTTTTACTCTTTAATCTGTTAAATGGCAGGATTTGTTATTTCATTTGGACCTTTATTTGGTTAATGGCTGGAATAGAATTTAAAGCTGAAAATGTAATTTTCATTTACTGCTGAAATATGTTGAGGTTTGGGAAGAGTCTCTTATTACCTTTCTGCTGTTTGCTGTTAGTATTTCAAAAATGCTGCATAATCGTTGTGCTTCAAAAAGTGAAACTATTATTCTTCACTTCTACAAGTTGATAGTTTATCATTAAATTTTGAAAGGTGAGACCTTTGGAAATAACAAGGCTCTCTTCCTGACGAGTTGTGTTTCTCCCTATGGAGCTGAATTGTATGAAGGACAGGATTACAAAGAACACTGATGAAACAACATATGACAAGAGGGTTAAGGTGTGACCTTTGCTTTAGGTGCATTTGCAGAATTGTCCATTGAATTAAGCAAAACTGTCATTGATAAGAACTAAAACTTACTAGAAAATAGAGTTCTTAAAAACTGATTCTTAGGTTGATTTTTTTTTTAAAGAGAACAAACATATAGGTGAATTCAGGCAGTGGAGGTTCAGTGAATTTTTTTTCTTTTTTTAAATACATCAGTATTTGGTGGACTTTACTACATTAACAGCAGATTCCAGATGTTTAGCAAGAAATAACACAAACAGTAAGAAGCTGTCAGAAGACCTCCCTGAAGCCCCCTGATAACTTGTGGGTGTTGTGGGTCCTGTCAGCTGCTTCAGCTCCTGATTAGCAGCAAGGCCTGGCCAGTAGTAGGTGCTCAGCAAAGGATAACTAGACGCCGCTGTTCGTGGATGCCCTTGCTGGCCCTGTTTGAGGGTGTCCTGATCCTTTTTTTTTTTTTTTTTTTTTTTTTTTTGTATTTTTCTGAAGCTGGAAACGGGGAGAGACAGTCAGACAGACTCCTGTATGCGCCCGACTGGGATCCACCCGGCACGCCCACCAGGGGCGAAGCTCTGCCCACCAGGGGGCAATGCTCTGCCCCTCCGGGGCATCGCTCTGTTGTGACCAGAGCCACTCTAGTGCCTGGGGCAGAGGCCAAGGAGCCATCCCCAGCGCCCAGGCCATCTTTGCTCCAATGGAGCCTCGGCTGCGGGAGGGGAAGAGAGAGACAGAGAGGAAGGAGAGGGGGAGGGGTGGAGAAGCAGATGGGCGCTTCTCCTGTGTGCCCTGGCCGGGAATCGAACCCAGGACTTCTGCACACCAGGCCGACACTCTACCACTGAGCCAACCGGCCAGGGCCAGGGTGTCCTGATTCTTGCAGCCTGCAGGACTGCTCTGAGCACCTTTGCCCATCACGGGAAGCACAGTCACAGGTAGGAAGCGAGGGGCAGAGGAGGGTGGTTAAGCTTTCCTCTTCTTTTATTTCAAGTGATGTCATTTTACTTTTCTATCCATGCTTTATTTGGGAAAAAGGAATGGAGAAAAACAATGAATGATACAACAAGCACCCTTACACCTCTCCTAGTTCCCATAATTGTTTGTGTTGCCATATTTGCTTCATGTCTTTCTAAATACATAGTTATTGTTGTTGAGTCATGACAGTGGCTGCAGCTGACCTGCACATTTCCAGAGCACCAGGACCCAGGAATGGGGTGGTCTCCACATGGCTGCAAGCCATTGTGACACCTGGGAAGTGGGCACTTTTTCTCATGTTTGCTAATATCCTGTCCAATTTAAATCTTCTGGCTGGGTGTCTCCAGAACATCTTCCACGGTGACTTTCCCTTCACCAGACACAGGCAGATCCTGGCATGGCACTGGGGGGCCATACTTCCTTCCTGTCTTTTCGTATTGGGCTCCCACTTCCGCCCCCCACCATGGACTTTGAAGACCGCCTGTCTGGATTTTTCTGATGCTTCACTGTGCTGCTGTCCCCAGTGTGCTCTGTGGACGGAGTAGAGTGTGGGGTGCTTCGTGCCGTGCTGCTGGAACATTGCGTCACCTTTGGGTGTCCCTTGGGTCAGTGCTGCTGGGCACAGCTGTCCAACCCTGGTTTCCAGGGCCCTATGGGCTGGATGGGTCTGCCAGGGAGTCAACGCAGGAGAGCCCTGGAGTCCAGCACAGGAGGCTAGGGGCAGGCCTTTGTCCTGGCTGAGGGCAGACCCACATGCCCACTGTTACATTTCTGTGCGGGGCATCCACAGGCTGTTTCGTCGTTCCTAATGGGCACAAGGGTGAGTCCCACTCCCATTGGCTTTGATGCTTTTAGCAGACTTTATAAATGGTTTAGTGGGTAGAAAGTGTTTGAAATTGTTTGTGGAAAGATGACTTTTGCTTTCAGACCAAGTAAGTGCCTTTCTTCCACAGAGATGGGCCCGGCTAGAGGTGGTTAATTTTCCCTGGCCTTTCGTTAAAAGGCACCTGGTGAGGAGGTGGCCATCAGAGATCAGAAGAGGGTGTGTTAGGCAGCTCAGCTGCCCTAGCACAGTGCCACAGACCTTGATGGGAGGCTGAGTCCAAGGTCCAGGTGCCAGTCAGTGTGGCTCCCGGGGAGGACCCACTTCTCGCTGTGTGCTCACAGGGCACCGATCCTGTCACGGGACCCCCTCTCCAGTCTCACGATGAATCTAAGCCTAATCACCCCCAAAGGCCCTGTGCTTAGGGGCACAGTTCAGTCTGTACCAAGGGGCTCCAACTTCTGCCACCTGTTTATTAACCTGTTTCTTGTCTCTAGACTTGGGAGGATTGTTGCCTAATGAAAGCTTTTCCAGAGTTGGTAGCTACTCTGTATTTTACATGGTTGGGAAACTGGCTCTGCTGCTAGTAACTGCCATTTTTTAGATAACATTATGTTCGTTTTCTACAGCTGCATAACAAACCGCTACAAGCCTGTGGGCTTAAAACAACACCCCCTCATTAGTCACACTTCTGGGGTGGGCACAGTGTGGCTGGCTTGGGCCTGAGAGGCTGAAGGAGCGTGTCAGCTGGGCTGTGGCTCTTGTCTGCAGCTCCAGTCCTCTCCCAAGCTCACTGGCTGTTAGTGGAGTCCCTTTGCTGGGGACACCCTCAGCTGCTAGAGGCCCCAGTGCTGTGGGCAGTTGACATGGCATACTGCTTTTTGCCGGGCCAGCCGGACTCAGCCCTCTGACTGCTCCCCTGACACCAGCTACAGAGGGCTCTGCTTTGAAAGCCAAGCGATTGGGTTGGGCCACTGGAAACTTGCCTTGTTTTAAGGTCATTTGATTTGGAACCTTCATTCCCTCTTCAAAAGCCCCTTTGCCACAGTTGCTAGGTAACAAGGATGCAGAGGGGTGTATATGAGGCCCACAGTCTTGGCCACCCCTGAACCCTGTCCCCTGGCCTACTCCCCAGCCCCAGCACACTTGCCCCTTGCTCCCGAGGAGCCCCTGGTTACCTGGTCAGTGTTCTCCTTGAGACGCAGCTCCTAGGTACCTGCAGACCTGGAGAGGGGGCCTTCCTGTGCCCAGCGCCACAGAGCAGGCAGGGCAGCAAGTGTCACCCGCAGTTCCAGAAGAGAGGTGGGGTGACAGGGAGTCACTGTCCAGCACAGTGCTGGAACCCAGTGCGTTCCAGTCGGGATGACCCGCTGGCTGTCAGCTTTGCCCTCTGGGCTTTTGCTTCCACCCCACGTCAGCCTTTTTCATGGAGGGCGTGTGTCCACAGCCACCAGTATGATCTTGGGGTCCGACAGCCCTTTCACTGCGTGTTTTTCATGCTTCCCCCAAGGTTGAGTCTGAGAGTTGAGAATCACTGTGATTATGTAAACGTTCTGTTGCTCACTTCATTCTAACCTCCCCTCCCCTTTCTCCTTATGTTGCCTCCTGTTCCAAATTCACAAGGATCACGTCTGAGCCTGTGCCTCTTCATCCCCTGTCCTTGTCCTTGTCCTTGTCCCCGTCCCTCCATTCCATCTCGAAGCCTCATCTGGCTGTCCAGAGTGGGGGCCTCATCAGCCCAGGCAGACCAGAGAAGGGGTTATCGAAGCTGCTGTCCTGGCCCCCAGGGCGGAGGGAGCAGGTCCCTGTGGAAAGCCTGGGCTGAGTGATTGCAGGGTCACCAGGAGCGGGTGGGTGACTGGGAAAGACTGGAAGGCCGCCAAGCAGCGTCAGGGGTCAGGGTTGGGGCCTCTCGGGGGAGGCCCGGCCGCGGTCACTCTGGCCAAGGCCAACCGAAGGACTGGGGATGGGCGTGTCAGGGCAGGCAGCATGGCCATCACGGGGCTGAGGCCTGGGCCGGGGGCTGTGGGTTGGGGGCCTGCAGGCCCAGGGCGTCCAAGAGTCAGAGGGGTGGGGGGTGGACTTTGGGCAGTGGGGGTTTGCAGGTAACATCCTAGGCACTGAGCACTCTGGTTGTGCCCTGCCAGAATGACTGTTCAAGTTATGGCTACATTGTGTCCTCAACAGAGGACACAGCAAAGGAAAAGGCATTTGGGCGAGGTGGGGGGAACCAGGTGCTGCCTCCACAGTCCTGTGAATTCCCTGCCGAGCTGCAGCCAGCATGTGTGGAGGCCTGGCTCCCGTGTGTGTCCCACGTGTGTCCTGGATGCGCCCTGCCTGGCTCCCTCCGGACTCCAGGCTGGAAGAAAGCCGCTCGCAGAGGCATGCTGGTTGTCCCTTCCAATGTCTAGTTACAGCGGGCGACTCCTGCCATTCGGGGAGGTTTTCAGCCGACCTGGGGAACTGTCACCAGCCAGGTTCCCAGGTGCCAGCCCAGGGCCACTTGCTGGCTTCTCCAAGGACAGGACCTGGTTGTCATCCAGGGAGGGTGGGATTCAGTGCCTCACCACACTGGCCACCGTGCTGGGCCGCACCCATGGCCAGCACTGGTATCAAGGTAACAGGTTTGGGGAGGGGACAGACTGCCAACTGGTGCAAAGTCTGGCGGTGTCCAAAATGTTCTATTTTGTTTCCAGTTTTTTATTTTTATTAGAAATTGTTCTTTAGTGTTGATAAAATTAAATATTTTTTTGTACACATACACAGTTATGTTCAATGAAAAATCACCCTGGCCTGTTTGGCAATGAGTATGTAATGGGTCTGTGGCATTTTACCTCTTTGGTCAGCTCTGATTGGTGGTGTCTGGACAGGCAGGGGTCTGATGCAGGGTCATTTTCACTGTGGCCACATGAGGCCACGTCTTCAGTTTATCTTAATGAGGACAGCAGCCTAGCAAACTGAGTCTCCAGCATGAGACTGGAGGCTGCATAAGAGGGAGGACTGAGGGGAGTGTCCACTGTTAGCAGTATGGGACCAAGTTCTGTTTATAATGTTTCTTTTCCCATTTTAAAATTTCATGTAAATTTATGCAAATTAGGAAATTGACAAATTAAGACTCAGTGAGAAGGTGTTGACAAGACTTGAGTGTATAAACCTCAGGTCAGGGAAATGCACCCCTCCTGGAGGCCAAGCAGAAGATGGGGGGCTCCCTTGCTCTGACGGCCAAGGTGTGTGTGCCCCAAGGGTGTGTGTGCCCCAAGGTGAACGGCTCCGTGTGGGGGGTGCTGTGGCCCTTCCCGCGTGCGGCCTTTTGTGACACTCCACCTCCAGGAGCTGGTTGTAGGCTCCAGCTCATTGCTGAGCCGTACACATTACTCATACTCCTTCCTCTGTTGTTGGGGGCACAGTGTTTTCACTTTGGGGTTGTTCAAGCAGAATGCTGGGAGCACCTGTGTGTCTGAAACGTAGACGCGCACATGTGTGCAAGAGTTTCCGTAGTGCATGCACCCCGGTGGACTGCAGCCGTGCAGTGGAAGGCCGATCAAGCCAACTGCTGCCCCAGAAGGAGGGTCTGGTCTCGCAGCAGACTTTCTGGGTAGCGTGGTCAGGCTCTCATGTGTCTCCTGGTGGGTCACTGACAAAAGTGAACAGGCTACACTATGCTTATTTGGGTTTCTCTCCTGTGAAGTGCCTGTCCCGTTCCTTTTACAGCTGGAGCAGGGTTGGCAGCCCTCTTCTCTAAAGGGCCAGCAGCAGATTGCAGCTTGGTGGCCATGCGATGTTGAAATGCCTTCGTTCCAAAGCAGGCAGGACACAGGTGTGGGCGCTCAGCCAAGCCGGGGACTGCTGTCCTTGGTGTGTGGGCACGCCCTGCCATGCTGTGGCTTTCTGCGCCCAGGGTTCTGATGGTTGATGTACTTGTCTTTACAAGTTGATTTTACTAGCGATCTCCGGTGTGTGTGCCTCTTCTTTTTTGTTTTCTGTCTTCCTCGCCGAGGTCATGATGAGACCCCCTACTATCTTCTAAAGCAGGGGTAGTCAACCTTTTTATACCTACCGCCCACTTTTGTATCTCTGTTAGTAGAAAAATTTTCTAACCGTCCACTGGTTCCACAGTAATGGTGATTTATAAAGTAGGGAAGTCACGTTACTTTATAAAATTTATAAAGCAGAGTTATAGCAAGTTAAAGCATATAATGATAATTACTTACCAAGTACTTTATGTCAGATTTTCACTAAGTTTGGCAGAATAAATCTTTATAAAACAACTTATTATAATTAAATCTGTCTTTTATTTATACTTTGGTTGCTCCGCTACCGCCCACCATGAAAGCTGGGACGCCCACTAGTGGGTGGTAGGGACCAGGTTGACTACCACTGCTCTAAAGGTTTAAAACTGCACCTCTACATTGGTCTTCACCTACCTGGATTTGATCATCTGGGGTAAGGGTGGGCCAGACACTGCTATAAGGTAGGAGTTTAGCACTTTTCCCCCCAATTTCATCTCAAGGAATAATTTTCACTGTACTTTTTAAATTGTAAAATACCCCTTTTTTGGAGATACAGTTGTCACAACCTGAAGTTAGAGTTTTATAGTTCGGATGGTGTCCTTTGGTGAGTGTTTGGTCATGTGACCAGGCCGCAGTCCTGACCCAGAGCTCTCTGTCCCCTCAGCAGCCCCACGAGCCTCCTTGCCAGTTCCCACACAGCCCAAGCTGCTTCCTGGACTGTGTCCAGGGCATGTGCACGGCACGGGCTGTGCACCAGGCTCCTCTCCAGCTCAGAGCATCCGTGTCCCGTGCCCCCCTGATGGACGATGGTCCCTGATGGACGATGGTCTGCTCCTGTCTCCTATCAGCTGTCCGTAGCCTGTCTCCACATGGCTCCTGGGGAAGCTGCTCCTCCTAAACAGATCTTTTATTAGGTTAAAGACATTTCCTTCCATTCTTAATTTGCAAAGGTTTTTTTCCCACCATTGATTTGAGAGAGAGAGAGAAAGAGGGGGTGTAAGAGGGAGAGAGAGAAGCATCAACTCCTTGTTCTCGTTAGTTCCGTTTAGTCGTGTACTCATTGGTTGCCTCCCCTGTGTGCCCCGACCAGGGTTGAAGCCACGCTTGATCCACTGTGCCACCTGGCCAGGGCCAATTTGCTAAGTTTTTTAAAAACCTGGAATGGAAAATTAATTTTATCAAACGATTTTTATGCATCTGGGGGAAGATCTTATCTTTTTTTTTCCTTTTTTGTCATAAATTACATTTACTGCTTCTGTTAACCCCCTTGTACTTTAGGGATAAACCTGGTTTGACGAGCACAACTGGGCTGTCACCTGAGCTGCTATAGAGACTGTTCCCGATTCTCACACTTGTCGGGCAGGGAGCGAGGCAC
The DNA here is from genome assembly GCF_036850995.1 of Saccopteryx leptura. NCBI lineage: Eukaryota > Metazoa > Chordata > Mammalia > Chiroptera > Emballonuridae > Saccopteryx > Saccopteryx leptura. The sequence goes on from NC_089507.1 coordinate 168,665, forward strand.
ATGCTCCCCATCCCAGTCTGGTCTGGTGGGTGTGTTACGACAGCCTCATGAAACAAGTTGGGAAATACTTTATGGCTTCTCTGAGAGTGCTCTTTGAGGTTGGGTCGATCCCAGGTTATTCAGAGGGGCTGCCCTTGAGACCCAAAACCTGAGTGCTTTGCTGATAAGTTGACAATATTACAGGTGTTCTTGGTTTTATGTGTTTACAGCCTCGATTCTAACGTTATTTTTCTAGGGATGTATCAATTTTATACAAATTGGCAACCTGTTGGCATAAAGGTGCTTATACTCTCCCGTTGCTCACATGTCACTTCCTCAGGGAAGCACTTGCTGCACACCATCCCCGCTCTCACTCTGAGCACTTGCCACCTCCTGCATGGACACACTGTGCCCCCTCGTCAGGGCTCCCTGTGCGCCCACTGCTATGGGGTCCGTAACTGTGATGGCTAAGCTGCCGCCACCCCAGCCGGGGTGCACGAGCACGTGGCTGCCACGGGGGGCAGTGGGTATGTAGCAGCCGCCTCTGTACAGCCCTCTGGGAGGGCAGCAGCCTGCTGACTCCCCACAGCTGACTCCCTGGCCAGCCTCCCTCCCTCCCGCCTGTTCTGCAAAAGTTAATTGAACTTCAAAGAGTAGTTAGTTTATTGTAAAAATGCAATTATGGAAAAACTTGGAGTAGACATGGTATAAACTGGGTATTATAAGAATATCATTTAGGTGTTTTGTGGCCCATTGCTTCCAGGTTTTATTTGTCCACTGCAGTTAAACCACAAGCATTTCCTGTGGCGTTCAGGGCCTTGACTTCAATACATGCACCTTCCAGAGCCTCAGACGACCCACCCTCCCACCCACTGCCCTTTCTGCTGCTTTGTGGCTGCCCCTCGCCCTCACCCCCATCGGCACTCACGTGGCTCCTGCTCAGCGAGACCCCAGGCCCCACGTGAGCACCCACTGCCCTTTCCGCTGCCGTGTGGCTGCCCCTCGCCCTCACCCCCATCGGCACTCACGTGGCTCCTGCTCAGCGAGACCCCAGGCCCCACGTGAGCACCCACTGCCCTTTCCGCTGCCGTGTGGCTGCCCCTCGCCCTCACCCTCATCGGCACTCACGTGGCTCCTGCTCAGCGAGACCCCAGGCCCCACGTGAGCACCCACTGCCCTTTCCGCTGCCGTGTGGCTGCCCCTCGCCCTCACCCCCATCGGCACTCACGTGGCTCCTGCTCGGTGAGACCCCAGGCCCCACGTGAGCCTCGCAGAGGCCCCTCCCAGGTCCCGACACACGTCGTGTGCTTGTTGCTGTGTCTGTTGTCTGTCTCCAGTCAGAGCTGCCTGCCCTCATCCCCACGGTGGCCCAGAGCCTGACTTGGAGCCTACGAGGAAGGGACCCTGGTACGTGGTCATTAGGCGAGTGGCCCTGAGAGACACCCTGCTCTTTACCCAGAAGTTAAATAATACAGTTAGCTCTTCCCTGTCCCTGCCCAAGGCACCAGCCTCCCACCAAGTCATCTCTGAAATTCTTCCCTCCTCTGGAGTTTTCACAGACCTCCATCCTGCCTCCTGGGACACCAAAGCATGTGATGGAGCCTATCCCTATCCACGGACCCCCATGCACACCCTTATCTCCCCCACCCAGCAGCCCCTGGGCTTCAGTGACACCAACTGCCCCAAAGACCTACTTGTGTCTCTCTGCTCAATGCTGGCTCTTCACTGCCATTAATTCTTGTTTTCCTTTTGGTTTTAAGCAAGTCAAGGAACAGAGATGTTCAGTGAGCGAGGCCAAAGCCATTGTTGTGGCAGGGACATGGGCTCTGGGCAGCATCTTTGGGTGACACTCTCCTGTCTTCTGTCTCCACAGGCCTCAAAATGTAGCAGAGGGTTCCTGGCTGCCACATCCAGGTAAATGCAGCTTAAACTCTGATCTTTCTCTTACCTCGATTTATTTTTTGTGAGCATATTGTAGCCTGAGACAAAGTCAGCTCTTTAGAACGCCTTTAAAGCATATTTCTGAGTGCTCCAGAGCTGATTGGGCTCAGCGAGCCACATAAGTTCACATTTCCTCCTGGTCAGTAGTTTTGATTGTCCTGCTGTTTGTTGGCTTGGTGGGACTCTGGAAATTCTAGTAAGAACTTAATTATGGGACTGTGTCCCATGTAAATGACATGAAATGAAGTAACAGGTGTGTTTCTGTGCTAGAAAATGGAAAATCAGCAAAGGACAGAAGGGAGGCGCAGAAGCAGGGACGTGGAGTGTGGAGACGCGGCTGCCAGGGGGTCACAGCGTCACAGCTGAAGCCTGAACGCCAATGCGGAGGCGGAGGGAGGGGACAGACGGCGTCTAGAGGAGGTGAGGAGAGGGGGCGTCAGCACTCGAGGGGCTGAGTTCAGTCCCTGCTGGGGTTTCCCGTCTCCACCCTGGGAAGCGCCTGTGAACCTGCCGCCAGGCGGGTGCTTCGGACATTCAGACATTCGGACGGGCACAGGGACCAGAGCCTCGTGTCACTCCCCCCCCCCCCAGCCCCCTGGTCCAGGTGGGCAGGCCCAGCTGGGGTCAGGTGTCCAGCATGCAGTGCTGCTCAGGGGCCGCATCTGCCACACTGGTGGCCTTTGCACTTCCTGAGGGCAAGAGGGCAGCTGGTCATGGGGCCCAGCCTGCAGGACCCAGCCTGGACCTGGAGACAGGCTGGTCTTGTCTCCACATGTGGGTGGTCAGTGGGCACAGGGCCTCTTTTCAAGGCTGCTCTGGACTGGGCCTCAGCCGGGCACTGCACAGGGCTTCCCTCTCCCTCCCTCTTTTCTTGCCCTTTATGACCCTGATGGTATTGAAGGTGACCTTCCTCACTCAGAGCTTATCCTGTGTTTCCTGGCGGTGAGACTCGGCTGTGTGCTTTCAGCAGGAGTCCCGTCACGGGCACTGTGTTCTTCGGGTTGTGACGTCAGGAGGCAGACCTGCCCTCCATCTGGTCCCTGCCTGGGTGTCACTTGGACATTCAGTAAGTGATTCTGTGGGGTTCCTCCCCCCTGTGCCCCCTCTGCCTTTGTGGCTCTTTGGCGGGGGCACCGTGAGATTACAAGTCTTCTCTTGCTCAGCAAGGTCTCGCGCTGAGAGCACCGTTGAGGACTCCTGAATGCTGTGTCTGCACTCACTGTCGTGGGCCGTGACTTTCTGCTTCGTCCACGTTTATCAGCGGTGTTCTCCCTCTAGGAAGTCTGTCACTTCTTCTCTGTCTCCGTGTGGACTCCTGGCTTCTGTGTTGTTCTCGAGATTATAGTCTGATTTATTCTGACGCTGACCCTCACCCCAGGCGGTAGTCACTGCTCATCTTCATGCTCAGGTCCCCTATGCTCTGAGCACAGGGCTCTCTAGGTCCTGCCTTCCTGCCCAGCCTAGGGTCAGCTGCATGGCCAGCCACCCCGTTCCTCAGGGTGGACAGTGGTGTGTACACACAGGACTGGGTGCAGACAGCTGGATAATGGAGGCTGAGTACGTGGATCTATTGACCACTATCCCCTGGCCATGTCCCCAGAAAAGACATGCACGCTGCTGTCTACAAAGAAGACGCGGTCTCTGCTCCCAGTAAAGGAGATGGGGCCCCGACCCCATAAAGTAGGCACGGATCCCAACCCTAGCAAAGGAGACACAAACCCCGATCCCAGCAAAGGAGACATGAACACCAACCCCGGCAAAGAAGGCGCGGACCCTGCTCCCCGCTGAGGCCAGAGGCCCCCTTGTGTCGGTGTGATTGCGGACTTTGTTTCTGGCTTTAAGTTTTTGTTGGCAGTTTGGTCGGTTGGTGTTGGGGAGACATCTGTTGCTGAGTGTACTGCTGTGTGGGCGGAATATCTGCACATTGCTGAGCATGTCCTGGTGTTCTCTGTGGCCAGCACGTAAAGACCAGGCCAGCTAGTGGACCTCACGCCTGGGCAGTGTCAGAGGACAGTATCTGCAAGTCAGCACTCCCGTTTCTGCCTAGGAATGTTTTTTTTGTTTGTTTGTTTGTTTTTTTGTATTTTTCTGAAGCTGGAAACAGGGAAAGACAGTCAGACAGACTCCCGCATGCGCCCAACCGGGATCCACCCGGCACGCCCACCAGGGGCCAAGCTCTGTTCACCAGGGGGCGATGCTCTGCCCCTCTGGGGCATCGCTCTGCCGTGACCAGAGCCACTCTAGCGCCTGGGGCAGAGGCCAAGGAGCCATCCCCAGCGCCCGGGCCATCTTTGCTTCAATGTAGCCTTGGCTGCGGGAGGGGAAGAGAGAGACAGAGAGGAAGGAGAGGGGGAGGGGTGGAGAAGCAGATGGGCGCTTCTCCTGTGTGCCCTGGCCGGGAATCGAACCCGGGTCCCCTGCACGCCAGACCGACGCTCTACCGCTGAGCCAACCGGCCAGGGCTGTGCTTGGGAATGTTTGAGGGTGATCTTCTCTTAGGGAGTTGTCTCCTTTCCTTCCAGCTCTCCAAGGTGGTGCTGGGTCCCTCTTCAGTGGGCCACTTCCCGGAAGGTCAGAGTTACCTGGCCGAGGCTCTTGCAAGCACTTGGTGGAGACGACATGCAAACCCAGGAGGGCTCAGAGCAGCTGCAGCGGCCGACACGTCGCTTCCTGTGGCGTTAGTGTAGCAGGAGCCTTGGCTGACTCCATGCAGTTTTTACTGAGATGCCACCAGAGCAGGAACCCTGTCCCACGGCCGTGCCTGCCTCCAGCGTGGCGGGCAGGCTCAACTCCCAGGGCCATTTTGGGAAGGAGGAGAAATGAGGGTGACCCACCAACAGTGTCGCTCTTGTGACCTGCCTTCTGTGCACAGTTGACAGTGTTATTGCTGGTTGCAGGCACTTTGTTTTGTGAGTAGAGGTAGTCGGGCGGTCTTGCTGAGAGCTTGCTTCACTGGTGGCTCGTTGATTCCCACAGGTTTGAGTGTAGGGACAGCTGTCTCCAGACTTCCTTCCTCTGGGTCCTGCCTCCTCCTCTGGCGCTGGGGCCCTGCCTCCGCTTCCCTGACATGCTGCCCCGTGCTGGGCACAGCCAGGTTTTCCCCTCATACCTCATCTGAACGGAAGTGTTTGTTGTTCTCTGGGCGGTTTGTTTTCTTGTCTCTCTTCTCAGTGGCATTGCACAGTGAGCGTGGGCACTGTGGCCGGTGCGTGAGGGTGTGCTCTCTGGCTGCCGTCCCTCCCGTGAGTGCTGTGCAGCCAGCTGCCCTTGGTGACATCACTAGCCCTTTTGGCCTTTGACTCTGACAGCCTGCATTATCTGTTTTGGTCTTTTTGTACAGAATTCTACTAGTAATGCTTGTTTTCAGAGCAGTCATTCAGTGAGTGTCCCTGCAGCCCTGCTCCCTGGGAGGCATCTGTGTTGGTTCCTACCTGCTGCCACTACAAATCACCATAAGCTTGTGGCTGTTCTACAGGGCAGAGTCCAAAAGGGGCCTCACTGGCCAAGGTCCAGGTATTGTGGGCTGGCTCCTGGAGGCTCCAGCCTTGGAGCGCTCACATCCCTGGCTTACGGCCCCACCTTCCAGCCAGCAGTGCCACGTCTCAGGGTCTCTGTGTGGCCCTCCTGCCTCCCCTGAAAAGTACCCTGTGATGACATGGGGTCCATCCGAGTGACCAGGTCATGTGCTATCTCGAGGACCTCTTGCCATGTGAAGTGATGTGCAGGTTTGGAGTAAGACCTGAACAACTTCGGGGCTTTTTTCCTGCGGCCTCGGGATGTGTTGACAGACCCCGCCTCGTGGACCCTGGGGCCCGGCAGGAGAGACAGCACCTCCCCTGAGGCAGAACGTGCCAACACCTGGGTGCACAGATATCTGGGCTTTCCAGCTCACGTTGTATGCTGCACTGGTGTCCCATGGGATAAGTGACAGGGACAGTGGTGCCCCCAGGCCAAGGGTTGCTGCGGCCCCAGTGAGGGCAGGGTCCTGGGGCGCTTGGGTCCTGGTCCCGGGGAGGATGGTTAGAGCCCCTGCTGGTTCAGTGAGCCAGTGTTGCAGCTCCCCCGCCCCTCGCCAGGGTGCGTTTCTGTGTTTTCCACTTTGAACAACTGCAGTGAACGTCTTTCGAAATCATCCAGGTGTTACATTTCCAGCCGTGGCACCTCGAGCTGGCAGCCCTCCGTCCCGCCCTCTTCTCCATCTTTTTTAATGGCAGTGACACCTGCTGTGACCTCACATCGGCATTCAGCTTCAGTTTGGGAGGCTCTGCTGCCCTCGGTAGTGTTACTCGGCTCCAGGGATCTGGAGGCCGAAGTGGAAGAGGGGCCTCACCTCCACTGCAGTCATCTGTCCCCTCAGCTTCCCTCCCCGGGCCCAGCCCGCCTGCTCCCCTCGCCTGCTCCCCTCACCTGCGCTGTCCCGCTCACCAGCCACTCCCTGCTCAGTCCTGCACAGGAAGAGCGGGCAGTGTGTTTGCAGCCAAGTGCTGCCCCCTGGGGTGCTTGATGGGGCAGCCCGTCCCCCATGGACCAGCTGAGTTGCCACCATGCCCATAGAGTGGAAGGTTGGGCAGCGCCCGGCTCAGGTGTGGTGCCAGCCCCCACCTTCCGTGGAGGTCTCCTGGAGGGACGTCCTGTGACTTCATTTACCTTGATCCTGAACCTTTGATGAAATACACCCGAGTATTTCAGATATTGATTAATGTGCATTTTTCTCTTTCAGAAGCCAAAGATGTTGACCAGAAAGATTAAACTCTGGGACATAAACGCCCACATCACCTGCCGCCTGTGCAGCGGGTATCTCATCGACGCGACCACGGTGACCGAGTGTCTGCACACGTGTATGTGAGAATGTTCCAGAAAGCCGTGTGCATGTGGGACTGTCTGACCAAGTGTCCGCATCTGTGTGCATGTGAAAATGTTCTGGAACATGGTCTTTGCCAGTTTCTAGCTGTCTGCTCTTTGATACTTTGGCTTTTATTTTTACTAAAAGCTTTTAGCTCAAGCACAGGGCAAAACACAGAAGCAGGAATAAAACGATCTTGAAGATAAATGAGAATCATTTCAAATTAAAAATTATGTGGTTAATTTCAATAGAGATATCATTGAAGCAAACTAAACACGAGAATAATTTAGTTATTTGCATAGAACAGCTAAACTAGGGACTGTGGTGTGACAGAGTATTTATTGCTGCTGGGCAGAAATGCTCATCTCCTTAAACCAGGGGTCCCCAAACTACGGCCCGCGGGCCACATGTGGCCCCCTGAGGCCATTTATCTGGCCCCCGCCGACTTCCAGAAGGGTCACCTCTTTCATTGATGGTCAGTGAGAGGAGCACATTGACCATCTCATTAGCCAAAAGCAGGCCCATAGTTCCCATTGAAATACTGGTCAGTTTGTTGATTTAAATTTACTTGTTCTTTATTTTAAATATTGTATTTGTTCCCGTTTTGTTTTTTTTACTTTAAAATAAGATATGTGCAGTGTGCATAGGAATTTATTCATAGTTTTTTTTATAGTCTGGCCCTCCAACGGTCTGAGGGACAGTGAACTGGCCCCCTGTGTAAAAAGTTTGGGGACCCCTGCCTTAGACTTTTACACCGAGGGCTCTGATGGTTCACTCCTTCTGTGTTTTGATTTTTAGAAGAGTCTTGGTTTGTGCTGAACTTGGATTTTTTTATTTTTTAAGCATAGTCTCAACTGAAAAGTAGACTTCGTGGTTTACCTCAAAACCTAATTGTAAAGCTGTTGAGACAAGCTCTGTCTTTAGCAGGGTCTCTAAGCTAAACAAAACCTGTCACACCTGTAAGTGTTCATCCTGTGCTTTCCACTTCAGAAAATATTTTCCAATTTTAATAGGATTTTTATTTTAAAGTTAATTGTATTTTTAGGTAATGGTGAGCATAGTATATGTTATTTTCACTGAATTTTTTTTTTTTCTGTATTTTTCTGAAGCTGGAAATGGGGAGAGACAGACAGACTCCCGCATGCGCCCGACCGGGATCCACCCGGCACGCCCACCAGGGGCAATGCTCTGCCCATCAGGGGGCGATGCTCTGCCCCTCCGGGGCGTTGCTCTGTTGTGACCAGAGCCACTCTAGCACCTGGGGCAGAGGCCGAGGAGCCATCCCCAGCGCCCGGGCCATCTTTGCTCCAGTGGAGCCTCGGCTGCGGGAGGGGAAGAGAGAGACAGAGAGGAAGGAGAGGGGGAAGGGTGGAGAAGCAGATGGGCGCCTCTCCTGTGTGCCCTGGCCGGGAATCGAACCCGGGACTTCTGCACGCCAGGCCAACGCTCTACCACTGAGCCAACCGGCCAAGGCCTTGCACTGAATTTTGGTGTACAAAGAAAACCCTGTGGTCTTTCAGGCTGAGTGACGGAACGTTTGACCTTTAGCCCCGAGGTCAGACGTGCTCAGGGCTTTCCTGGCCCTGGTCCTCGTCCCCTCCTTGGTCTCCCCAGCCTGCAGGGAGGCACCCCTCAGGGCCCTGACCTGGGTTCGTGTGCTGACGTGCGTGTGCTTCTGACCCCAGTCTGCCGCAGCTGCCTGGTCAAGTACTTGGAGGAGAACAACACCTGCCCCACGTGCAGGATCGTCATCCACCAGAGCCACCCGCTGCAGTACATCGGGTGAGCCTGCAGCCTCCTCGCCCGGGGGCCTGGCCGCAGGGGCTGTCGCCCGAGTCGCCAGCAGTGCGCTGGGTGGGTCGTGGGCGGGAAAGTGTGCGAGCCCTGCTCTGGTCTGCGCAGCACGGGGTCAGCTGTCCTGGGAACTTTAAAGCCTGCTATCCACCAGACCTTGAGAAGTCCATCAGGCAGAGAGCATTGGTCACCAAAATGATCCTGTCTGTGTTGCCATTTGAAATCTCTGTAAGCAGCTAGAACACAGATTCAGATGGTGAATTAATTCGTCTTTAAGTGGAAAATGTGCAAGAATTATGGAACGGCCTTTCTGGCTGATGCCCCTGTTCTGTTTTTCATTGCCAGTCATGACAGAACCATGCAGGACATTGTTTACAAGTTGGTTCCCGGCCTGCAGGAAGGTATGTGTCAGAATGCCCACTCTGGACTCAGAGTGCCTTTCCTTGCAGTGGTCTGGTTTGGACAAGAGGCTCCTTTGGCTGAAACGCCATCGCTTGTCCCTGCTCCGAGCTCACTGGCATCTCAGGGCTGGTCTCATCCGTTGTCTGTCCCTTGTCTGTGTCTTCATCTGGAAGCCCTGGTGTGGGTATCCTGTGTGCCAGCACTTTGTCTGGGCTGGGGGCACAAGGATGCCAGTAAGTGTAACTGTTTAGAAAAAGTCAAATCTCCCTGAGAATTTAAAAGAAACATTATGTACTACACATATCCTGAAAGTGGAAATGGCCTTTCTTTTAAAAGTTTCGTGCAGTTCTGAACACTGAGACTGTCACTGCCCCTGTTGGGGGAGGAGGAACACGGGTCAGAACTCCGTTTCCTGTGGGCGGTAGACTGGCAGGTGCTGCCTGCTGGTGACACTTGGGTGCTCTGTCCAAGACGAGGTTAGGAATTCTGTGTTTTATCTGTTAAGTTTCAGGAGAGGGTTACAACATAAAATAAAGCTACTGTGTTCGATCAGGAGAGCTTGTGTCTGGCCTTTACTATATGTATAACTTGGGGACACCTTGTTCAAGTCTTTTGCTGCTCAGGGTTCCTTCACATGGGAACTGAAGTTTCCTGAGTAAATGTAGACAAGTGTTCAGTCCTGGGAAAGGTGAAGAATGCATCAGAATGGAATACCGATGCCTGTAAGAGTTACTATAGAATATTTTAAATGTTTAAACGTAGGAAGAATCAAGTCATGTCAAGAACCCCGTTTGCCTCCAGAGCTGGGAACTGCTCGGAAGTTCTAGGAACCACAGTTCAAGTTTATTTCTTTTTGTAGCAGCTTATAAATTTTGTAATCATCATCTGTGTTCTTCATGGGATGTTTTTGCACAGAACGTGAATATAACTCATTACCTACTTATGATTAAAGGCTATATATTAATTTTTAATAGCGGAAATGAGAAAACAGAGGGAATTCTACCACAAATTGGGCATGGAGGTGCCTGGAGACATCAAGGGGGAGACTGGCTCTGCGAAGCAGCACTCTGACCCCCATCGGAACGGTGAGCTCTACTCCGTCGGCCTTGTCCTGGGGGCGCCCCCAGCGGCCCAGTTTCGGGAAGGGGGGGAGGGGTAGACAAGGAAGGCGTTGACTGTGCTCTGTGTTTTTTGTTGTAGAATGGCAAAGTAACATTTTGGCTTTGATGTAACATTAATGGAGTTTTAAATCTGTACATATTATAACAAATTACTGAAATCTTTGAAGCCATGGTATTTTTCTGGTGGACCAAACAAATTCCTAAGAAACTTAAGACCAGCCTGTGCATTTTGAACCATTTGAGGAGAAAGGGTGGCCCTGTGGTCACCTGCAGCTCTGCTGGAGTCACCAGGCCCCTGGGGAACGTGCTGAGGAATCAAGGAGTCTGTCCCAGCTGAGTCACCCACAGTGCCATCTTCATTTTAAAAGTGACGTTGAGCAGTTCCAGTTCTAGGTGCTGTGTGGGCTAGGCATCAGAGGTGGGGTGTTCAGTGTTGAGTAGCGTTGGGGTGGCTATAGCTGCTGTGTGGCCCTTTCAGCTGTCCCCGTTGTGGCCTTCTGTGCCTTCACCACCACAGACCACGTGTGGAGTCTTCTCCGGGTCTGACTGGGAGCACATCTAACAGGTGCTAGTCTTCACCCTGACAGGTGCACGTATGGTGCACGCTCTTTACCCGGACTTTTATAGCATTTCATGTAGACTGTAGGGTTAAAAATAATGGATTTAATAACACAGTGTATTCCTTTTTTTTGCCAAAAGGTGAAACCAAAGCAGACGAGAGTTCCAACAAGGAGACGGCCGAGGAGCGGCAGGAGGAGGACAACGACTACCACCGGAGCGACGAGCAGGTCGGTGGCTCGGGCCCTGCGTGCTGCCGCGCTTCCTAGAGGAGCGGAGACGTGTTTCCAGACTTCTGTGGCATGATTGCCTGTTTAAAAAAAAAGGCCACGAGGGAAAGAAACGAGAGATATAAAGTGCTAATAGATTTTCTTATTCTTCTGCCAGCTCATTTTTCTTTCTTTTTTAATGATCAAAGTAATATAAACTCATTGTAAAACATTTTAAACGTAAAGAAGTGAAGTTCGCCTCGCACCCAGCATGGGTCTGCGCAGCCCAGGCCCAGGGCCCTGTGGACGGTGGTGCGGGTGTTGTCAGTGCTCGCGGCTCACACAGGGCCGTGAAGCCCAGTGCGCAGGGCGAGGAAACGCGACAGGTCACACTGAGGAGCCTGTTGCATCGCTTACCGCGGGAAAGGTGAGCAGTCACAGAGATGCTTTAAAGGAGTTTGATAAAATCCCATGTCCACGTCTGTTGAACTCTTAGTAACTTGGAAGCTGTAACGGCCTTCACTCTTTATGTTGAAACAGAATCATTCTCAAGAATATAGACAAAGGAGATGTCCATTAAAGGTGTTCCTCAGCCTGAGTTTGAAAATCTAGCTCCCAGGCAACTGAGAAACTTAATGAGATGCCTGTGAGACACACCACGTCTTCAGGTCAGACCTAGGATGTGTCAGCTGTTGGCTTTCATGGTCGCTCACAGGGTGATGAGGTCAGTGTGCAGTAATCAGTGGGTACCTTATGCTCAGAACTAACAAGAATGCTAAAATACCCTAGCAGGAGACCTGTGAGGTTCACAGAGAGAGTACGTGGAGGCAGGTCTGCGTAACTGGATGTTTCTGGATGGGAAGGTTTCGGTTCTCCCCAAGTTCATCTCAGTGGTTGTAGTTCTCACTTTGTTAGGGATTTTAACCAGCTGCTTCTGAAGCTCACCTGGGAGAGGACAAGGTCAAGAACTAGGACAGCCGTGAGAACTGGGGGATGGGTCATGTTAGAGTATGTATGGAACACACAAGTATTTGCTACACATGTGTTCTTATACATACCTACAGATGTAATAACTAAAATATACACATAAATATGTGTATGTGTATATTTATTAAAGACATCATTAAATTAGTGTTGTTTGGGTACAATTACAGAATAACAGAATCTTAACTTCCCAGTCTATATACTTCTGTATTGTTAGAACAGTTACCGTGAGCATTGCAAAAACATGAGCGTGTCTGTGTGGAGACGTAAGTTCAGTTTCAGGTCAGTGGAGAAAAGAACGAACCTCTAAGGGCACGGCACCTCCAGGGCCCACGGCTCACGTGCCTTCCTGGGCTCCCTGTCAGCTGAGTAGCAGCACCGTCAGCTGGTGGCTGCAGGGCTGTGCACCCACTGTCCCTGCCCCTCCACCCTACAGCTGCAGTGTCCCCCACAGAAAACTGCCTGCCTCTCTGCTGCCCAGGTCCACAGGCTGCGAGTGCGTGCTTGGGCTGAGAGTTGGGGGTCAGACAGGCACAGCTGCTCTGTGGGGACTGGGTGTGCCCCTCTGCAAAGCTCAGACTGATAGGTCGGTGCCCAGGTTGGCAGCCGGCGACCTGACAGCCCTCTCTGTCTGGTTCACTGTTCTGTGGACCCCCAGGCTCAGGGCAGGGTGGTGACAGTTCTGGTCCACAGAGAGAAGGGAAGGTTCCTGACACTAGGCTGTGAGGTCCCAGCTTCCTCTCCATCCCCAGTGTCCTGAGAGTTTTTACTGTGAGTGGGGATTCCGTTTTATCTGATGCTTTTCTGCATCTGTTGTACAGTTGATAATAAATTGCATGAATGTTTTTTTGTTGTTAAAACCATCCTTATAATCATTCCTGGGATAAGCTAAATTTGATCATGATTTTGAAATATACTTCTGGGTTTGCTAGTATTTACGTAAGAGTGTGTCTGTGTGTTCAGACGGGGACTGGTCGTGGTTTATTTTCTCCGTGTGTGTTTGGTGTCAAGGTCACATAAGTCTCATGGCCGGCAGGAGTCCCTCTTTTCCCATTTTTTATTTTCCAGGAAAGTTGAGATTATCTGTTCCTTTTCTAACTTCTTGAGTATTTTCTGACTATACCTCTTGGTTCTAAATCTTTTAAAGTTTTCATTATGATTTTTTTCACCCACAGGTTATTTTTAAAAGTGTGTATTGAAAATTGTAAACATTCAATCTTACTAAAAAGTTACAGTTATCAAAACATTGTATAGCAGGCTTTCAGGGAGACTTTTCATCAATGGAGCACACTCTAGCGTCTAGACATAATCCTTAGATTTGTGACCATTTGGTTTTTAGCAAATGTGCAAAGGCTCTTCACTGGGAAAGGGTAGTGTTTTAACAGATGCAGTGGGTACATCCACATGCAAAAAGATGAATTTATGTCCTTATCTCACACCATATACAAAAGTTAACTCAAAATGTAAGAGCTAGAACTTTAAAACTTCTACAAGAAGACACAAGAGAAAATCTCTAGGACCCTTGGTTAGGCCTGGAGTTCTCAGATTGAACACCAAGAGCCAGCCCATGAAAGAAAAATGATGCATTGCAAAGACACCATTAAGAAAATACAGCCCTGGCCGGTTGGCTCAGTGGTAGAGCATTGGCCTGGTGTGCAGGAATCCCGGGTTCGATTCCCGGCCAGGGCACACAGGAGAAGCACTCATCTGCTTCTCCACCCTTCCCCTCTCCTTCCTCTCTGTCTCTCTCTTCCCCTCCCGCAGCCAAGGCTCCACTGGAGCAAAGTTGGCCCGGGCGCTGAGGATGGCTCTGGGGCCTCTGCCTCAGGCGCTAGAATGGCTCTGGTTGCAGCAGAGCGACGCCCCAGATGGGCAGAGCATCACCCCCTGGTGGGCATGCCAGATGGATCCCGGTCAGGCGCATGCGGGAGTCTGTCTGACTGCCTCCCCGTTTCCAGCTTCAGAAAAATACAAAAAAAAAAAAAAAAAGAAAGAAAATGCAGAGATAGGCCACAGACTGGGAGAAAATATTTGCAGTCATATTTCTGATAAAGGACTTGTATCTAGAATGTGAAATTCTTATAACTCAGTAAGAAGATAATCCAGTTATTCTCGAGTGAAAGATTTTAGCAGACAATTCACCAAGCATACAAAGGGTTAATAAATGAACCATACACCCTGGCAGCTCTCTTCCTAGCTGTGTCAGGTTATACGTGACTGTTCACACAGCATATTCACAATACAAATCTGGAGCAACACACACACCCACCAGGACAGCTGGACAGACAGAACTGGCCCCCGCGCAGGGCCGGATGGCCACTGGCAGGTCCCCTGCAGGTGCGTCCCAGAGCAGCTTGCTGAGGGAGGTCGGCCCCTTGCAGCAGAAGGGGCCCCGAGGTGGCACAGTCTGTCTCAGTGCAGGTTCTCTTTTATTTCTTTTGTTTTGGATTCTTCCACTTCCTGAATTTGAGGGTTGATGTTTCTCATTATTGTGGGCAGACCCTGAGGCATTCTCTCTTAAATTTGCCTTTCCCGTGTTTCCTTTTCTTTCCTCCAGGACCTGTCTGTCTCACGTGCTCGTCAGACCCCCAGTCTTCGTGTCTCTCCATCGGTCATGACTTTGATCGATGTCTTTGTGTGATTTCTTCCAGTCAGTCTTTTAGAAAGTTGATCTGCCTGAGCTGAGATTCACCTGTAGTTCAGCCATCTGCTGAGCTTTCAGTTTAAGTAAATACATGTTTTTATTTTTGAAGTTATGTTGGGTAATCTTGTATCTTGCTTTTCTTTATTCATAGTGTGTTATGCTTTTAAGTAATTCTTTTGTGTCCCTAGTAATTTTATTTATTTTTTCTTTCTTTTTTTTTTTCATTTTTCTGAAGCTGGAAACAGGGAGAGACAGTCAGACAGACTCCCGCATGCGCCCGACCGGGATCCACCCGGCTCGCCCACCATGGGGCGACGCTCTGCCCACCAGGGGGCGATGCTCTGCCCATCCTGGGCGTCGCCATATTGCGACCAGAGCCACTCTAGCGCCTGGGGCAGAGGCCAAGGAGCCATCCCCAGCGCCCGGGCCATCTTTGCTCCAGTGGAGCCTTGGCTGCGGGAGGGGAAGAGAGAGACAGAGAGGAAAGCGCGGCGGAGGGGTGGAGAAGCAAATGGGTGCTTCTGTGTGCCCTGGCCGGGAATCGAACCCGGGTCCTCCGCACGCTAGGCCGACGCTCTACCACTGAGCCAACCGGCCAGGGCTGTGTCCCTAGTAATTTTAGACATGTACATATTTCAGTTAGTTCACTTGTCGATTCTCTCATCTGAATTTCAGGGTGTGATTGGGCCCTTGTTTGTGGCAGGTGCTGGAGAAGTCTGTGCTATAAGCTCCGTGTCTCGGGTGGGGCTTTTTCAGCCTCCCTGTGTGGCCTGGGGTCGTCCCTCCTCAGATGGCCACCCAGGACCCCAGAATCAATTTTACTTATTCTGTTTCCTGTGGTTCCTGTTGCCCACCACGTACTCTGATCCCACTGTACTGTTGACGGTTCAAAGATAACGTGAACGACAGACTGCCCAGACCACCTTTTCCTCTCTCAGGGCGCAGGACACCCCTCCCTGTACAACACCTGCCGTGTCGTGCTGGTTGGGGCGGCCCCGCCCCGAGTGCTTGGCACAGCCTCACTGCCACAGCTGTCAGCCCTCTTGGACTTAACAGGGTTGGTGAGCCAGCCCCTGCCGCCTGGTGGCGAGGCGGCCCAGCGTTGTCTTTCCCCCGAAGGTGAGCATCTGCCTGGAGTGTAACAGCAGCAAGCTGCGCGGCCTCAAACGGAAGTGGATCCGCTGCTCCGCCCAGGCCACCGTCCTGCACCTGAAGAAGTTCATCGCCAAAAAGCTAAACCTTTCGTCTTTCAATGAGGTAACCATTCACCATAAGTAGGAACTACAACAAACCACTTCTTGTTTATAAAGTGATGTTTCTGAATTTTTCGATTTTTTTTTTTTTTTTACAATTTTCTTTGGAGAGTTTAAATTAGGAAAAAACCCTCCGCTGGTTCTGCCTGCCCCTAAAATGTATAATAGGAAACAGCCATGAGGTAGTGGACAGTCCAGGGGCCATGCACAGGGGGACCCACTATTGACGGGAGAATGCTGAAGGGCCAGGGGGTGACGAGATTGTTAGCATGTGTTAAAGGCGTTCATCTTGGAGAATTATTTCATCTCACAGAGGGATGGGTGGGCGGGTACACAGGTTGTAACAAGTGCTGAGGATAAAGCCTGTGACCTGGCATGCTCAGCGGGGTGAGTGGGGCATATCAGGAGCCCCGAGGTGCAGCCCTGTGCAGAGGTGGAGAGGGTCATAGGAGCTGGCTATGCGTGAATGAGAGCAGGGAGGTCGACAGGCCTTGTCCTCAGGGTACGTGACCTGAGCTGTAGTTTAAAATAGTCCCCCAGCTGAGAAAACTGGACTGTTGGGGTACAGAGATGGAAGCCAGAAGAGCCGTGGGGTGTCTGTGGAAGAGTATCAGGAGAGGCCCTGGCCGGTTGGCTCAGCGGTAGAGCGTCGGCCTGGTGTGCGGGGGACCCGGGTTCGATTCCCGGCCAGGGCACACAGGAGAAGCGCCCATTTGCTTCTCCACCCCTCATCCCCCCTCCTTCCTCTCTGTCTTTCTCTTCCCCTCCCGCAGCCAGGGCTCCATTGGAGCGGAGATGGCCCGGGCGCTGGGGATGGCTCCTTGGCCTCTGCCGCGGGGGTCACAGCAGAGCGACGCCCTGGAGGGGCAGAGCATCGCCCCCTGGTGGGCAGAGCGTCGCCCCTGGTGGGCGTGCCGGGTGGATCCCGGTCGGGCGCATGCGGGAGTTTGTCTGGCTGTCTATCCCCGTTTCCAGCTTCAGAAAAATACAAAAAAAAAAAAACTTTAAAAAAAAAAAAAAAAGAGTATCAGGAGAGACTCATCAGGGTGTCATGGTGATGAGGATGAGGAGGGGACAGACAACTTACTCTTTAGAGCAGTGGGTTTAACAGTGGCCCCAGCAAAGGTATGTCCATATCCTAACCCCCAGAACTTGTAAAGGTGACCTGTTTTCCTGTTTTGGGAAAAGGATCTTTTCAGGTGTCATCAACTTAGGATCTCAAGATAAATAATCCTGGATTATCTGGTGGACCCCTAATCCAACAACAAGTATCCTCACAAGAGTGAGACAAATGGAAATTTGAGACACACAGAAGGTTATGTGAAGACAGAGACAGAGGCTGAAGTGGTGTGGCCACAGCCCGGGGATGCCTGGGGCCACCAGGAGCTGGGAGAGACAGGAAGGCTTCCCCAGAGCCTGTCGAGCGAGCGCTGCCTGCCAGCACCGTGACTCTGGACCCCTGTTCTCCTCATTGTGAAAGAGTACATTTCAGTTATTCTCAGCCACCAAGTTTGTGGTTCTTTGTCAGTTGTCACAGGAAACCAAAATAGGTTTTGGTACAAGAAAGTGGAATGCTGCTTAACAAGTGAAAAGTATGGATGTGGTTTTGGAATAGGGTAACAGAAGCTGGGAGAATTTTGAGAAAATTCAAAAAGCCCCAAGCACCTTGAAGAGACAGTTAGTGGGAAAATGGCCTTTAAAGATGATGCTGGTGACAGCCCAGAAGCAGGTGCAGAGTGCGGTCACAGGGGCTTTGCAGAGGGCGCACATCACCACAAGCAGTGTTGGTAGAAACAGGAATAGTAGAGACCCTTCCAATGAGAGCCCAGAAGGGAAATAGGAAAATTCACAACACTGTGGAAATGAAGCAACACACTTTTTTTTTTTCTGAAGTTGGAAACGGGGAGGCAGACAGACTCCCGCATGCGCCCCACCGGGATTCATCCGGCACGCCCACCAGGGGGTGATACTCTGCCCATCTGGGGCGTCTGTTGCAACCAGGGCCATTCTAACGCCTGAGGCAGAGGCCATAGAGCCATCCTCAGCGCCCGGGCCAACTTTGTTCCAGTGGAGCCTTGGCTGCGGGAGGGGAAGGGAGAGACAGAGAGGAAGTAGAGGGGAAGGGGTGGAGAAGCAGATGAGTGCTTTTCCTGTGTGCCCTAGCTGGGAATCGAACCTGGGACTCCTGCACGCCAAGCTGATGCTCTACTGAGCCAACTGGCTAGGGCCTGAAAGCAACACACTTTTAAACAATCAGTGGGTGAAACAAGAAATCAAAGAGAATTAGAAAATACTTCGAGTTGGTTGAATATGAGGCCACAATGCACCAACAGTCATGGGATGCCGTCCTGATGGCTTCCCTGGTAAATTCTACTGAACTTTTAAGAAGAACCAATACTTGCCCTTCTTAAACATCTCCAGAGACTTGAAGAAAAGGGAGCACTTCTCAACTCATTTTATGAGGCCAGCATTACCCTAATACCAGTCAAAGACACTACAAGAAAACTCTAGGTCAACATCCTTTATGAACATTGATGCAAAATTCTCAACAAAATGCTAGTGTGTTAAAAGGGTTATACTCCATGACTAACTGGATTTATTCCTGAAATGCAAGGGTGGGTCAACATAAGAAAATCAATAACTAATTTGTCACATCAATGGAACAAAGGAAGAAGAACATGATCCTCTCAATTGATGCAGAAAAAAACATTTGACAGAATTCAACACCTTTCATGATAACACTCAACAAACTAAGAATAGAAGCCAGGTGAAATTAACATAAAACAAAAGCATGTATGACAAACCCACTATGAGCATTATTCTCAGTGAAGATTGAAAGCTTCTTCTCTAAGATGAGGAATAAGGGGAGGGCGCCCTCTATCCCACATGGCACTGGAGTCCTGGCCAGAACCATTGGCAAAAAGAAGTAAGACACATGCAAATTGAAGAGGAAGGATTGAAATGATCTCTGTTTCCAAATGATACGATCATATATATAGAAAACCCTAAAGATTCCACACACACACACAAAACCCTGTTAGAACTAATACATGAGTTCAGCAAGGTAGCAGAATACAAAATCAACACACAAAAATCACTAGCATTTCTTTCTCTTTTTATAAAAAAATCAGTTTTATTTCTAAGCTCAAACAATGAACAACATGAAAAGGAAATTACAAAACAGTTCCGCTTAGAGTGGCATCAAAAAGACTAAAATGCCTAGGAATTGACAAAGGAGGTGGGAGCCTTGTACAGGAAAACTACAGCAGTTGTGAGAGAAGTTGAAGACAACACACGTGAGTGGAGGCCCATGCTCTTGGGCTGACAGACATCATATTGTTAAGAGGCCAGTGCTGCCTAAACTGAACTGCAGAGTCAACGCATTCCCTATCGAAATCCCATTGACATTTTTTGCAGAAATAAAAAACTCATTCTAAATCTCAAAGGACCGAAATAGCAAAAAAAAAAAAAAAAAAAAATCCTTAAAAGAAGAAAACTGGAGGTCTCACTTTCTGATATCAAAACTTACTACAGAACTCACTGTAACCCAAACGTGTGTACTATTAAGAAGGACCTGCAGACTCGAGTGGAACGGCGAGAAATAAGCCCTTGCGTATGTGGCCAGGGTGAAAGAGAGGCTTTCCAGTAGATCAGCGGTTCTCAACCTGTGGGTCGTGACCCGGCGGGGGTCGAACGACCAAAACACAGGGGTCGCCTAAAGCCATCGGAAATACATATTTATGGCTTTAGGCAACCCGTGTTTTGGTCGTTCGACCCCCGCCGGGTCACGACCCACAGGTTGAGAACCGCTGCAATAGATGGTGCTGGGGAAACTGGAGATCCCCTTAGAGAGACTGAAGTGGGTGGGACCCTTACCCATACCACGTGCAAGATACTCAAAACTTGACTCAAAACACATAAATGTAAGAGCTAAAACTAAATCTCTGAGAAGAAAACACAGGACAAAACCATCACAACATTGGACTTGGCTGTAATTTTTTGGACATGACACCAAAGGTGGCAACAAAGAAAGAGAGAGAAAAATTGGATTTAACAAAAATTTTAAAATTTTGTAGAGAATAGGAAAAAAGTATTTACAAGTCATATATCAGAGAAGGGATTACTATCCAGAATACATGGAGAATTCCTAAAACTCAACACAAAATACAACCCAGTTAAAAAATGGGCAGAGGGTCTGAATAGACATTTTCCCAAGGTGTACACTGGGCGACGTGCTCAGCATCACCAGTCATTAGGAAATGCAAACCAGAGTCACAGCGAGAACTATTGGGATGGCTACTAAAAATAAGTGACAAGAGCTGGCGAGGACGTGGAGGAATTGGAACCCTGTGCACTGTTGGTGGGATTGTAAAATGGTGCAGCCACTGTGGAAAACGTGTGGAAGAGCTCAAAAATTAAACAGTTATCATCTGACATCTGAGCTGGCAACTCCACTTCTGGGTATTTATAAAAAAAATAGGAAGCAGGGTCTGAAAGCAATATTGAACACAAATGTTCATAGCAGCGTTATTCACAGTAGCTAAAACAGGAAGCAGCCCAAGTCTCCATGGAAGGATGGACAAGCAAAATGTGGTCAATCCATGCAGCGGATACTTAAAAAGGAAAGGAATTCTGCCCTGGCCGGTAGCTCAGTTAGTTAGAGCTTTGTCCTGAAGCACAGTGGTTCCCAGTTTGATCCCTGCTCAGGGCACAAACAGGAACAGATTGATGTTTCTGTCTGTCTGTGTGTCTGTCTCTCTCTCTACCCCCCTCCCTCTCTCTCTCTCTCAAATCAATAAATAAATTAAAAAGGAAAGGAAAAGGAAGGCAATTTTGACACCTGCAATGCCTTGGATGACCCTTAAGGACCTTGCGCTGAGTGAGATAAGCCAGGCACAGAACACTGTGTGGTCTCCCGTGAGAAGGTCCTTAGCTGTGAAGTTGCAGAAATAGGAAGCCGGTGATGCTGCCAGGGTGGATGAGGGGTTCGTGGTTAATGGAGAGAGTTTCCGTTTGTCAGCCATAAACAGGACTTGTCTAGGTATTCCATCACCAGAAAGGGTGAATTGGGGAAAAAGAAAGCTCGCCCCAGCCCTGTGCTGCAGGGGAAGCCCCTTGAGGGGGAGAGGAAGTTGGGGGCTGGGCTGCTCTGAAATCGAGCCCTGTTGTAAACATGCCACATGCCGTGAGAGGCCCTCCCACGGGCCCTCTTGACTGCTGTCCAGGTCAAGATCTCTGTCATGAATTTTGACATTTTCCTCCCTTTGATCAAAATATTGCTCTAAAAGTGTCACCAACAGTCAGGTCCTCCGGTTTCAGCAGCCTTTTGTTCTTGGATAACAGCAGGGCCTCTTCTGGGTGTTGAGTCTCACGTGAGAGGGAAGACACAGGGACATCAACAGCTGGTGTCCAGGTTTGACAACGACAGGTGTGCAGCTTAACAGCAAGAATGCTCAGCAGTTAGTCAATATGTTGACTCTAAACCAGGAGCCCAGACCAGTCGGTGGTGACATAGGACTTGCTGTCTTGGCCAGATTGGAGCTCCTGATCACAGATCCAGCAAGCACAGAGGTCCCCTTCCACAGTAGGTTGGGAAATGTGGAGAAGGGCATTTCCCTCCCAAGAAGGAGAAAGGGAAATGAAGTAAGAAGCTTCCATAAGAAGGGCTGTCCCACCAGCTCTGGTCATTTGGGAGAGCCACCTGCCTCGGTCTTGAGACAGCTGTGGAGTCAGGTCACCAGGACATGTGCAGCTCCAGTTGGGGTTTGGTGACTTCCTGGGATGTGACACGTGCATCCAAGAGTCGGCTCCCTGGAGTTCAGCAACCAGGGTGCATCCAACACCGAAGGACCCTTCCAGGCAGACCTGAGGCGTATGCTGCGGGAACAGTGTCCCCAGGCTGGAGGCGTGTGCTGGGAACAGTGTCCCCAGGCCAGGGGCGTGTGCTGCGGGAACAGTGTCCCCAGGCTGGAGGCGTGTGCTGCGGGAACGGTGTCCCCAGACTGGAGGCGTGTGCTGGGAACAGTGTCCCCAGACTGGGGGGCGTGTGCTGCGGGAACAGTGTCCCCAGGCCGGGGGCGTGTGCTGCGGGAACGGTGTCCCCAGGCTGGGGGGCGTGTGCTGCGAACAGTGTCCCCAGACTGGGGGGCGTGTGCTGCGGGAACAGTGTCCCCAGACTGGAGGTGTGTGCTGCGGGAACAGTGTCCCCAGGCCGGGGGCGTGTGCTGCGGGAACGGTGTCCCCAGGCTGGAGGGCGTGTGCTGGGAACAGTGTCCCCAGGCCGGGGGCGTGTGCTGCGGGAACGGTGTCCCCAGGCTGGAGGGCGTGTGCTGGGAACAGTGTCCCCAGACTGGGGGGCGTGTGCTGCGGGAACGGTGTCCCCAGGCTGGGGGGCGTGTGCTGCGGGAACGGTGTCCCCGGGCCGGGGGCGTGTGCTGGGAACAGTGTCCCCAGACTGGGGGGCGTGTGCTGCGGGAACGGTGTCCCCAGACTGGGGGGCGTGTGCTGCGGGAACAGTGTCCCCGGGCCGGGGGCGTGTGCTGGGAACAGTGTCCCCAGACTGGGGGGCGTGTGCTGCGGGAACAGTGTCCCCAGGCCGGGGGTGTGTGCTGCGGGAACAGTGTCCCCAGACTGGGGGGCGTGTGCTGCGGGAACAGTGTCCCCAGACTGGGGGGCGTGTGCTGCGGGAACAGGAGGCGTGTGCTGCGGGGAACGGGGAACGGTGTCCCCAGGCCGGGGGCGTGTGCTGCGGGAACGGTGTCCCCAGGCCGGGGGCGTGTGCTGCGGGAACGGTGTCCCCAGGCCGGGGGCGTGTGCCTCGGTAACAGTGTCCCCAGACCCGGGGCGTGTGCTGTGGTAACAGTGTCCCCAGGTTGCAGAGTGAGGTCAGGTGGTCATCTCTGTGGAGCACAGCCACAGGATTGCTCGACCAGAACATGGTTGTCTTCAGTAGAAGTGGCTGGGCTGTGACAACAGCGATGTGTGTTCTGTCATCAGCTGTGATGGGAAGAAGCGGCAGCCAGACGCAGGAGGTGCCCTGGAGTTACCTCAAAGGCAAGAACTCACAAGCCCAGAGCGGGATCTGGCGGTCTTCTGGCTGAGGTGTGTGGAGGGTCTCGACAAACTTTGCCAGTTGAATCTTCATGATGCCTTTGGTGCCTTTGACTAAACCTGAGGACTATGGTTAGTGCCATGAAAATGAAAAACTGGCCAAACAGCCCAGGCGTATTGAAGCACCTGACCAGTAAAGTGGGACTGCTGTGCCGTCCCAGGGGCTCCCCAGGTGGGACCATCTCCCCTGAAAGTGTCCAGCCAGCGAGGGGACATACCGACCACATCTAAGTCACATTCCATCCATGAGATGAGGAAGCTGTTTGAAGTCTATTGGCCAAACCTCCAATGGTCCAGGAGGCAATAGGAAGTGTCCAGGGCCATGTGAGCAGGCTTCCCTGGGCTGTGCTTTGCACAGGTGGACAGTGAGGTGGGTGCCTGTTGTGGCCGTGTTCCAGCTCCCCCCACGGCAGACTCGCGAGTGTGCCGTCCTGTCGGTGGGCCGTGGCTGGTGCGCGTGCAGCTGTCAGGAAGGACCCTGGCGTCTCCTGGGGGGCAGCTTTCTCTTTTCATCAGACCAGCTGCTGGCTTTCCAGTCTTGCTTCCCTTTCCTGGAACCAATTGTTGGGTGTCTCTGGACAATTTTTCTAAATTATCATTTGGAAAGATATCCGTTTGGACAACAACAGAGGTGTGACTGCTGCTGGTTCGCGAAGGGCAGCTTTCTTAGCAGAAGTGTCACAAGGTGACTTCGCTTAGCTTCCAGGAACTCACATCTAGAATGTGCTGGGCCTCTGCGAGCAGCCGACCCAGCAGGTACAAGTACTGCGTCCAGTGATTCCCCAACGCACAGGCCGTTCCTAACTGTCTCCACTGGAGGTGAGGAAGCCACGTGGCCCCACATCTTCCCAAAGTTGTGTGCTTCTCTGAAGCTGGGCTACTCAGTGAGAAGGTGGCCGCTTTGGCCTTGGACAAAATACATCCCGGTGCGAGCGCATATGTCAGCCCATATACGCTGGGCCACGTAGCCTACGTGAAGATTCTCTCTACTTCCAGAGGGTTACAGCATGGTACTCACCACATTCACTCTTTAACTGTGGACCATTGTGAACCAAGAGAAATCAGCATTGTCTGAGGAGTCGCCGGATGCAGGAGGTGACCTGTCGGTGTTAAACATCTGTGAGGAACCAATCGGCTTTTCTGACTGCTACTGTCAAATTCTAGGACTTAGCCCCCTTTTAGCAGAAAGAAACTCCAGCATGACACGTGTCTGTAAGTCTCAGATTAATAACTGAGGAGAAGAAGGTGGTGACCTCTCCGGGGACCTGAACAGAGGGGGTGGGTTCAGAGACGGGAGCCTGCAATCCCCAGTGTGTGAACTGCCGGCCGTGCTGCTGAGTACCAAGTGGCCCTGTGTCACTCAGGACAGAGAGCATTCCCAGTTTGGAGAAAAGTTTCTCCAAGCCGGTGAAGAGGGAGGACTGGAGGTGTCGCTGGATCTCAGAGCCCCGTCACTGGGATCAGGGGACCTTGGGAAGCTGGTCTGATGGCTGAGGGCCCCTGAAGTGCTTACATTTGAGGCGATCTCTTTTCTAGTGTCCTGGCTCTTGGTAATAATGGCAGAAGCGTTGCAATAATAATTCTGAGCCTGAAAATCAGGTATCTCAAGAGTTTCACTTCTAGGTGCTCGTGGAGGGTGCAAGCCAGCTGATTTGCCAAGTGACCCAAATCCTGAGTGGGCATGGTTTCCCCTCCATCCTGATCACTTTTAACTAACAGGAAGGTCTCAGTTCAGCCTCTGATAAACACAGAGGGGCAGGCTCCCCGGGTGGAGTCGCCCACCGAAGGAAGACCAGAATTGCTTTTGAAAAGTCTGAAGTCACCACAGTCATGACCAGGCTTGACTGCCGTCTCTGAGCAGGTCTGAACTTTGCTCCAATCAACAGGCTTTGGGAAAGCTACTGTACCTTCTCAGGGGAGGTCTCCAGGGAGAATTCTAACATTTCCCCAAATCCTGAGGTTTGTTTCTTTAAACCCGTTTCGGGACGGTCTCATCAGGCAAGTCTCTTCCAGTGCTGCGCTGCCCTCAGCGACAGGCTTAAGAACCAGCTGATGGGAAGCAGAGCACCGCTGGCCGGCCGGTGACTGTCGGACATGCCGGCGTCTCTGCGTGAACCCCTAACAAGGCTCGCAGTTCAGCTTCAGTGCAGGGAACATACACAGCTTGGGGTCTAATAGGGTATTCCAAGGCTTCACTCTAGAAGGCAGTAGAGAGGACTCGGGGTGGCCCCAGGGGCGGAGCCAGGGGCAGGGAGCCAGGGGCAGGGAGCCACGTGTGGCGGAACAGGCAGCGGGGGCAGGAGGGTTCCATGGATGTCTGCTCTGTCCTTGGAGGTCCAGTAGCCTCAGTTAACTCTTACTGTTTGCAAAGAGGCACCCGACTCCCCAGTCCTGTCTGGAAGCTTCAGGGTGCCTCTTGAAACAGGCAGTCTGTTCAGCATTGTGATTCAGTGTAAAGGTTGTCCAGTTTGGTTTTTAAAAAGGTAAGTTTGGGGATCCTATAATGGCTATTGACATTAAATTACTTTTGGTCAGATCAGTCCATTTAGTTAAAAATACACGAGCCCTGGTCAGATGGCTCGGTTGGTTAGAGCATCGTCCTGATACGCAGAGGTTGCTGATTCAATCCCTGGTCAGGGCACACACAGGAAAAGATAGATACCTCTATCTCTATTTCTATCTCTATTCCTCCTCCTCCTCCTCCTCCTCCCCTTCCTTCTCCTTCTTCCTTCTCCTTCTTCCTTCTTCTTCTTCCTTCTTCTTTCTTCTTCTTCTTTCTTCTTCTTCTTCTTCTTCTTCTTCTTCTTCTTCTTCTTCTTCTTCTTCTCTCTCTCTCTCTCTCCCTCCCTCCCTTTCTCTCTCTAAATTCAATAAATAAATTTTTAAAATGAGATATATTTTAAAACTCAATAAAAATTTAAAATACACCTGAGGAGAGATCACAGTTTTAGACATAAATATGGGGTCCCTTTAGGAGGGACATCTGAAAACACTCAGACAACTGGAGCCCCATTCCTCAAGGCTTCTGTCTGGCACAGGAACCCAGGTGACCTAAAACAGCCCAAGCCATGCTGGCTCAGAGCCAGCCAGCGTCCCTGAGGAGAGACCAATGCTGGGGTCAGCCAATGGCGAGCACAGGCTGCATGGAGCAGTCTGGTTCCAGCCAGAATCGGACCAGCAGCCATCCATCACCATGGGAACAACCCGGTCCCAGTAGGGTCAGACAGGAAGCTTGCAGCAGCGGCTCCCACGGAGTCAGGCCAGTTGCTGTCCAAGCTCTTGAACAAACAGCCTCTTAACAACCGAAAGACCCCTCTACATGGTTCCCAGTTCACCCCACGAGCTTCAGAGCACAAGAGGCAGAAACTTGGTTCTGGGAGACTTGCCTCCAGCTCGGGACTGGGCAGCTGGCTGCGCTGAGCGGCTGTGGCACCGGCCCTGCCAGTTCCCAGCCCATGGCCATGGGGGGCTCTCTGGCTGCTGGACAAGCCCCAGCAAGTGGACTATGAGCAGAGTCACCCAGCTGTTCCGTCACCAAAAAGGTGTATTCAGGAAACGGGAAGGACTGTGATGGGCATGTGCTGACAAGGTGAGCCCACTGAGGGCGGAGGGATCTCAGTGGTGAAGGTGGCGAGCCCCCCCCCCAGGTGAGGTCTGCCATAAATTCTGACAGGTTTTACAAGATGAAAGAATTGGAGCCGAGTGTAGGTGACAGCTGCACAATAGTGTGGGTGTCCTTAATGCCACCACACTGCATTTATAATGGTTACAATGGTGAATTTTATCTGTATTTTACTGCATTTTTTTAAAGCAATAAAAAGTGGATACACACCAAGGAGGCAGAGGGGTGTAAGACAGTGTTTCTTACAGACTGAGGGTGAACCCTCCACCCACAGAAGGGTTACAACTCGCTGAACCCAGCGTGTAGCCCAGCATGCAGAGCTCTGAGGTCTGCCTGTGTGTCGTCTGGGGGTCTGGGGCAGGTGACCGGCTTTTCACCCAGACTCAGAACCCTTCTTCAGACCCTGGCCCTAACGAGACGTTTAAAAGACCATCTGGGTGACGTCATATCACATCAGGGAAATGCAAACTGAGACAAGGGTGAGACACCACTGCACTCCTATCAGAAGGGCCGAAATTGGATCCAGACAGCATCAAGTGCTGGCGGGGGTGGGGGCAGTAGGAACGCTCCCTCAGGGCTGGGGGAGGTGAACTGGTGCAGTGACTTTGGAAGGTGGTTTGGTAGCTTCTTAAACACACAAAACCTGCACAGAGGTTTACAGCAGCTTTATTCACAGTTACCAAAACTTGGAAGCAAGAGAAATGTCCTTCAGTAGGTGTTGGATAAGCACACCATGGTCCATCCAGACAGTGGAATATTACTCAGCTCTAACAGGAAATAAGCTGTGAAGCCGTGGAGAGACATGGAGGAACATAAGTGCATGTTACTAAGTGACAGAGGCCCATCTGAAAGGCTGCACACT
This sequence comes from Saccopteryx leptura, assembly GCF_036850995.1. NCBI lineage: Eukaryota > Metazoa > Chordata > Mammalia > Chiroptera > Emballonuridae > Saccopteryx > Saccopteryx leptura. The sequence continues at coordinate 195,987 of NC_089507.1, forward strand.
GATCCCAGCTGTGTGACGTCCTGGACATGGCACACTGTGGCAACTGACCATCTCGGTGGTGCCAGGGATTGGGGGGGAGGGGGGAGGAGGAGTACAGAAGACCTCAGGGCAGTGCACCTTCTCTGTGTGACAGTCCGTAGTGGCTACACGCCGTTACACTTCCGTCTAGACCCACTGGATGTGCCACAGCAGAGTGACCCTGATGTGCACTGTGGACTCTGGGTGACGACGTGACAGTATAGGTTCAATGACAGTAACAAGTGTCCCGCCGGTGGAGATGTTGATAGTGTGTGTGTGTGGGGGGGGGGTGCTGACAGGGGCAGCATGGCGCTCCGTGGGAAATGCCTGTACCTTCTGCTCAATTTTGCTCTGAACCTATAACTGCTCTAAAAATATAATCTTTAAAGAGAGAAAGAGAGAGGAATGCCCTGGCCCACGCAGTGGATAGTGTCGTCCCATAGCACCGAGGTCGCTGGCTCAATCCTGAGGTCGCTGGCTCCAACCCAAGGGTGCCAGCTCCATCCAGATGGCACAGGCTTTACCCTGAAGTCACTGGTTCAAGCCCTGCTTGGAGCTCGACCCCAAAGGCGCTGGCTTGATTGGAGGTTGCTAGTTTGAGACCCAGTCAGGGTACACATGAGAAGCAATCAGTGGCACAACTGAGTGGAGTAAGTTGATGCTTCTTTCTGTCTCCCTCCCCTTCCTCCTCTGCTCCCCCTTCCCCTTTCTCTCTTCCAAAATACAAAAATAAAAAAGTTAAAATACTGTGGAGCCCATTATGTTTTTCTACTGAGGAGAGAGGGACAAGCTTGGCCAAGGAGTCCAGGGATGGGGGACAGGGTGCTGTGGGTGAGGGCACGCTGGGGGCTGCCGCAGGGGTGTGGACTGAGCCCAGTGACGGGCTTCCTCAGGCTCCCTCCACCTGCACAGCCGGAAACGAGGCGCCTGTGCCTCCCGACTGAGGCGTTGGGACCCACGCAGCCTTGTTGGTGTAGACAGAGGTCTTCCCCTCGGCCCCACTGACCAAAGCTTCTTCTCCCACCAGCTGGACATTTTATGCAACGAAGAAATCCTGGGCAAGGACCACACACTCAAGTTTGTGGTTGTTACGAGATGGAGATTCAAGGTGAGACACGTCAGTCACTCTGCAATGTGTTTGATTTTCAGACTCTGCTACGAATGACAACACTTTTCTGTGCACATTTTTATCTGAGAGTCTAGAAATAAGGACTTCAAGCACAGTCACCCTGAAATCAGCCCCAAGGCCAGCTCCCTCTCCCCACTCCTGGTGGTGGGCTATTCACTGGGGTGGGAGTGGCCATTGCCTTCAGCCTTTGAGTGGCTCTTTGTGAAGGTGGGACAGATGGGTGGAACCCTGTCCTCAGGGAAGTGGGGCCGGGGCAAGGTCTGAGGGGCGGTGAGGAGCAGGGTGTAGGTTCCCTGGGTCCCGGCCGTGACAGTAGGCGCAGTGTCTGGTTCCTGCTGGGTGTCTGCACCCCGTCCTCATGCCCGGACTGTCTTACAGAAGGCACCGCTCCTGCTGCACTACAGACCCAAGATGGACCTGCTGTGACGCCGCAGACTGGCCCGAGCCCTGGGGCACGGGCGCAGGACCATGGCGCCCTGGGAGGGGCCTTGGGTGTCCTGGGGACCAGACTTCTGAATAGAGAATATTTATCACTTTTGTACGAGAGAATTCACACTCATCAAGACACTACCAGCAGCACGGTGACAAGGTGGTGACACACTTCACAGGCTCACGCGGCTGGCCGTCCATCCTGTCCTCGGCTTCGCAGACCAGAGGGCACAGCAGGGCACCTGTCCCTCGTGCACAGCCTGCGCCTGCTTTTCAGGTCTTCAGATCTCATCTTTTTGGTTTCGTTTATGAATTAGGTTTCGTAAGCCTCAAAAATACTTTTTTGTTTATTAAATCCTTCCTAAGTTATTGAAAAAAATTATCTTTTCATGGTGAATGACGATATTTATGTTGCCTTTAGCTTCCTGAAGACTTAGAAGATGTATAAAAATTTAATTTAAAGGAATAATACCAAAAGAGGTTGCCATTCATACTATGCGTTAACCATGGTGTTTAATGTCCCCTTGTGAAACCTGATGAAGCCACAGCTCTCTGACCTGCTGGTCCTTTGGGCGTTGGTGGCCCTGGGACACCGGGAACTGATGCTGGTTTGCAGAACACTCTTGTTGAAATCACTTTCATTATTAAATAGGGCACCAATAATTCAGTGCCACCATTTAATTTCCTACTTATTCTTCCCCATTCTTGTTTTGCTGAAGAGGGAGCTGGTAACCTCTGGGACGTTTCCTGAGAAGGCCCGTACATCAGAGAAGGTCCAGAGCCTGTGGGTCCCTGCAGACCCCAGGTCCCTGCCACAGCCGTCCACCCTTAAAGGGGCAGCACCATCCCATTTTCTGCTCTGACGCTCACCAGGAAGGGTCCCACCGAGCGTCACAGGACGGGGCCCCTGTGCTGAGGTGGCTTCTTCAGTTACTGAATGACCTAAAACCAGCCACAGGTAACACACACTTTCTCCTCCCACGTGTTAACATTTTGTGGCATTAGAGAATAAACGTTTTGCCAGCACATAAACGTGTTCCTTTAAAACAGCACCTTGAAACGCGTGAAGGCGAGATCAGGAGAAAGGCTCGTTTTCCGGTGGTGACAGTGTTGTCCTGGAGCTCCCCTCTGTCCCCGCTGGTCCCTTGGTGACCTCTGCACTCGGCCTGCTGGGCCCAGGACTGGGTTTCCCTGAGTATTTCACTTTAGTGACAAGAGTGCTTTCTCGGTTTAGATCCAGAAGCTCTGCTTGTGCTTCTTCCTGTTTCATGTTCTTAAATGTCAGAGGCACCAGGAACACGCCCCGATCATGGAGAAAAAACAAGTTAATTCAGTCCAAGTGATTTTAATGTAAGGCCTTTTGAAAATGTCAAAATACTTTGTTAGGAATTGGTCAAAATTCACTCTTTATTTCACTCCTTAACTCCCAGTGCTTGCTATTCATCCAAATCGTTTTTGTTACTCTCTGAGGGTTTATCGAGTAGATGTGTATGAGTAAATATGACCTGTCTACCTCAAAACGCACATTACTGCTGATGCGTCTGTCAAACCACAGAGGACCACAGTGTGGTCTCCGTGTGACGTGAGGATGTGGGGTTTCCCGTGTGGTGAAGCGAGGGGGGGTGAACAGTGTGAGCATCCAAATTCAAACAAAACTGGTTCCAGCTCAGACTCACCGGAAGGTCTGTAACAATCTCCTGATGTACATTTGTAACTTTGTAGCTCTCTTTGAAATCACTTGAATTTGCTATGGTGCTAAGTTGATACATTTAAACATACAGAGAGATGGAGGTAGGCTGCCGACCGCTCTGGTGTGATCCCGCCTTTGTAACCGCGTAAACCGGATGAAACCTCAGCAGCAGAAGTACCTATTTTTCTAAGATTTCCTCGTGCAGACTGTTCATGCAGGGTGGTCCCTGGTGACCTGCCTCTGGTCCGACTGCAGCCGCGTCATAGCAGCGGGAGCCCCACCGTGGAGGGGCGCTCGGGGCTCCTTTCAGTTTACATCAAAAGGCTGAATTTCATTTTTTTTCCAGCATGAAAGTCAGGGTCGGTTAGTGACTGAATCCTGTTAGGTTTTTAACAGGTGGAGTTACTGTGAAGTCGTTTCACATGTGCTTGTGCCGCTGGCTCTCGGGGCGTGCAGGGACCTGCGCCCCTCCAGCGGCAGTGGGACTCACCGTACAGTTTTCATGAACACAGAAAATTCAGATAGATATATAATATGGAATTTAAGATTTGGGGGATTAAAAAAAAGAAAACTTTATAAAATTATTTATTCTATTTTAAGCCTTCTATCCTATTTTCCCATCCAGTTGTTCGGTTTCAGTGGTCGGCTTTATTTACGGGCATATAAAATGAAATTGTGAGATGTTTTGCAAGCTTCTTCTTTTTACTTTGAGTAGTTTCAACCTGTATGTTTTTGTTTATATGGATGAAGAGCATTGTTCATGCTTTTTATGCTTTTGTGCAATAGGCTCCAACATGCGTTATTAGACATCTGTTTTAAGTTGTAAGTAGCATCTCTTTTGCTACATTGAAAAGGAATGCAAGTGGAATTTCAAAATCTGTACATTAAGCTATTTGGTTTTTCCTTTTCCATTGTTATTCTGAGAATGCTATTCCTGGGATTGTGCGTGTGCCTGTCAGCAATATTTACAAATAAAGTGACCCGGCAGGCAGCCATGAGGTGACGTGTGGCACCATCCTAGAGTACTAGATCAGCCTTGTGGCCCCCCGGGGGTCTTGTGGCCTCGGATCCTGCGTGCTTGGGCCCGGACACCACCCCTGTGTCGACCACAGGGGTGACAGTGACACGTTGCCAGGCCTCCAAGCCCCCCAGGGCAGCCTTGTTAGAAGCCTCTAGGAACCACTCCATTTTCTCAGAGCACACAGGCGTCTCCACTGACTTACACGTGTCATTGGTGTGAATATTCTAGGAATAAGCCAGCCGATTTCTACATTGTATGTCAATATTTTGACGTGATCTCAGAACATCAAAAGGAACTTTAGTGCAGATAAAGTCAGTTTCTCTGTTTCCTCAGGAACCCACATGCACCCCACACATCACCTGTGACCTTAGCCCCATGAACAGTGTGTCTGCCTCGGTTTGAAGAAAACAGAGGGAGTTGGGATAAGTCGACGAGACAACGGTCAGGCCACACCGTAACCTTAGCCCGTGCCTGCCAGGCAGGGAGGACGGCCGCCGTGTCCCCGCACACGAGGTGCCCCCTGAAGTGTGTAGCACTGGTGCAGATGTCTGTTCCAACGCCTTATCAGGTGTAAGAAAACCACGTTTTCCCGGGTGGGGTCGGGCTCGGTGGCTGCCCCGTGAGGCGACAACAACGCCGTTGTGGGTTATGGAGATGGCAATGCAGATACATATTTTTGACTGTTTAATTTGAAAGTTTACATTTTTTATGCTTTGTGTTGGTGTGTAATTTTTGTACTATTGGTGGCTAGTTTTTGTCTAAAATCTTTTTTGGAATATTGCTTAAATGTTTTGATTTTATGACAGTGAAGCTTGTATTCAGTGTTTTGCCAATTAATATTATATGCTTGTAATAAAAGCAAAAGAAAAACTTAACTTCTCTCAGGCTGGAAGTTTATCATCTAAAATATTTGTAGGAGCCTAATGTTCTAATGAGAGCCCAGCCCGCGCACACCCTGGCCTGGACCCTCACAGGTCCACACCGTCATCACGCTGCTCCACGTGGCATTTGTGAGTGCCACCTTGGATGCAAAGCGTCATCAGTTGGTCCAGTGTTTGGTGCAAGGGGTTTGGCAGGAACTGTCGTCAAGTCCCTGCGCCTGTGTTTGCTTGGAGGGAGCTTGCTGGGCTTCAGAGCTGCAGGTGCCAGTGACACCACCTGGAACCTGCTGAACCCCGCGGGGGGCTGACGGACGGGCTGGCTGTGTTTCGCTCTGGTAGCGTGTTAGCGTCCTGCAGAAGACCAGACCCAACAGGAGACTGTAGATCACATTCAGAGGTCTGTCCACACAGACTGGCCCTGAGGAGTTTGCTCACAGGATTGTGGAGGCTGGAGCCCCGTGGTCTCACATCTGCCCAGGAGAGGCCCAGGCGGCCCAGGCAGTGCAGGCCAGGGACGAGAAGATCAGGTCTAGCTGAGGCACTCGGGCAGACAGCATTCCCTCTAACTCAGGCTTTTCATTCTATTCAGGTACTGGAGGAGTTCAGTGATGTCCTGGGCAAGACTCAGATTGAAATGCTCATCTCATCCAAAACAGCCCCACACAAACCCAGAATCGTTTTAACCTGGGCGCCCAAGGGGCCCAGTGTAGTTGACACATGAAATTAACCATCACAGACCATTTGGAGGGGAAATATAGCACTATGCTCCAAACCTTAATTTTTTTAAATAATTTTTATTATATTTTTCAATTACATTTGATGTACAATATTATATTAATTTCAACAACCTAGTGATTGTAGACATTTAAATAACTTATGAAGTGATTGTTCCAAAGTCTAGTACCCGCCTGGAACCATATATACTTATTACAATATTATTGCCTGACCTGTGGTGGCGCAGTGGATAAAGCGTCGACCTGGAAATGCTGAGGTCGCCGGTTCGAAACCCTGGGCTTGCCTGGTCAAGGCACATATGGGAGTTGATGCTTCCAGCTCCTCCCCCCTTCTCTCTCTCTGTCTCTCTCTCCTGTCTCTCTCCTCTCTAAAAATGAATAAATAAAATAAAAAAATTTAAAAAAAAAACAATATTATTGACTATATTCCTGTGACTCTTCTGTAATTACCAATCTGTACTTTAAAACTATTTATTAAATTGATTTTAGAGAAAGAGGGAAAGGGAAATAGTGAAAAACATCGACTTGTTCCACTTATTTATGCATTCATTGGTTGGTTCTTGTATGTGCCCTGACCAGGGACTGAACCTGCAACCTTGGTGGTATCAGGAGGATACTCTAACCAGTTGAGCTACTCATCCAGAGCCAATCTGCACTTCTTTTTTTTTTTTTTTTTTCATTTTTCTGAAGCTGGAAACGGGGAGAGACAGTCAGACAGACTCCCGCATGCGCCCGACCGGGATCCACCCGGCACGCCCACCAGGGGCGACGCTCTGCCCACCAGGGGGCGATGCTCTGCCCATCCTGGGCGTCGCCATGTTGCGACCAGAGCCACTCTAGCGCCTGAGGCAGAGGCCACAGAGCCATCCCCAGCGCCCGGGCCATCTTTGCTCCAATGGAGCCTTGGCTGCGGGAGGGGAAGAGAGAGACAGAGAGGAAAGCGCGGCGGAGGGGTGGAGAAGCAAATGGGCGCTTCTCCTGTGTGCCCTGGCCGGGAATCGAACCCGGGTCCTCTGCACGCTAGGCCGATGCTCTACCGCTGAGCCAACCGGCCAGGGCCAATCACTTCTAATCTGCACTTCTCTCCTCCTCCCCTGCCCCCGCCAAGTGAGACGTGGGGGGGGGGGCGGCAGACAGACAGACTCCCGCATACGCCCAACCAGGGGAGATGCTCAGCCCATCTGGGGCATTGCTCTGTTTCAACCAGAGCCATTCTAGCGCCTGAGGCGGAGGCCATGAAGCCATCCTCAGCCCCCGGGCCAACTCTGCTCCAGTGGAGCCTTGGATGCAGGAGGGGAAGAGAGAGACAGAGAGAAAGGAGAAGGGGAAGAATGGAGAAGCAGATGGGCACTTCTATGTGCCCTGGCTGAGAATTGAACCCGGGACTTCCACACACCAGGCCACTCTCAATCTGCATTTCTTAATCCCTCCACCTTTTTCACCGAGCCACCAACCCCCCTCCTACCTCCCAATCGTCAAAATGTCCTCTGTATCTATGAGTTTGTTTCTGTTTTGTTAATTTGCATTGTTTTTTAGATTCCACATGTGAGTGAAATCATATGGTATTTGCCTTCCTCTGTCTGACTTATTTCACTTAGTGTAATACCCTCTTGGTCTTGGTCCATCCATGTTGTTGAAGATGGCACGATTTCATTCTTTTTTGTAGTTGACAGATCTTCCATTATAGATGGTACCAAAGCTTCTTTATCCACTCCTCTACAGATGGACACTTAGTTGCTTCCGTTTCTTGGCTGCTGCAGTGAACATATAGTTGCATATGTCTTTTTTAATTAATATTCTGGTTGGGTTTTTTTTTCAGATAAATATCCAGAACTGGAATTACTGGGTCCCTCTTTGCTGCTTGTTATAAAGTCTACTTTGGTATAATTATTGCTACCCCAGCTTTTTTCATTTGTTAATATTTTCATGAAATTGAGTTTTCTTACAGTTGCATTTGAGATTTTTTTTTTTTGAGAGAGAGAGATAGGAATGGAGAGAGATGAGAAACATCAACACATAGTTGTATCACTTTAGTTGTTCATTGATTGCGTTTTATATGTGCCTTGACTGGGGGGAGGGGGACTCAAGCCAAACCAGTGATCCCTTGCTCAAGCCAGCAACTTTGGACTCAAGCCAGTGACCATGGGATCATGTCAATGATCCCACACTTAAGGCAACAACCCTATGCTCAAGCTGGCAACCTTGGGGTTTCGAACTTGGGACCTCAGCACCCCAGGTCCATGCTCCATCCACTCTACCACCATTGGGCAGGCACTGTTTGAGATTCTTTATATACTCTGGACACATATCATAAGTAGGATGTATGGTTTGTGTGTATTTCTCCCAGTCTGTAGCTTGTTTTCATTCTCTAGACATTCACTGTCTTTGGCAGAGGAAAGGTTTTTAATTTTGATGAAGTCCAGTTTGTCATGTTTTTTCATTTATGGATTATACTTTTGGTGGTTAAGTCTAGAACTCTTCGCCAAATGCTGAGTCACAAAGACGTTGTTCTGTGTTCTTGCATACATTTTATAGTTTTATGTTTTTCATTTATATTAAGTTCATTGGCAGGGTCCAGGTTCAGGTTGAGGTTCGCCATTTGTTGAGAAGACCTGTCCTTTCTTCACTGGATTGCTTTAGCCCAGTGGTCACAGATCAAACGACCATATTTCTGTAGGACTACTTCTGGACTCTCCATTTCAACCACACTGTCTTCATTGTTGTTTTATAGAAAGCATTAAAATTGTTTTCTTCTGTAGGATTTATTTTAGCTGTCTGAGCTCCTTTACCCTTCCATATTAAGTTTCGAATCATCTCTAAAAACTGTCCTGCTGGAGTTTTTGGAACTTTGGGAAGTCTTCCAATCCGTGAGCATGTGATGTATCCATTTATTTAAGTCTTTACTCTCTTTTATCAGCATGTTGTAGTTTTTAGCATAAAGATCATGAATACATTTGGTTAGATTTATATCTTTCTTTATTTCTCTCTTCTAAGAAGGCTATTATATTCTATTTTAATTTCCAATTTTTTATTGTTTGCATATAGTAATAAGACTGATATTTATATGTTATTCTGTGACCTTGTTGTTATAGTTTTAAGTTAGTCTGGCATTTTCTACGTAAATAATCATGTGGTGTGTGAACAAGGAATGTTTATTTCTCCCTTCCCAATCTATGTTACTGTTATAATTTTTCCTGCCTTATTGCACTGGCTATAACTTCCAGCATTGAATAAGAGTCATGAGAGAGGGCATGTTTACCTTGGTTCTGGTCTCAGGGGGAAAGCATTCAGTATTTCACCATTAGTATTATTTAGTTACACAGTTCTATACATTAATATTATACAGTTACATAGTTCTATATGTTAAAATTTATAGATCTGTAAACTAAAAATAAAAGTCTGTCTTAATGTATAATATGTTTAAAAAAACTACCAGCAATGAACAATTGGAATGTGAAATTTAAAACACAAAATCATTTACATTAACATTAAAAAGAATTGAAATACTTAGATATAAGGTTACAAAATCTGTAAGAGGCAAACTATAAAACTCCAATGAAATATCAAAGGCGAACTGGAAGAATGGAGAGACTCCATGTTCATGGACAGGAAGACTCAATATTGTCAAGATGTCAGTTCTTCCTAATTTGATCTATTAGTTAAATGCAATCCCAGTCAAAAAGCCCAGCAGGTAATTTTGTGGATATCAACAAGCTGATTTGAAACTTTATCTGACAGCAGAAGACCCAGAACAGTCAACACAAAATGAAGGATAAGAAGAAAGTTAGCCTGACCAGGCAGTGGCGCAGTGGATAGAGCATTGGACTGGGATGCAATGGACCCAGGTTAGAAACCCCAAGGTCGCCAGCTTGAGCATGGGCTCATCCTGCTTGAGCAAGCGGTTGCTGGCTTGAGCATGGGATCATAGACATGACCCCACGGTTACTGACTTGAGCCCAAAGGTCGCTGGCTTGAAGCCCAAGGTCGCTGGCTTGAGCAAGGGGTCACTCGCTCTGCTGTACCCCCCTGGTCAAGGCACATATGAGAAAGTGATCACTGAACAACTAAGGAGCTGCAAAGAAGAATTGATGCCTCTTATCTCTCTCCCTTCCTGTCTATCTGTCCCTTGCTCTGACTCTCTCTGTCAAAAAAGAAAAAGAATAAGAAAGAGGACTGATGAACACTGACTGGCTTCCAGACTTCCTGTGAAGGGTCAGTAGTGAAAGCAGTGTGGTATTGGTAACAAAACAAACAGATCAGTGGAACAGAAGAGAGCAGAGCTGACAGTACATACAAATAAATAAATAAATAAACAAACAACAAACACAGACCTTACTCCCTTTCTCAATAGTTTACTCAAAATGGGTTATAGGCCTAAGTGTAGAATGCAAAATTATAAAATTCCTAATAGATAACTGGAGAAAATATAGATCACCTTGGGTTTGGCAATGAGGTACAATCCCAAAAGTGTGAAAGAAAAAATTAGTAAATTGGACTTCATTAAAAATTTAAACTTCGGCTCTGGGAAAGACACTGTTAAGAGAATGAAAAGACAAGCCTCAGACTGGCAGAAAATATTTGCAAATCACTGACATCTATTAAAGGACTATTATCCAAAATATACAAAGAACTGTTAAAATTCAACAATAAGAAAACAACTCAATTAAAATGTGTGCAAAAGACCTAAACAGACACCTTGCCAAAAAAGACATACAGATGGCAAATAGTATATGAATAACTGCTCAAACAGAGACACCTATCAGAATGGTCAGAATCCAAAACACTGACAACACCAAGCGCTGACGAGGGCATGGAAGCAACAGGACCTTTTCATCCATTGCCTGTGGGAATGCAAAATGGTGCAGCCACACTGAAAGACAGTTTGGCAATTTCTTAGAAAACTAAACATACTCTTACCATACAATCATAAAGTTGAAAACTTACATCCACACAAACTTCATAAGTGTTTAGAAAAATTTTATTCGTAGCTATGAAGAACTTGGATGCAACCAAGCTGTCCCTCTGCAGCTTGTGTTACATCCAGACAATAGAATATTATTCAGCAGTAAAAATGACATGCGCTACCAAGCTATGAAAAGACATGGAGGAACTTTAAATGCATATTACCGAGTGACAGAAGCCAATCTGAAAAGGCTGCACAATGTGTGGTTCCAATTATGTGACATCTTGGAAAAGGCGAAACTACGAATGCAGTGAAAAGAGCAGGTGGTTGGAAGGATTTGAACAGGAGGAGCACGAGAATTTTAGGGCAGTGGAACTAGTCTACCTGACACTATCTTATGGATCCATGTCGTTACAGGTTTGTCCAACTCATAGAATGTACAAGAAAAAGAATGAACTCTAATCTATGAACTTTAGTTAGTAACCAGGTATCAGTGACAGTTCACAATTTATAAAATGTAGCACACTAATGCTAAATGTCAATAATAGGGGAAGCCAGAGGGGGATGGGCATGGTCTATGCAAATGCTATGTGCTTTCCACTCAATTTTTCTGTGAACCTAAAACTGCCCTGTCCACCCAGCCTGGAAGTGCCATCCAGGCAGGCCCAGCCTCTCTTCCCGGGCCCCAGTCCTGGACAGCTGAGGGAGGGAGGGGGCCAAGAGGTGTGCCCTCTCCTCCTCAGGCCCCATGGCCAGGGCCTGGAGGTATGGACAGGCTGACTTCTGGCGGGCAGAAGTCATGATCTTTATGCTAAAAAATAAAGTCTATTAATTTAAAAAAAGATAATAACCCAACTTGTTAAGACTACAAAAGATTCGAACTGAAGATTGGCAGTGGCCACCCCAGCACCGGAAGAAGGGCTCACCGTTAGGGAAACGCAAATAAGCCAAGATGAGATTCCACTGCAGACGTGAATGACTGAAATGAAGGACTATGGACTGAGTCTTTGCATCCCCCCCCCCAAAAAAAAAAATTCACATGTTTAAAAAGTAAGAGGTAGGGGTCTTTCGGAAGGTAGTTAAGTCATGAATGGGACTAGTATGCCTGACTATAAAAGAGACCCCAGAGAGGCCCCTCACCCCTTGTACCTTGTGAGGGCACTGTGAGAAGATGCCGTCTAGGAACCAGGAAGGAGCCTCACCAGACACCGAACATGCCAGCACCTTGATCACAGACTGCCAGTCTAGACCATGAGAAATAAATGTCTGCTGTTTAAGCACCTCCCTCCCCCAACCTGTGGTATTTTTCTCAGCCCAAACGGACTGAGACAGACACTAACACCAAGTGTTTGCTGAAGGTATTTTGCTTATTATTCATGTTTTGCAGCTATGAACACTTTGGGAAAGTTTGGCGGTTTCCTCTACAGTTACATGAACGCCAACGGAGGACCCAGCAATGCCATCCAAGACGCTTACCCAGAAAAATGGAAGCAAACGTCCATGTGAAGACTTACTGGCTCTCCCCATTCAGCCCCTGCTAGACTCCTCTGTGATAGTGTGTGGTGAGGTTTTACCCTCTTCCCACAATTTCTAAGCTCCACTTGCTCTTTCTTTTGCACTGGTAGGAGCACTGCAGGGGTTTTGACAATCCTGCTCCCCTCTGTGGCTTGAGAGAATGGCAGGGGCTGGACAGAGCTCCCCTGGGCCAGGGGGCAGCCTCAGCTGTCAGGTACAACTCACTGCTGGAGCAGGAATTCGGAGCCTTCCTTCTACCAGGTGTCAGCCTGTGTCCCTCCCCCTGAGCAGCTCCCATCTACCAGTAGGAGGTGGGAAAGGGACAGGGCTCAGGCAGCAGCCCAGCACCGTCCACGCTCCCACGTGGCTCTGAGGCTCTGCGGCTGGACTGCGTAGGGGCTGAACCCGCAGGTCCCTCTTTCTTGTATCTTCCATTAGCTGCTGTTTTTAATGTTAGTTGAGTTGGATTGTGCCTTTTCCAGCTGAATTTTAAGTAAAATTTTAGCAGTTTTAAATTTACAGTGTAGTGTTCCCAATGTACCCTGCACCAATTTCCCCGACACGATCATCTCCCATTACAATGGCAGTGTCGCAACAAATGCACTAACACAGGTACCTTTTTTATTAAATAAGGTCCATTCTTATTGCGATTTCTTTTGTCCTGGGATTTCACATGACATAGTCATCCTATCTCCTTAGGCACTGGATGTGACAGTTTCTCCCACATCCTTTGTTTTTAATGACCTTGATAATGTTAGGCAGTGCTGATCAGTTATTTTGTAGAACGTCCTTCAGTTGTTGCTACTCTGATACTTGTTTTCATAGTTAAGATGGGGTCATGGGTTTGGGGGAGGAAGAGCACATGACCCACCCGTGTTGCCCTGTCCACCCAGCCAGGCAGGCCCAGCCTCTCTTCCCGGGCCCCAGTCCTGGACAGCTGAGGGAGGGAGGGGGCCAAGAGGTGTGCCCTCTCCTCCTCAGGCTCCATGGCCAGGGCCTGGAGGTATGGACAGGCTGACTTCTGGCGGACAGACACTGGAATCTAAAGCTCTCGGGAGACACAGAGAACGCCGCGAGACCCTCCGCGTGCTACCCGCCCGGCTTGGCGTCTTCCCGGTTCCGATTGGCCAGGCTCCCTCCACGTGGCCCGCTCGGAGCCAATCACGGTGGTCTATCTCGCAGATGCTGATTGGCTCAGGCGGGAGGGGCGGGGCCTGGGGGGACTGCCGGGTCTGGGGACCCCAGCGCGTCCTCGGGCCCGCAGGCCCGGATACCTCCTCTCGGCGCCCAGCATGGTGGCTCTGGTCTGGGGTCCTGTCCTGAGGCCATTCCGTCCTGGGGGCCACGAGACCGGGCCGACACTAGCTGAGCCCCGCGGCAGCCTCCCCGGCCCTGCCTGAGCCGAGCCTGGCTCCCGGGGACCAAGCGGGTGCCCGAGCCGCGGGCACCGGCCGAGGAGCGAGTGCAGCCGTTTCCAATGCGGACAGGTGGCGCGGACCCGGGGTTCGCCCACCCCGCTGGCTGCGACTGTGGATAGCAGGTTTCGTCTAGCTGCGGATTAGCAAAACTAGACAAATGGTTCTTAATTGCCAGACCTTTAAAAATGTGTCCTGACACCTTGATGGTGAGTGACTTGTGGCTCAAGCAGCTCACAGGTCTCCTGAGCAGCCCTGCCTGGGGCTGGCTGCGCCCCGCGGCTGGCGAGGTCCTCAGAGGGCTGGGAACCTGTCTGCGCAGTGAGGACGGCTCTGGAGGGCGCCAGGACGCAGTGGGCTCGGCTTCGTCACAATAGTTAAATGCCCAGAAAGGAAGGAAACTGCCAGCTTCAGTGCGGCCCAAAGCACGTCTCCAGGACAAGGCCATCGTGGTCAGCGGGGGCCATGGCCACCTCTGCCTAAGGACCCTGGAGTGTCTGTTTTTCTGCCCGGAGTTCTCTCTCTCCCAGAGGCTGTCTGCACACATCACCCCTCAGATCAAACAGCGCCTCACCCTCCTCTCTGACCCCTTTTCCTGCATGCTGTGCTCCACAGAAGAAATCACCCCGTGGCTTTTGTAGTTATAATCTGCCTCCTGCCGCTGGAACAAACCACTCTAAGGAAAAAGGGCACCTCAGTGAGCCTCAGTGCCTAGAACGGAGCTGGGCACAGGGCCGGGCTCAGTGAACATGGAGTGAGTGGGTGCTTTTCTCTGGAGCCCTTGGGACCCAGCACCTGAGGGATCTGCCCACCAGTCAGTCACTGAGGAGGACTGGCCAAGGATGAGGGAAGGTGCTCCAGGTCACCTGACACATCCAAGTCGCTACTCAGGATCAAGACGGGTCCAGGCTGAGCTTGGGTGGAGGGGAGGTAGAATGGTGGTTGCCCTTCTAAAAACAGCCATTCTGGGGGCAGCCTGCCGAGCCCCAAGCACAGAGTTGGCTGTGAAGACTCAGAGTTTTAGATCCAGGGAAGGAGGGTGGACAGCTGCTTCCTCAGCAGGTGCAGGGTGCACTGGACTGCTCAGTGCTAGTTGGGGCCTTGGGGCCGGGAGCCAACTGCCCACAACCTCCCCCACACCCCAGGCAGCAGGAGGAGGATGGGAAAGGCTCCCCACCAAGGGGTACAGCTAGGTGGGAAGGGGTGCAAGGGGCAAGGGTGGGGACCACTGTGGTCTTTTTACTTGCTGAGACTGGTCAGGCTTTGCCAGCTGCTCCCTGTGCATTCCCAGCTGGCAGATGAGGAAAATCACAGGTGACCCAGATCTGCCACCACCCTAGAGAAAGGTGCCCCCAGGAGTGAAGTCAAACAGGTCTCTCTGGGGATGGGAGTAGATACAGCACCTTGCAGTGAGCTTTGGGCAGAGGAGGGATGTAAGCAGGGTCCTCAAGAGAGACTCTCTGGGCTAGGTTGGGGTGGCCAAGGCCAAGCAGGTCCCATGAGCACCTCAAACAACCTCAGCCCGGATGGACAGAGGATTCTGTGGGATTTGGGAGCCAGAATTGCAGTGGGGCACAGAGGTCTCTGGGTACACAGGACAGACAACAGGCAGGACCCTCAGGGCCACACAATGGGCCCCAGGGCCTGGAGTAGCTGTGGGAAAGGAAAAGATCTACCAAGGGTCAAGCAGGTGGTGGGCAGGGGATGGTGGCAGTGGTGGAGAGTTGAGGGTGGTTGAGGGAGCCAGTCTGCATTTTAGAGGGAGATCTCTCGGGCTGGAACTGCCTTAGCAAAAGGGTCAGAGGGGTGGATCTGAAACAGGGTGTTGTGGTGGGGAGGCTCTGCTGCTGTCCCAGCGAGGGCAAAGTGCTTCCTATGTGGGGGTGAGGGTCCAACCCACCTGCCGTTGCCGCCCAGGAGGAATCAGGACTCTGGAGAGAATGTCCACACGGTATGAAATCACTGTGTTGTTTATTGGCTGTGATTCCATCCGGAGAGAACACACGCGACGCCCCCCACATGCTGGAGGAGGCGCAGGCGGAAGGACAGACAGACGGACAACATCCAAGGTCTACGCTAAGCTCGGCTGCTCCGGGCGCCCCATGCGCTGGGAATGAGATGCGGGGGTTTCTACAAGACAACGCCCTGTCTGCTCGGAGCTGGCTTTTTAAAGTGTGAAAACAGGCATTTTAAAAAAAACGTGGAACCGGGAAGAGCCAGGGGACACAGGGCGTTAGCGCGTCCTTAACAGACGGCTAGTTAGTATTGCAGTCTATTGTTATGGCTTCTCTAAACAGCAATGTAGGGCCACGCCCCTGGCCCGCAACACGTGGACACAATGAATTTCTGACGTGGACATAAAGGATAAAGGGTCCGGGGCCAGACCAAGGGCTTTCTATCCAGATAAACTCCCCAAATACACTAGACCTCATTTACCTGAGATTCAACACATTGTGATGCAAATTAAACAAGGATGGAGGACGAAGGAGAGTTGCAGGAGGCCCAGACGTCAGTATTTCTGTCAAACCCGCCAGGCTATGTGCTAGGACACCCGGCCGCACCCCCACCCCACCCAGCGGAGAGGCCTGCCCCAGGCGAGGCCACCGCCATCCTGCGGAAGGGATGGGTGAGGGCAGAGACACACACCTCCAGTTGCACAGCACTGTAGAAGGGGCTCGGGGTCTCCTCCCCAGCTCTGCTGGAAGGTGGCTGTTACAGGGTGAGTGTAAGGCCCACCCCAGAACAACCCCTGAAAAGAAGAGGTGACACCAGGAAGGGGGATGGGAGGGAGGCCTCGGCTGTGCCCAGACTCGGAGGGTGCGCGAGTTATTAGGGTCTGTGAGGGACTCTGCCACTCTCGGGTGTAAGAATTTCCCTCACAATCGTATTGCTTTGTTTCCCTTAGTTTAGAAAAGGGCCATGGCATTTCATAAGCAGAAGAGCCTTCTAGAGGAGCGGGCCAAGGGAGAGGGAGGGACAGACAGATGGACAGACAGACAGACGGGCTCAGACGAGGAAGGTTGGCAGCCAGCGGACAAATGTCAATGCGGGAGGAAGGGCTTGAAAGTCCAGGCTGATCCAGACGGGGAGGGGCTTCCCACCCCTGACCCAGGGAGGGGCCCCAGGCACCAGCTGCTACCTCTCCCTGTTCCCTCCACCCTCCCCTCTATGGCTGTGCTCCTGAGTTTGGGCCCAGACAAGCGCGCAACACGCAGGGATCACGTAAGGAGGGGTGGTCGGGGGACTCCCCTTTCGGTGGCCAGGCCACAGGCGCTGCTGGGTGGGCGGGGAAGGAAGGGAGCAGTAAGGGGGTTCCAGGCTCTGGGGGAGGGCCCAACCCACCCGCGGCCAGAGGAGCCCAGGAGCTGGTCCCGAGCCTCCAGCACAGACCGCAGGGGCCCTGGGGGTCGGCGCCCCTCCCACGTGGCAGCAGTGATGGCAGTGCGGGGGAGGGGTGGGAAGTGGGCGGAGGCTCCCGAGGTGTGAGGGGCGTGGGGCAGAGAATCTTGGGACTATGGCTTATATTGGCGCTGGGGCTGCACTCAGCTCCCGACATCTCTTTGGGGCCTCCGTGGAGGGCATGGGCAGGGGATGGGCGAGGGGTGGCCGGATGGGGGCTACGGACTCGGCGGGCTGCTGTCCGGCGCCAGGCGTTACTTCTTGAACATGTCCTGCAGCGGCCCGGGCAGGTACTTGATGACAGTGTCCAGGATGCTCTCGTCCTCCTCCTCAGGCTCGTCGCCGCAGCCTGGCGGGATGGCCTTCTTGGGTCGCGTCAGGCTGCCCTCGGAGTTGGCCTCCATGGCGGCCTGGGCCTCGGCCTCGCGCTCCTCCTTCTTCTTAATGCCGTACTGTGGGGACAGGGTGGGGTCAACGGTCTCCCACCCAGTTCACAGGGCCTGGAGGGTGGGACCCTCGCTGTGCCACAGAAATTGGGCGAGGCCTTGAGGGACAGGGCCTGTGGCTAAGGGAGGCCCCACCAAAGGCCACCAGGACCCTGGAAGGAAGAAGTCCCTACCCAAGAGGGTGCCTGAAGGGGCAGGGTGACCCCATGAAGGACTCAAGCTAAGCTGGGAGCCATGCCCAGTGGGGAGCTGCAGGAGGTGAGCAGGGGGAGGGGTGTCTATCTATGTGGGGGGCAATGCCTTGACCCCAACCCCTGCCCTTCTCCCTGGAGGTCCCCCCTTGGAGAAGCTGTGCTGTCCTTCACCTTGCCTGGGCTGTGTTACAGGAGCAGTGGGAGGAGCCGGCAGTGGTGGAGATAACCCATTGCTCCTGTCTGGCTGACCCCACACAGCCCAGGTCCTTGATCTGGAGCAGGCAGTCACTCCCACATGCCTGGCTACACTTCCCTGGATGTGGCCATGACCCCAGCCCCTGGCACACCCCTCAGCATACTCCATGAGCAGCTTGTGGAGGAGCATGCCCAGTGGTCACTTCTAGGTGGACAAATGGGACCCCACCTGGGTGTGCCCTCAGGCAACACTGTGGGCACAATGGAGCCCCACACTTCTGGTTTCCTGTGTCTCTGCCTTACCCCCTTACCCGTCTCCCCTTTGTAGTGGGTTGAATGGGGTCCCTCCATGCTACCTGAAACCTCAGAATGTGACCTTAGTGGGAAATAGAGTCTTTGCAGATGCAATTAAGGTAAGGACAGAAACAGAATAACCTTGGACCCTAAATCCAGTAATAGTTCCCCTGCAAGACAAAGACATAGAGGAGAAAGCTATATGAAAACAGAGGGAGATGAGGAGTGAGGCTGCCACAAGCCAGACACCAAGGACGGCCAGAAGCCACCAGAAACCGGCAAAGACAGGGAAGGGTTCTCTCCTACGAGTTCCAGAGGGAGAACAGCCCCACCTTCAGGCCTCCACCACTGACAGGACAGATTTCTAGATGTCTATACCCCCTGCCAGACCCATGAACACCCTCCTCTCCCTCAAAAGCACTGATGCAGGTGAGCCCCTGGTCACATTGAGGCCACAAGACCACAGAAGGACCTCCTGCCTTAGGGCTGGGGTGAACCAGGCAGGTCCAAAGTGGCCTCCTGGCTTTGAGGGGCTAGTCATCCATCCCATGGTCCAAACTCAGGACCCACCCAGGCTGGGGGGAGGGGCACCCCCTGTCACATTCTGAAGTTCACAGGAGCAGAAGCTATAACAGGGTCAAGTGGGGATAATGGGGAGGGCGTGTGGGTGTCAGTGACTGTCAGTTACCGACAGGCTCCGTGGCGCTGCTGAGGGGCACACAGTGGCCTGGGTGAAGAGGGCTTCTGCACAGGTAGAAGTGACCCCCCAACTGCTCACTCATCTCTCCTCATCAGCTCCTCCCCCAAAATCTGGTTCTCCAAGGCTGTTTTCTGCTTCAGATTGGAGGGCTGACTCCCACTCCTGACCTCCCTCAGCACCCCTGACCTCTCCTGAGGCTGCATGCGAGTGGCTTCAAGCATGGAGGAGGCAAGGGTCACCTTCAACAGAGGTCCAAGAAGAAGCAGCCATGCTCTTGACCCAACTGTGACCAGAGCACAGTCAGGGGCACCTGCAGGCCATAAGGAGAGGGACGAAGGTTGTCTACGCTTCTTCAGCAGGGTTCCTGAGCAGCCCAAAGCCTGCTCTGCACCCTGAACCTGAGGGTCTCAACAAGGGACAGTGAGGGCACCCTGAGAAAGCCCAGAGCATCGGGCACACTGCCCAGAGGGCCCTCCCTACTGAGCACCAATGTCAGGTTAGCCTAGGGCAGAGCTCAACAAGCTGGCCAGACAGCAGGCACTCCCCTGGGATAGGAGCAAAGAACATGGGGCCCTTTTTTGGGTCACTGCCCTGGCACAGCCTCACTGCTGACAGCCACGGCCCCTGGTCACAGAAGGGAGGGAGGGACATGCAGTTTGGAGTCCTGTGGGGCAAGAGTATGGGCCAGGGAGAGCGATGCCACCAGAAACTAGGTCAGACCAGAGCACTTCCATCCAGCCAGGGGCAGGGAGCCCAACAACCTCCTTCCCCCGCAGGACGGGCTGTGCACGTGGTGGGAACATGTGTGTGCCAGGGTGGCGCAAGAGCTTCTGCTGCCCAAAGCCGTGACCCACTCACAGCAAAGGTGAAGATGCTCAGGGGAACACGCGGTCCTGGCAGAAAGCCGGGAGTGACACTGGGAACACGTGTATAAAGTGAGAACATGCACATGGCTAAGCAGAGGAACTCCCTGACCAGGGGAACGAGTTTAGGGGTTGGGGAGGTACCCTGTCTGCAAGCAGTGTCAGGTGTCCTCCCCTTTGGGGTCCAAGAAGGATACCCTAGCCCAGTAACTGCAGAATCTCAAAGGCCACTCACGCTGGATTTGACCTGGGTGTCATGATTACTCTGCAGGGATGGGGTTGTTGAGCTGGGGTCCACCTCAGAGCCCGGCTCTACTGTGGTCTGGTTGAGAGCCAGTTTGAGGCTTCCTGCCTTAGAGCCCAGGCGTCCATCAACCCCTGTTGGCCAGAGACACTGACCACTGAGGCGCTTGGAGCCCTGACCCACACTGTGGCTGGGAGGGAGCTCAAGGTGCCCAGTGCCCCCAGGCAAGGCAACACTGCTCATTAGCAGTGAGAACCTGTAATATGACCAAACAAGTAATAATCGGCAACGCCACCCACACGTGTTATCAGCACAAACCTCAAATGAACCCTGAGTGATTTCAGCGGCCGTTGGGGGCCAGGGTCTGGAACCCTCTAGTTCGGGGCGCACGGAGGGCTGTGGTCTGACTCAAAACTGCGGAATAGATCGTGACCACTGAAAAGCCCAAACCTGCTGGGGCGTATGCAAATCTGGAGGTGGGTATGCTAACCAGAAGGCAGGTATGTAAATCAGGACGGACGGAAACCAGGCGGCCCGTATGCAAATGACGCGCAAGTGGGCCAATCTCCCCTCCCACCTGGGCCCGCTCACGCGTCGGGAGGAGGAGGCGCTGCCCACCCGGCAGCTTCCGCTTCCCTCCTGTGGGGTGGCGTGGGGGGCTGGACGCCCCAGAGGACGGGTGACCCCAGCCCGCCCCTCAGTCCCCATCTGACGGGGGCCCTAGACTGGGCTGCTCAGCACCCGCTTCTCTGACCAGCTCCCACGAGTCCTGGGGGTGCGGAGTCCACGGCACCCAGAGGGGGCTGCGGGAAGTCGGGTCTGGCGCCAGGGGCCAGCGAGGGCCATCAGGGAGAGTCACACCTGGAGAGCAGGGGGGGCTGGGGGCGGCTACCTGACCACACCTAGGTGCAGAAGGGCTCTGAGGAGAAAGGTGCGGACTTGGCGGGGCAGGGCCTGGGAGCTGGGTCGCTGGGTCGCTGGGTCGCTGGGCGAGTACAGGTCCCGAGGGCGGGGCCAGGCACAACCCTCTGGCCACCAGGGGGCGCCCTGCCCTTACCGGTCAAGGGGCAGCCTCTCCTCCCACTCGGAGGGCCTGGGTCTCGGCGGGCACCTCTCTGCTGACCTGAACGCTCCTTGGAGGAGGAGGTGGACCAGATTCTGGAGGCGGCAGTGGTGAGGTGGGGTACACCTGGGGCTCCAGCATCCAGAACCTGTTCGACCGTCCCTCAGCTGCCTATATCCGACCCAGGAGTGGGGTTGGGCTCCGTTTCTGTCTTTTTCTCTATCTCTCTCTCTGTCCTCTGACCACACCCCCACACACCCTGCCCCTCCCCGGGTCCCTGCCAATCCATGGTCATCCCCGGGCACAGCCTCACTGGGGTCTGCCTGATGGCGTACGTTTTCTAGTTCTTCCTCCAACAGCTCCCGACTGTAGCAGAGCCCTCCAGGGGGTTGGGGGACTTGTGAGCTGTTGTCAACAACAAAATGGACTTGAGTTTGTTGCAAGTCCCCAGGAAAGGAATCCAGTGACCCACAGTGGGACATCTGGGTGTGAGGCACCCAGACCCCATCTATGTGGAGCCCTTGTGGGCTGAGAGGCCTGTAGGTGCCCCGTGTACTGCCCTGCTCCTGAGGTCTGGCTCCCGTGTCAGGCGCATGGAGCCGGCCCCTCCCTGGGCACACTGAGGCAGGACGCAGCAGGCTTTCCTGCCTTGCACTCCCGGCATCTCAACTGGTCCACGCACCACACAGATCCCCTAGGGAAGCCTCACCGGCCTCCACCCAGCCCCTACCTGAACGTTTCATCTGCCTCTTTCAGAGCCCAGAGCTGGGGGCATCGGGGTTGGGGGCAGGAAGGAAACAAGCCAGGCAGGGTCCCCATACTGAATCTCCCACCAGAGTGCCTGGACCCAGCAACTCGGCTGAGAGTGCCTTTGGCAGAGGAAGCCCAGCCTGGCGAGGGGCCAGCGGAGGTGGGAAGGCGCCCCAGATGGACTTCGGGAGGCCATGTGGTTCAGGGACAAGTGGGCTCACTTCTCATGCCGTCCAGGCCCCCACAGGAGAGCCGCCTGGCCCACCCTAGAGGAGCCAGGAGCAAGCCCCATGGCCACTGGGTGGAGAAGGAAGGACAGGCAGTGGACTCTCCCCTGGGGCACTGCCCACCAGCCAATGCACTGGGTGTGCACCTCACTGCTGGCTCAGCCTCCACGCCCACCTGCTCTCTCTCTGTGTCTCAGCTCTTCCATGTAACAGCACAATACTCTCACTGCCCCAACGCACAGGGGAGGGTGCCCAGATGATTCCGGAAAAGGCCGTGGCTACCAGCTCGTAGCCAGACCTCACAGACCACAGGCCTGCTGGCCCCACACCCTGTGAACAGCAGAAGGTAGGAGGCCCGGGAGAGGGGTCAAGAGCTTCCCTGTGGGCCTCTTCTGGAGCTGCTGTGGGTGAGCCCTGGGGAACAGCTGCTCTTGCAAAAACAGCCACTGCATTCACAGCGCCTGGGAGCCCCCCGCCCATGAGGACAGGACTGGCCCCACTGTCAGAGCAGGAAGGACTTGGGGCTCCACAGTGCACTGAAATCCCCAGTGAGGCTGTGTGGCAGATGTGGT
The DNA here is from genome assembly GCF_036850995.1 of Saccopteryx leptura. Taxonomy (NCBI): domain Eukaryota; kingdom Metazoa; phylum Chordata; class Mammalia; order Chiroptera; family Emballonuridae; genus Saccopteryx; species Saccopteryx leptura. The sequence goes on from NC_089507.1 coordinate 218,669, forward strand.
CATCTGGGGTACAGTGACCTCATTTGTCCTGCACCCCCCACAGGACTACCTCCTAAAGCTTTTTTTTTTTTTTTTTTTTTGTATTTTTCTGAAGCTGGAAACTGGGAGAGACAGTCAGACAGACTCCTGCATGCGCCCGACCGGGATCCACCCGGCACGCCCACCAGGGGGTGATGCTCTGCCCACCAGGGGGCGTCGCTCTGTTGCGACCAGAGCCACTCTAGCACCTGGGGCAGAGGCCAAGGAGCCATCCCCAGCGCCCGGGCCATCTTTGCTCCAATGGAGCCTCGCTGCGGGAGGGGAAGAGAGAGACAGAGAGGAAGGAGAGGGGGAGGGGTGGAGAAGCAGATGGGCGCTTCTCCTGTGTGCCCTGGCCGGGAATCGAACCCGGGTCCCCCGCACGCCAGGCTGACGCTCTACCGCTGAGCCAACCGGCCAGGGCCCTCCTAAAGCTCTTAAGTGAACAATCGAAAGAGGCCCACGGGGCCCACACAGGCAGCCACCCTCTGCCCAGGGCCGGGTCCCCAGCACCCAAGCTGGGCCTGCAACCCCCGTGGGGAAGTTCCTGGGTCAGAGTCTGGGGGCTGTCTTCCCAATGGGGACTCCCCAACCGCGGGGCCCGGCTGTCCCCACGCCGTCCTGGCCCCGCCCTCACCTTGTCTCGGATGCCCTGCCGCATGGCCTCCCGCTCCGCCTCCATCTTGGCGTACTTGGCCTTGCGCTCCTCCTCCTCCTGCCGCAGGGCCTCCTGGCGCTCCTCCTCCTTCTTGGCCGCATCTGGGTCCTTCTCTTCGTCGCCCCCGAGCATCTTCCCCATGTCTTTGGTGGCCCCTGGGGACAGACATGCGAGTGAGTCTGGGCAGCGCCAACCCTGAGACGGCCCCGCCCGGACAGAAGACGTCCCGGCGCTAACACAGGTCCTGGCACCGCCCGTCCCCAGAGGGAAGCGTGGGCTTGGGTGTGAGCGTGGGGGGAGGTGCGGGCGCACGGGCAGTCTGTAAGGGAGCGGGATCACATGTGTGTGCGACTGTGCCGTGCTGGTGTGTGTACGTGTGTGTGTGTGCGACTGTGCCGTGCTGGTGTGTGTGTGTGTGTGTGTGTGTGTGTGTGCGCGACTGTGCCGTGCTGGTGTGTATACGTGTGTGTGTGTGTGCGCGACTGTGCCGTGCTGGTGTGTGTACGTGTGTGTGTGTGCGACTGTGCCGTGCTGGTGTGTGTGTGTGTGTGTTTGTGTGTGTGTGTGTGCGACTGTGCCGTGCTGGTGTGTGTGTGTGCGACTGTGCCGTGCTGGTGTGTGTACGCGTGTGTGTGTGTGTGTACGTGTGTGTGTGTGTGTGTGTGCTGGCACATCCCTGTGAGCCCCTGAAGTGGGTTGGGGTACGTCTTCTCTGGGTCCTGTGTCCAGACGAGGCTCAGCCTCCAGAAGTTGTTGGAGTGGCTGAATAGTGGGCCAGTGGACTGAGGGGCAGGACCGTGAAGGCTCGGTGCGCAGTTTTCTCATGCGCTCCTGATTCACAGGCAACAACCAACACGTCCCCAGACACCCCCTGAGACTGGGCTCACAGGACAGAGCCCTGTAATCACAGCTGTGGGTCGTGCCAGGCGCCACAGGGAGCCCTGGCCCTTTGGTGGCTCCAGGGAGCAGAGTGGCCCAATGCATCACTGCATGGGTGTAGGAGAATGGCTGGGAATTAGACTGTGGTCCTGAGACAAGTCTTTGGTGCAGACTTTGGAACGCCAAGTCCTGCCGGGGGCAGACGCTGCCCCTGGAAGCACTGATAAGATTGTTTAAAGGAAGCGGTTGATCCCTATGGCCTTGTCCCTACATACCTGAAAGACATGAGTTAATGACCCTTCTCTGCACCTGAACCCAGGCTCTGCTAATTTGTCTGATGAGCAAAGAGATCAATAAATACGATGAGGCTGCAGAGATCTGGGCTCTAGAGGCTGGGGGTCCCCTGTGTCCCTCTTTTTTGTACGTTGTGTCTTTTTTTTTTTTTTTTTTTTGCATTTTTCTGAAGCTGGAAACAGGGAGAGACAGTCAGACAGACTCCCGCATGTGCCTGACTGGGATCCACCCGGCATGCCCACCATGGGGCGATGCTCTGCCCACCAGGGGGTGATGCTCTGCCCATCCTGGGCGTCACCATGTTGCGACCAGAGCCACTCTAGCGCCTGAGGCACAGGCCACAGAGCCATCCCCAGCGCCCGGGCCATCTTTGCTCCAGTGGAGCCTTGGCTGCTGGAGGGGAAGAGAGAGACAGAGAGGAAGGCGCGGCGGAGGGGTGGAGAAGCAAATGGGCGCTTCTCCTGTGTGCCCTGGCCGGAATCGAACCCGGGTCCTCCACACGCTAGGCCGACGCTCTACCGCTGAGCCAACCGGCCAGGGCCTGTACGTTGTGTCTTGTGTGTTTTTCTTAAGTCCTGCAGCACCTTCCTCTCGTGCACACCCGTTCTGAGCTGGTCGTGGCACATGGGCATCTGAGGGGTGGCAGAGGGGCAGCAATACAGGTCAGCACTCAGCCTGCAGCCGCCAGTCCCTCGGAGCAACCCCCACACAGAGACACACTGCCTGGAGAGCCCCCCACACAGAGACACACTGCCTGGAGAGCCCCCCACACAGAGACACACTGCCTGGAGAGCCCCCCACACAGAGACACACTGACAGGAGAGCCCCCCACACAGAGACACACTGCCTGGAGAGCCCCCCACACAGAGACACACTGCCTGGAGAGCCCCCCACACAGAGACACACTGCCAGGAGAGCCCCCCACACAGACACACACTGCCAGGAGAGCCCCCCACAGAGACACACTGCCTGGAGAGCCCCCCACACAGAGACACACTGCCAGGAGAGCCCCCCACACAGAGACACACTGCCTGGAGAGCCCCCCACCACACTGCCTGGAGAGCCCCCCACACAGAGACACACTGCCAGGAGAGCCCCCCACACAGAGACACACTGCCTGGAGAGCCCCCCACACAGAGACACACTGCCAGGAGAGCCCCCCACACAGAGACACACTGCCTGGAGAGCCCCCCACACAGACACACTGCCAGGAGAGCCCCCCACAGAGACACACTGCCAGGAGAGCCCCCCACACAGAGATACACTGCCTGGAGAGCCCCCCACAGAGACACACTGCCAGGAGAGCCCCCCACAGAGACACACTGCCTGGAGAGCCCCCCACACAGAGACACACTGCCTGGAGAGCCCCCCACACAGAGACACACTGCCAGGAGAGCCCCCCACACAGAGACACACTGCCTGGAGAGCCCCCCACACAGAGACACACTGCCAGGAGAGCCCCCCACAGAGACACACACTGCCAGGAGAGCCCCCCACCACACTGCCTTGGGACCAGCCGTGTTCCTGAGGGCACCCATATTGCTCCCAGTGACGGCCCTGCCTTTGCACAGGGGTGCCCTCAGTCTCTTCTTCTCCTTCCTCTGATTCCTCATGACCCCTCATGAGCACTGCCCAAGGCTAGCTGAGCACATGCCTCAGGAATAAACCGTGAGGTGGAAATGCACGAGAATCCCCTAACCACGTCTGTGTGGATAGATGCTAACACAACATCTCCAGCCTGACCAGGTGGTGGTGCAGTGGATAGAGCATCAGACTGGGATGCAGAGGACCCAGATTCAAGACCCTGAGGTCGCCAGCTTGAGCACGGGCTCATCTGGTTTGAGCAAAGCTCACCAGCTTGGACCTAAGTTCGCTGGCTCCAGCAAGGGGTTACTTGGTCTGCTGAAGGCCCGCGGTCAAGGCACATATGAGAAATCAATCAATGAACAACTAAGGTGTCGCAATGAAGAACTGATGTTTCTCATCTCTCTCCCTTCCTGTCTGTCCCTACTTGTCCCTCTCTCTGACTCTCTCTGTCTCTGCCACAAAAAATAAAACAAACAAAAAAACATCTCCCGATGTGGCCGTCCCCACCCTGGCTTTGAGGCCCAGCCCTGCCCCCTTCCGTCTGGACTCAGCAGCTCCATGTCCTTGACACTCTTGGGAGTGCTATGCTGCTCTAACTTTGCAGAGGTCTGTGCAGGACTGAACCTGGACGGATTCCCCTTTCCTGCACGTCTGGGTGCCAAATGCTGCCTTTGCCAGTTACTCGGGAGTGACCCCCTGGTGTGGGCGCAGGTAATGCGGGGACCTGGTTTGGAAACAAGCACTTTCTGGCTGAGCTCTGGGCTGACAACGAGGTGCCCAGAGGCTGGGCCATGCTGATCCCACACGGGCTTTCCTGACTGCCGGAAACTTCTGTAGGTCATGAGGTGTGGGGAGGTCCAGGTGGCGTGAGCACAGGGAGAGCCTGCACTAGGTGCTTCCTGACAGCGCAGACCCAGACAGACCGGGAGCCTCGGGGCCAGCGTTCAGCCACATCTGCAAAATTTTGCAAAGCAGATTTGGGGCCAATGACTCAAGGGAAATTGGGTCATAGAGTCTCTTAAACACTCTTCCCACAGTTCCCCTGATAACTAGGCCAGAGCCCGTCTGCCGCCTGGTGCTGCAGTCCTCTCTGGCGGGTGTGTGGGAGAGGCAGGAACACACCCCCACAATCCAGGCAGCCACTGCACCCTTCCCAACCTCCCTGGCCGGTTGGCCACCCCCAGCTGGGGGACTGCTTTTATGTACATTTTTCTCACTGTTAGAAATAAGCTAATTCACACTAAAGTGAGAGTGACCAATTTATTTTACTTCCCCGTTGAAAGCACAGACTCCCTGAAGTGGATGGAGGTGAACTAGTCTCATCCACATCTCTATCCTGAGCGGGAAAGGTAGTGGCTGGGTGGGGGCTGGCGTGCCACCCTAACTTGGTGGGCTGGGTCCCTAGACCTGCCCCTCTAATGTATTAACAAGGGCTGCAGGGCTAGCAATCACAACAGGCATTTATTGAGCACCAACTGTGTGCTGAGCTCTGCTACACCAGGTGCCAGCCTTGGGGACTTGCCAAGGGCCTTCTGGATCTGAGTGCCCGGGTTCCCCGTCCCTACTTGAGCTCTGGACGGTCCACTTGGCCAGAGGGGTCAGGGGAGGTCCACCAGCCCAGCAGATGGCAGCGCAGCTGTGGGAAACTGGGCAACCTCTCCTGGGCCAGGGGTGATAAGAAAACTGAGTAACCTGCAAGTGGTTCTGCCTGGGGCCCCAGACCTGGACACTGCACCCCAAGTGTTTGATTGCAGGAGGTGGTGGAGTCGGCAGGGGTCCTGCGCTGGCCTCCCTCGTGGATGCAGGGAAGGGGTTTAGTTGGAGTGACCACACCCCTGGTTCTCCTGCGACTCAGCTTCCAGGGTGACAGGTGAGAACCGGGGCGCAGTGCCTCCCACCTCTTCCCTCCACAGTTGGATAAACCTCCAGGGTGCAACCCCAGGAGCCTCCGGTCATGCAGAAAAACACCAAGGTCTAGAGAGCCACTCACCAACGTCCGCAGCACCTGCCGCAGCAGATGGGTCCTGCCCGTGGCCCCAGCCTGTCCTGCTCTGGCTGCCACCCACCCCAGGGCCCTCCCTCACTGCCTGGCTAATAGCACATCAGCCCCACCTTTGCAGGAGATGGGACCTGGGCTGGGCGGGGTCAGCGGCTCCGGTGTGTTCCCTGGAGCTGTTCCCCAGGACAGGGGAACAGGTCCTCCTGGGACACCACAGGTACACCAGTCACTCCAGGGCTCAAAACACAGAACTCCGTGCTTGCTACATAATTAAAATGACGTACGTTTAAGTAATACAAAACCACTTTGGATTTTCGGAAGAATCGCACAGGCTGTTTGGGGGCTCCTGCACACTTGATCAGCCCCCCTGTTGTTAACCACAGGCCACTCTGCAGAGCTAAGGTGACAGATGCTGCCACCTCCTACCAGAGGGCAATGCCATGAACCAACCACAGACTAATTGGATGTCACCACTTTCCACTAATGTCCTTTTTCTGTTCCAGGGTCGAGTCCAGGACACAGTCCAGTTGCATTTTGATCAAAGTCAATTTTTCAAGAGAGAAAAATATTTTAAATCTGAAATGAAACTATGGGGGGAAAATGATAAAATGTAATGAAAAACTAAAAAAAAAATACCTAAAACAAATAAAGACCCTTGTTATGCTTGTGGGCAGGGAGACCCCATTAATGGAAGGGTGTGCGTCTCCCCAAACCGAGGGATGGGTAAGTGCCATCACAAGCTAAATCCCGAGTTAGACACACCAGGAAGGTTGTGAACCCACTAGCTGGTCCAGACCCAGGAGAACACACAGTGTGGCTGGTGTCGTTCAGGGGGGGAAGGCAGGAAGAGGGGTCGGAGTGGAGACACACAGACCAGGACTCGAACATGGGATCAGAGATAGGACTGGGCCTGGAAGACTGGAAAAGGAGCCATGGTCCCCTCAATGGGGCTGGGATAACCAAGCTCCTTGTGGGGACGCAGGAAACTGGACTCCTACGTAGCACAACAAACTCTCCTTGTTACAGATCGGAAAACGAGCCCAGCACAAAAACGTCCCAAGCAAAAACGGCTCGTGTCACCCTCTGTCCCATCGCCCAGCTCCGTGTTCACCCACCCTTCCCCGAGCCAGCGCTGTCTGCTTGCTCTCTTTGTCACGGTCAGTCTCTGCCAAAAGACAGCACACTCAGGACAAGGGACTGGGACCAGGCCTAGACAGTGCCTAGTACGTAGTAGGTGCTCAACAAATATTGGGAGAATAATGAATTGAAACATTTAAGAGACAGGCACCAGGCTCTCAGCCACAAAGGAAACCTTAACCAACCTACAGCGAACACCGTGTAGTCCGTGGGGAAATACTAAACACTCTTCTCGTAGCTCAGTAACAACCCAGCGGCGCCCCGCCCTCGCTGCCTGGGGGGGGGGCGGGGAGGATAGCCGTTGAACTACAGCAGCCAGAGAAGAGGCCGGGAGACTGATGAGGGAGAAGCACAGTGTCTTTACTAACCAACACCATGGTCCTCTGGGCAGAAAATCTGAAGGCATCTGCAAGACTACTAGAACCAGTAAGCGAGTGGAGCAAGGTCACAAGAGACAAGATGAGCGGACACCCAACAAATGGAATATGAAATTCAAAAACAATGTCCACCAACAAGGACAAGACAAAACATCTATAACTATATTCTTAATAGGTGTGCAGGCTTCACCTAAAACTACAGTCATTGAGAGAAACTCATAATATTGACCTTTCTTTGTTTTTTTTTATTTTGTATTTTTTTCTTTCATTTATTCATTTTGGAGAAAGGAGAGAAAGAGAGAGAGAGAGAGAGAAGGGAGAGGGGAGGAGCAGGAAGCATCAACTCCCACATGTGCCCTGACCAGATAAGCCCAGGGTTTCGAACTGGCAATCTCAGCATTCCAGGTTGATGCTTTATCCACTGCGCCACCACAGGTCAAGCAAGGGAAATTAAAGACCTAAACCAGCAGGGAGCTATCCCGTGTTCATAGACTCAGTACTGCTATGACATAAGCTTCCTCTGGCTTGATCTACAGAGCCAATGAAATCCCAACCAAAATGCTAATAGGCTCTTTTGAACAATTTTACCAGCTGATTCTAAAACTTATATGGGAAAAAAAAAAAGAATTCTTGAGAAGGAGGATGACTCTGGAGGACTCTCACTACTCAATGTCCGGACAGTGTGGTGTTGACAAGAGAACAGACATGTGGAACAGAACAGAGCCCAGAGACAGACCCACTCATATAGGGTCCTTTGATTTCTATACCAACCTGCAAAGAGAATTCCTAAGGAACAGCTACTCTTTCCACAAGTGACACTGAGACCTTTAGATATCCCTGTGCAATCAGGTAAGTTTCTGCCCTTCCCTCACACCGTACACAGAGCTCGATCACAGACCACGCAATGGTCATCAGACTGGAGATGTTTGTAACAGGATGATGTGTAGGCTAGGACATCTGGGGAAGAGGTCCTCTCACAGTTATGTGGAAAGGTGAATGGTCACAGCCATTTGGGAAAGTAATTTGAATTTCTTATGGAATCCACCCACCCTTCAAGCCACCACCTGCCCAGAGGTCTGTCCCATTAAAACAAATGTTCCTCGCTTGACCAGGCGGTGGCGCAGTGGATAGAGTGTCGGACTGGGATGCGGAGGACCCAGGTTCGAGACCCCGAGGTCATCAGCTTGAGCGCGGGCTCATCTGGTTTGAGCCAAGCTCACCAGCTTGGACCCAAGGTCGCTGGCTCGAGCAAGGGGTCACTTGGTCTACTGAAGGCCCATGGTCAAGGCACATATGAGAAAGCAATCAATGAACAACAAAGGTGTTGCAACGAAAAACTGATGATTGATGCTTCTCATCTCTCTCTGCTCCTGTCTGTCTGTCCCTATCTATCCCTCTCTGACTCTCTCTCTGACCCTGTAAAAAAAAAACAACAACACACACACACACACAAATGTTCCTCCCTGTAGGCACACGAGTCCACAGACGCTTACCCAACCTGTCTGTTTCGGTTGTGGCCCTAACAAATGACTGGAGATGAGATGACATCTTAGGCACACAGCCACCGTACCCACGTCAGGGACTCCCAGGTGGCCATGAGCGCAAGGGACTGCTGTGCACTGTGGGAGCCAGGTGCAGACACGTGTATTCCACAGATGCCATTTTGGAAAGCAAGGAGAATAAAACCCTCTGTGTGAATATACCTACGTTTCTATGGTTCTCTAAAAATAGAAAAGAGGTTGGCGGGTTACACACCAGGCTCATACCAAACCTACATTTCTTTTTCGAATGCTCCTGGAATGTTTACAAATGTCAGTCCACACCACAGTGACATGCCACTTCACACTCATTAGGGTGGCTATTATAAAACAGTAACAGAGAAACAAAACACAGAAAACAACACATGCGGGGGAGGAGGTGGGTGGGAATGCAAAATCAGGCAGCCCCTGTGGAGAAGTGTGCTGTTCCTCCAAAAATTATACACAGAATTAGCATATGACCCAGCATTGCTGCCCTCGGGCACACACCCAGAGCCATTGAAAGGAGGGGCTTTGGAAGAGTCGGAAGCAGATATATGCACACCCGGGTTCACAGCAGCGAAAAGGTGGGAGCAAGTGCCCACGGATGGATGGATGGATGGATGGATGGATGGATGGATGGACACAATGTGGTCCATCCACACAGCGGGATATCCTTCAGCCTTAAACAGGAAGGGGAGTCTGACACCTGCTACAACATGGCCGAGCCTTGAAAATCCAGCTATAAAAAAAGCAAACAAAGCCTGACCAGGTGGTGGCGCAGTGGATGGAGCGTCGAACTGGGATGCAGAAGGACCCAGGTTCGAGACCCCGAGGTCGCCAGCTTGAGTGTGGGCTCATCTGGCTTGAGCAAAGAGCTCACCAGCTTGGACCCAAGGTCGCTGGCTCCAGCAGGGGGTTACTCGGTCTGCTGAAGGCCCACGGTCAAGGCACATGTGAGAAAGCAATCAATGAACAACTAAGAAGTCGCAACGCGCAACGAGAAACTGATGATTGATGCTTCTCATCTCTCTCCGTTCCTGTCTGTCCCTGTCTATCTCTGCCTCTGTAAAAAAACAAAAAACAAAAAAAAACAACAACAACAAAAAAAAGCAAACAAAGCCTGACCTGTGGTGGCGCAGTGGATAAAGCATCAACCTGGAAATGCTGAGGTCGCTGGTTCGAAACCCTGGGCTTGCCTGGTCAAGGCACATGTGGGAGTTGGTGCATCCAGTTCCTCCCCCCTTCTCTCTCTCTGTCTCTCTCTCTCTCTCTCTCCTCTCTAAAAATGAATAAATAAAATAAAATTAAAAAAAAAAAAAAAAGCAAACACTGTACGATTCCACGTGCATGAGGTCCCTAGCAGAGTCCAACCTACAGAGACAGGAAGTAGACGGTGGTGCCAGGGGGTAGGGGAGGGGGATGAGGAGTGTTTTATGGGGACAGAGTCTCAGTTTGGGAAGATGAGAAAGTTCTGCCCAACTTCTGGAGATGCCTGCACAACAGTGTGAATGTGCCTAATGCCACTGAACTGGACACTTAAGAATGGTTGAGGTGGTAAGTTTTGTGTGTTGTGGGGTTTTTTTTTGTTTGTTTGTTTGTTTGCATTTTTCCGAAGCTGAAAACGAGGAGGCAGTCAGATAGACTCCCGCATGCGCCCGACCGGGATCCACCCGGCATGCCCACCAGGGGGCAATGCTCTGCCCATCTGGGGCGTCGCTCTGTCACAACCAAAGCCATTCTAGTGCCTGAGGCAGAGGCCACAGAGCCATCCTCAGCGCCCGGGCCAACTTTGCTCCAATGGAGCCTCGGCTGCGGGAAGGGAAGAGAGAGACAGAGAGGAAGGAGAGGGGGAGGGGAGGAGAAGCAGATGGGCGCCTCTCCTGTGTGCCCTGGCCGGGAATTGAACCTGGGACTCCTGCACGCCAGGCTGACGCTCTACCGCTGAGCCAACCGGCCAGGGCCTATGTTTTTTTTTTTATCACCATAAAAGAAAGAGAAGCATGAACACCAGGCTGCTGAGACAGCCTCAACACGTTGTCACAGTCGGAACAGAACCACGTCTCTGACGGCAACGGGACAGTGAAGAGCCTGACAAGTGGCAGGACTCCGCCCTGGTCCTTCTGAGTGTGAAACCTCTCCAACGGTAAGTGAGCGAGAACGTGAGGCAAACCACAGTGGTGATGTCTGGGACCCGGAGACCCGCGGCCTCCACGGGCAGAGCCTTGGGGCGGCGCCCGGCAGAGTCCAGTCTCCGAGTCCACGGGACACACGCGTGCTCACCCACGCCGGGAGCGGAGGGAGGTGTGGGCGGCTCGCTGCTCGGGAGGCCACGGGGTCAGGTGCCCGGCTCAATCCTGAGACTGCGGAAAGGGCGGCCGGCTCGGGGCCAGGATGGAAGGACAGCAGAAAACTAGGAAACACGTGTTCAGAAATGGCCACTGGCTGAAAGGACATTACAGTGATCAGGGAATAGATTGACCACACTATCCTAATACATTTGAAAACTGGAATGGAGTGGATTTTTAAAGAATGTCAAAAACTGAGAACGGGCCCTGGCCGCTTAGCTCGGTCGGTTAGGAGCATCACCCCGAAACAACAAGGCTACAGGTTGGGTCCCCGGTGGGGGCACACACAGGAAGCAACCCACAAGTGCACGGCTGAGTGGAACAACAAATGCTTCCCTTCCCCCTCCCCTTTCTCTCCCTTCTTCTCTCTGTCTCTCTACAAATCAATCAATCAATCAAAAAAGTAGTAATTAAGCCCTTGCCAGATAGCCCGGTTGGTTGGTTGGAGCATCGTTCTAGAGCATGGCAGTTGCTGCTGGTTCAATTCCCCAGTCAGGGCACAAACAGGAGCAGCTCAGTGTTCCTGTCTCTCTCTCCCTGCTTCTCTCAAATAAATAAATAAATAAGCAAATAAAGCAATGAGTGATGAAAGCGGGCGAAGTTTAACATAAGGCAGTATCTGCATTTTCTGTATCAGGTTTTGTTTTCAGAGAAAGAGAGAGAGAGAGAGAGCACGCAAGGGACAGACAGGAAGGGAGAGAGATGAGAAGCATCAATTCTTCATTGCGGCTCCTTAGTTGTTCATTGATTGCTTTGACAGGGAGGGCAGGGGCCTCCAGCTGAGCCAGTGACCTTGGACTCAAGCCTGCGACCATGGGGTCATGTCTCTGACCCCACACTCAAGCCTGGAACCTCAGGGTTTTGAACCTGGGTCCTCAGTGTCCCAGGCTGATGTGGCACCCACTGTGCCTCAACTTGGTCCGGCTCTTTATCACTCTTTTATACTTTCTTTAGTATGTCAATTCCTTACAATGAACATTTACTATTTTAATGATGGAGAAATCCACTGTCACGTTTTTAAAAATGTGTATAAATGTCTCTAATAAAACTGAATGCAAAGATAGAAACACTTTTTATGTATGAAGAACGCAGACCACAGCACCAGTCCTCCGGACCTAGGTCACAATGACAGAAGATGGGAGTGACTGTGGGCAGAGCCCCTGGGAAGGCACAGGCCCCGGCTGGGAACGCACAGCGTCGTCCTTGACTGTGACAATTAGAGCTTAAGTAATGTTTTAAAAGGGCATCTCAGTTCCAAAACACTGCGGAAGGTTTTTAAAAAGCAAAGTTCGTCCATATATTAAGAGAAAATACGTGAAACAGCAAGGAAGCATTTTCAAAGCAAAAGCTGGGATGACACAGGTGAGAGCGGATGTGCTCACCGCAGCAGGAACATCCTCGGTGAAGCAGTCCCTTCCCCAGACCCCCACCCCACTGGAGGCTGTGCACTGCCCCCCTCCTGCCCTGTAACGGGGCGGGGGGGGGCTCGGTGGGACTCCCCTCTCCATCCTGGGCCAAAGAACAAACTAGGTCCCAAGGAGAAGTAAAGCCTGCCACACACCACAGGGCACCACCGCCCTGGGGCCCCACCACCCTGGGACCCGGCTTCTGACTTGCTCATCTACTCCTGCACCCTGCTGCTGGCCAAGGTCAGAAAAACAAGCAAGGATGACTTGGTTCAAATAAATTTGCTTTTGCACCATCCTTGCTGCACAGACGAAGGCCTTCCCTCCAGTGTGTGGGAGGCCCCCCAAGGCCCTGCTTCAGGACGCTGAGCAGGGTCGGGCCTCAGGGAAGCCACCACCCCAGCCTGCACTGAATGCGCTCTCCTGGTTTCCCTGCGAAGCCTCTGTTGCTTTTATAACCACTCGGAAGTGCCAGGTACACCTCTTCTCTTCCCACCAATTCCCTTTGTGGTTTTTGCAAAGCTTGATTAGTTGTCTGGGAATTTTCCTCCAGCTGTGAACCAAGTCCCCTCCCCTTGGCCTCTGTGACATCACATGCTCTGTGCCTGCGGGGGTGGGGGACCTGGGGTCCCGGCCTTGGCACCTGGCTGCTGTCCCTGCCTGCGCGCAGAGCATCTGGACTTGGCTTTCGGGAGAGGACAAGCAGAGACAGAGGCGAGATAAAAGCGCCAATTAGTGAACCCAAACAGAGCCAAGCGCAGCGACAGATGGCGCGGCCGCCCTGCTTCCAGGAGAGTTGTAATCCTTGTCATCTGTCCCTCCATTCAGCCTCGCTGCCACTCACTCGGCCATCCTTTCCCGGTTGACAGCCTCGGGCACCTCTCTGCTGAGGGAAACAAGGACCAGCGCTGGGAGGTGGGGCTGGGAGGAGGACCTGACCCTACTGACCCCCGTCCTGCACCTCCTGGCCCCTGGGCAACCTGAGCAGGAGGTGCTGCTGTCCCCCGAGGGTCTGGCAAGCAGAAGCCCCTCCTAAGCCTCCCCCTGCCCTCCTCGCAGACTCCCCCGGGGGCCACAGCTGGACTGGCAGACGGAGCAACTGAGTGGGACAGAGATGCTGGGAGTAGTGGGTGGTGTTACAGGTGAGGGGCGCTCAGTGAGTCACAGGTCTCTTCCGTGTTGTCTCCAGGTGACAGGGAGCCCAGGGGCAGGACACTTGACCGAGGATAGGGTGGCTCTCTCACTTCGTGGACCAGGCCTGTAGCCTGTTTCTAGGGAACGTTTTCCTTCTGAGGTAAAGCAAAGCGTGGGGTGGACCCGGTGACCTAGACTAGAGCACCTTTCTGTTTCCCCGGGTTCCCCTCTGGCCACACGCACACAGCACTGTCCTTACTTTCCCGGGAGACCCGAGCCCTGTGCCTTCCGGCCAGTCCTTAGGCCGCCAGAGGCCTGGGGTGCATGCCGTGAACGGCACCAGCTGACAGCAAGACTCAGCACGCAGGGCTGATGTTTCCACCAGGACCAGGTGTTCCCACAGAAATGACAGGAGCTGCCGTTAGTGCCCGAGGAGCAGACAAGGGCACCACCATTCCCATCAGAGCTGGTCCGGCCCCTGCCTGACCCCACGAGTGCTCAGCTGCCTGGGTCTCAGTCCTCAGTCCGCACCAGCACCCAGAACTCACATCCTGAGCCCTCCACGGGGCCCCGAGCAGAGTCCTGGACACTAGAGTGTCCACTCCATCTGCCTGGACACTGGAGGCGAGCCCATGGGACGAAAGGGGACCTGTGGGGTGAGATGGGGGCTTCTACCTCTGCCAGGATGCTCCCCTCTACGAAGGGGAAGCCTGAGTTCTTGACAGACCTCCACAGGGGTGAGGGGAACCCGTTCTCCCCTGACCAGGAGGTGAGAAAGGAGAGCAGCACTGGAAAAGGGTGGTCTGTGTGAAGCCTGAACACAGGCCAGCCGGGAGGAGGGTGGGGAGAGACCCCAGCCGGAGCGCCCCCCGTGCAGGCAGACTTGGGGTGCTCTGAGTGAGAATCTCAGAAGGGCCTGTGCTCCTCCCCAGCCCTCCTGACCTGATCCGTTCTGCCCTGGGTTTGGCTTCGTGAGGCCAGATCAGGGTTTGCCTACCCTTTCTGCTACCCTTTCTGCTCATTCTGAATGAAGGAAGCTGTCCTTGACACCCTGCTCCGTTTAATGTCCCAGCAGTCAATGAAGGATGTCTCCGGGCCTGGCGAGCGGCCTCTGATGTCAGCAACACAGAGGATGTTAGAATGAATGCTTTAATCCCAGCCAGAATTTCTGGTCAACCCACACGGCATAAATAAATGACCTTATCAGTTGGTGTGTGTTACGTCCACTGTAGCCCCATGCTGGACACTGACGCCCCAGGTGCAGCCTAACTGACCAGGAACACCTGCCCTCGAGCGAGGGGCTGCCCTTCACGGTTTTTTTTTTTTTGGGGGGGGGGATGTCTCTCTAAAGTGTCTTTCTGCTCAGGAAGCTGGGGTTAGGAAATGTCCCCCAAGCCCCATGAAATGAGCTGGGCTTTCTTGACCCCACGTGGTATCTGGGGGCTCATAACGAACCAGTGTTGGTATTTGTCATCAAGTATTTGCCACCACCTGAGGAAGGGTGAGCAGAGGAAGCAGGACGCACCCCAGCCTCCAGGAGCTCATGGTCTGGGGACCTGGCATCCGAAAATCAAGATTTCCCAAGTTGATGGGAGCCACAGACACACTGAGCCCAACACCCGGCCACCCCGTGTTTGGGGGGGTGATGTGGCCCCCTTGGGCTTCACTTTCCCAGACCCGTCTTGCCCAGGGCACATAAATGGAAGCTCTCTGCGAGATCCCACAAACACACCAGCGGAACAGCTAAGGGCTTGTCCCTCCTCCCTCCCCTTCTCCCTGAACGTGGATGAGATGCCGGGACAGCAGCGGCCGCTTTGCCACCGGGAGGAGCAAGCCGGGCGTGAAAGTTCTGCAGCGACGGCAGTGGCACGCAAGCCAAAGGCACAGGCAGTGGCACGCAAGCCAAAGGCACAGGCAGTGGCACGCAAGCCAAAGGCACAGGCAGTGGCACGCAAGCCACAGGCACATCCCTGAGGGCACCGCGGAGCGGCTCGGCCACCGCCCAACACCTCACACAGAAGAGAAACAAAACTCTAGCCAGGCCACTCTGTCTGGTTCTCCACGATTTCAGTCAAAAGCATCGTCCCCAGCGCAGAACTCCAGTGCTTCCCCTCGAGACCCGCTCCTTCTGCAGCCCAGCTCAGTCCTCGCCCCCTCCACTCTCCCAGACGCCAGAGGCCCAGCCTCGCCTGGCCAGTGTCCCCGTGGGGCAGCTCCAGGCCTAGGGGACATGCTTGATAAAGACAGCTAACCCCAGACAGACATGAAGGAGAGCCAGCGGGACCACCCTGCCCTCGAACCTGAGCTTGGGACGGGATGGGACGCCTGGCCTTGCCTTTGTGTAGGGTACCAGGGCGGACTCTGGGAC
Organism: Saccopteryx leptura; assembly: GCF_036850995.1. Taxonomy (NCBI): domain Eukaryota; kingdom Metazoa; phylum Chordata; class Mammalia; order Chiroptera; family Emballonuridae; genus Saccopteryx; species Saccopteryx leptura. The sequence goes on from NC_089507.1 coordinate 234,391, forward strand.
CTCTTGATCTGAGGTCCTAGGGGGGAAGGTGAGGGAAGGTCTGACCTGCAAAGACCTCAGGAGCCCCAGTGCTGAGTCCATGGGCAACTGCAAACACACAGGTCTCCTCCAGGATCACAGAGCCAGCTGAAGAAGGGACCCCCAGGGTGCCCTGTAGGTGGGGGAGGTGCTGGCCCGGAGCGGGCTTCCAGCTCACAGAGGGAAGACTCCCCTACCCCAGCCCCAAAGACCTATGGGATCCCCGAAGTGGCCAGGACACATCTGGGGACCCCAGAGGGATCTGGCTGAGAGTCCACCACCCACAGGGCATAGAGGTTCCCTGGGGCTGTGCCCATGAAACACTTCTCCTCCTTCCATGGAGGGCCTGGGGTCAGTGGTGCTGCCTCCTCCCACACACCGCAGCCTCATCGGTGGGTCCAGCTCAGATGGAGGCTGTTTATACTCTCAAGCCCCAGAAGCCCCAATGCCCTCCTCCTCCCTGAAATAGAACGCCCCCAGCCAAGCCCAGACCAGCCTCTCCACCTCCAGGGTGGCCCCGGGCCAATTCCCCACAGGACACGGTCCACACTGACCAAGCAGCTCCTGGACGTGCCCAGGGGTTCTGTATCCTTCTCCTTCCAACCTCCCGCTGCCTTCTGTGGCCGTCCCAGCCCCCGAGGCCCCTGGCCCTTTGGGTGTGCGATGCCCCAGTCTCGTCTGCTTGTCTGTGGAGCCCAGCTTGGACGTCCCCTCCTCCCCTTCCTCTGCACAGTCCCCAAAGGCCTGGCCATGTTCTGGACACAAAACGTGTCACACGAAGGCAGAAGACAGAACAGCCAGCCACGCACCAGGTCTTTTGAGCCGAAATAGACACGCTGTGCCTGCTTTAGCCTGATGAGCCTCAACCCGGCCACATTAACCTGACAACTGCCCACGCTCTGGCCCAGGGGTAAATATAGCTCCAGGGCCCTGTGCCACTTCCTGGCCTTGAGTGAAAACAGTTTCTTCAGATTATACCCTTGCGGACCCGAGACCCTCAGATCCAGCAGCCTGGCCCCAGCCCCTGGCCCCCGTTCAAGGCCGCCGTGAGCAGACAGGCCTCGGTCCCCCACGCCACCGCGCGGACTCGGCGTCAGCGTGACCTTTTATCCAGGACTGATCCTGGAAAATTTAAACGTGGGCTTGTTCTCTTGGTCAAAAGTTGGCCAACAGCTGGACACTGTCCTTGATGATTTGGCCCCAAGAGGATTCTCCTGCCAGCCTTGTGCCCAAGGTGCCCTGGCCTTGGGGCAGACCCCAGCAGAGCCGTGTCCGGGGTCATGTTTTCTAAGTTGGAAGGAACCAAGGGAGCCCTGACAGCTCACAGAGAACTCGGGCCCCGAGAGCAGATGCTCCCACAGGCCGTGTCTGGTCCCTCTCAGGCTGCGCTGTAGAGACAGCCGTCATGTGAGGCCTCCCATGTCCACTCCAGGGACTCAGAGGCCGGACTGTCTAGGCCTAGCCGGCCGTCTCAGGGAGAGGAGCCCTGGCAGACACCTGTCCCTTCTGCTGAACTGCAGCTGCCCACCAGCTCTTGGTGAAGCAGCCGGGCACCACGCTTCTGAGTGAGGTCACCAGTCAGTGCCACTGGCCTTGCTGGGGTGTGATGGGCCAGGACAGTCGATGGGCTAGCACTTGAGTCCCCTGGTCACCTCCCCCGGCCACGCCAGAGGTGTCAGAGGTGTGAAGACACCACAGACTGAGGGCACACGCCTCGTCCCAAGCCCTGCATATCCGGGACCAGTTCCCTTCCGTTCCAGGGTGCCTGGGTCCCAGAGAGGACAAGGCCCAGCAGGACCAGCTCTGCACGGTCCCCTTTCCTTAGGATCCTGTGGGTCCCCCTCTGTCTGAAGCAGGGTTGCCCACCAGAGAGTCACCCCTGCCGCCTCTGTTCCTGAGACACAGGGTCAGGGCAGCAGAAAGGTGCAGGGAAGTGTACCCCCGGGACAGGACTTGCCCAGGGCAGCTCAGGAAGGCCCTCCCGGGCTCCCTCCTACTGCAAGTCTCCCCAAGTTCCTGATGCATCTGCGTCTGTCTGTCTCTCTCTGTGTCCACATTCTCCCAACTCCTGTCCCGTTTCCTGGAAACCCTCTGCCTGCACACCAGACACCCTGTCTTTTCCATGATGTTGTCCCCGGCCCTCCTGCTCCGAGATGCTACCTGGCCCAGCTACCGTCCCTGCCTGGCTCCCAGAAGCCTCAGTCGTCTGTCTTGTGTCTAGCTCCCTCCCTCTCTGTCTCACACGTCCTGGGGCATTTCTGTCTCTTTTTTTGTTTTTTTTGTTTTTTTCTTCCCTTGGGCGGCATCTTCTCTCACCAACGCCATCCTGTCCTTATTTCTCTGGGTTCACCGCTCTCTAGACAGTTTCCCAGGTCCACCCTGCAGGTTCCTCTGTGTCTGGGACTCCAATCTGTCTCTCTTGGAATACTTCCAGTGTCTGTCTGTCCCTCTGTCTCCCTGCCACCCACGCTCATCCTGGGGAGTGCTGGTGAGGGCGAGGAAGCACTAGACAGAAAGGTCTCACCTGGAGGTCAGGGGCAGGCTCTATCCCCAGGAGCACTGGGGCAGTAAATGTCGGGGGGGCGTAACGCAGCCTGGGACACCCCGGGAGTCACCCCCTTGCAGCTCCTACCTTCTCGAGAAGCCGCCCCACCGCCACTGTGGAAGAAACTTTAGGCTGATGCTAAACGAAGGGAGTGCAGGCTGGCAATTACCCAGCTAATTTCAGCCGTGTAGACAGCCAAATCAGATATTTCAGTTTTCCTACAAGCCCACCTCAGGGCCTAAATTAGCCGCCTAATTAATTATCTGTAACAGCCTGGGGCTGGCTGGGTGGAACATGGATCCCTCCCAGTGCCAGGATGTACTTGTCCCTGAATCATGTCCCGGTGATGTAATTATTATAATTAGATTCAACCTGCAGCCTATCCTTGACCACAGAATCTTAGGGAATGTGGCCCGGGGCCAGGCCCAAATGTCTGTTCACACAGCTTCTCCAGGAGACAAGCCCACACGCGGGGCTCCTGTCCGGGTGCAGGGGCAGCAGTCCCTCTGTGCGGCCCTCCATTCATGGCAGCAGTGCCCACCTGACACAGCAGCCGCACCAAGAGGGTGGCCTTGCCACGTAATGCCTGACAAACACCAGGCTGTCAATGGCACCAGGTCAGGGTGTGGCCAAGGAGGATGCCTGTTCCGGCGGTCAGGCCCTGACTGGCCCTGGCTACCATCACAGGAGCTGCAGGTCCAGGGAGCACAGGGCAGGCCCCATAGCCTGGGCTAATCAATGCTCTGCCCAGTGCACCTGTGCCAGTATGGACCTTGGCCCACTCTCCACCCACCTCCTGGGCCAGGGTCTCTGACCACAAGGATGGTCTTGAGCCAGGTACACACAGGATTCCCTTTTAATAAGAGTCAGCGGGATTGGAAAGAAACATAAGAGGTCCCACTGCCCCCATGGACGGATCGGGCTCACAGCTGCCTGGGGCATGTCTCTTGTCCCTTTGATTAGCCAGTCCTGAGCCCTGTTACCCTGATCTTAGGTCCAACTCCTGTGGCAATGCGGGGCCACTGACTGCCAACAGGACTGTCCTCTGGTGCCCCTGAAACCCACCCTGGGGTGTCTCCACAAGACTGAGTAGGGTGCTGCTCACTCAACCTGTGACCCCCACATCACCCTGGCCACCGAGTGCGCAGCTGGTGACCAGCTGGGCGCATCGTGCCCCCAGCCCCTTACCTCCCAGGGCCTGCTTCATCACGAACTCCATGACGATGGCTTGGATTCCTCAGCAGCTCCTCAGAGGGTATGAACTCACATGCAGTGTGGCCAATTCCTGGGCCTGGAAGAAAGGAGGTGGTCACAGGCCACCCCAATCCCGCATGCGAGGGTTCCTCCTCATCCGGCCCTCCCTCCCCCAAGAGTGCATCTGGGGTCTGAGAGAGCATCGTCCCCTGGACTCTGGCATCAGGAGGGGGCACTTGGGAAGGCTCCTGTGGACGGGGCTTCCACTCCACACTCTGGCCCGGGAAGGTAGATCCCAAGACCCCTGCTGGATCTGCAAAGTGCTATCACCCAGTCCCTGGGGTTTCTGAAGCAGGGATGGGGGTGCTCATAACTTAGGGAGGGGCGCAGCTCAGAGAAGCCAGCCTGCAAGAAGCAGGGGCAGGCCCAGGGGCATTTGAAGGTGACTGGCTCTGTTGCCTCCCTGGTGGGTTCTGGGCCATGGGGTGGGGGTAGGGGGTAGGGCCCACTTAAAAAACAGGGTTAGGGTGGGTGGGGTCTGAGTGGGTGCCCCTTCAGAGAGGTCCTTGTGGTTGCTGATGGAGGAGTGTTGGGAAACCAGACTCCATCCAGGGGAGATTCAGTGCCCACTGCCACCTACCCACTGCAAACACTGAGGTGGGAGAGTCAGTAGAGGGCTCAGCCTTGGGGCCTGACCACCTCTCCACCTGCGTCTGCATGGGTGGGGCGCTCCTGGGTCCCCGCAGGGGGCACTCTGGTAGGGAGGTGCTTCCTGTAAAACCTGTATTTGCCTGAGTAGGGTCTCTCGTGGCAGGGAAACCCGGGTCCCTGCCGCGCCCCTATTTTGTGATGTTTCCCCCTAGCCTTCCTCTGAAGGAGACCCGCGCGTGTGCGGGCTGGGCAGGGGAGGTGGCCCGAATGCCCTCTTCCCGCAAAGCGCTGGCGCGCAGGAGAGCCTTTGCCGCAAAGCAGATTCTCCTTCAAACTTCTCCCCTGGCTCCTGGGGGAGAGGGAACCGCAGGGCCCAGCGGCAGAGAGGTCGGGGTGCCGCTGGAGTTCCCCCAGGGCCACGGCTCGGCGGGCTTCCGTCACCGCACTCCTTTGGCTTTGCGGCGGGCGAATTGCCGGGCTCTGCGGAGCGGCCCTCGGGCGGGAGCGCGCCGGGAGAGGAAAAGAAGGATGCAGAGGACGAGGGAGGACAAGGGGAGACGCGAGAGGCAGGAGACTCGGAGGAGCCAGAAAGACGGGGCGGGGGGTGGGGGGAGGGCTTCAGCACCGCGGCGGCGGACAGCGCCTCCCGGGCCGAGCGCGCCCGGCTGGGCCGGGGATGTGCCGCGCGCGCAGACCGGCAGCGGAGGTCAGAGAGGGGCAGCCGGGGCCGGGCGGCCGGGCCGGGGAGGGGGCTGCACACGGGGGCGCCGGTTACCTTCCCGGGGCCGGGACGCGGGCGGGCAGGCGGGCGTTCAGCGGCGGAGCGCGCTCGGGGCGGCCGGGTCCATGGGGCGCCCCAGGAACTGCGGCGGCGGCTGAAGGGCACAGCGAGGAGGGCGCGTCACATGGAGGCGCTCCCCGCCCCCCGCCCGCGTCCGAGCGTGACGACGAGGGCGGGGCCGCAGCGGCTCCACCGCGCCTGCGGGGGAGGGGGCGGGAGTCGCGGAGCCGCGCCCCCATCTCGCTCCAAAACCCGCACCCTCCCGGCCGGACCCCGGAGTGATCCCGCGGGTCAAGCCCTCCGAGCCAGTGCGCCCGGACTCCCAGATACTGTGCCCTCATCCGAGCCCCTCGGTGTGGCCACCCACTCCCCACGGGCCCCGCACCCCTCTCCTCGGGGTTCTGTGAGCGCGTGCCGGACAGACACGCGCCAACCCCCGTGGAAAAAGTCCTTCTCGGGCCGGAGCGGGAAGGGTCTGGGGTTGGGGGTCGTCGCGCCCTCCCCGAACCGCTCTGCCCGAGAGCGCGCACGGGAAGGAGTGCTCGGGCGCGGGAGGTGACAGTGGCCCCGACCCGGCTGAGTGACCCCGACCCCGCCACTCTTGGGCCTCTTCCCACCGCTGGGCTGGCGACTCCTGAGCCCTCCTCCCCGATCTAGCGGAGAGAGACCCGTAGACCGGCCCGGACCCATTTTTCAGTGACATAGAGTCGTAGACAGAAACCTCAGTCCTCAAGAGGTGGCCGGCCCTCCGCGGGGAGGGAGCGTGAAGGTCACTGTAGACCGGCCGCTCCGCCCCCGCGGTCCCCGTAGCCCAGCCTCCGCCGCCCCCTCCTCTAGGCCTCCCAGATTGCCTCTGCGGAGGAGCTGCACTGCGGGGACACAGGGTCGTCGCAAGGTCGCAGCTTGGCCTCCTGCCCGCCGCCCCTCCTGGGGGTCGGGAGACCCAGGCCCGGCAGTCCGGCGTGCAGGCATTGTGGGGGGCGGTGGTGTGCTGAGGGGAGTGCCTGGCTTGCCGGGTCTGTCTCGGAACCGCCTGGGGCCCGCTGCCTGGTGGGTGGGTAGACACCCCTGCTGGCCGCTGCATGAACTTGTCACGTCCTCCCAGGCTGAGTCATCAAGAGTAGCTGGATTTGGGGTGGAAGGGAGTGGATTCTGGAGCTGCCCCTACCCCTGACCCCCACCCAGGAATGACCACTCCTCACGTCCCTCCCTTCCCTCTGTCCCCGCTGGACCCTCAGCTGGAGCTCAGGACCACGTTGCTTGTTTCTCCCAGTCTGTTTGGCACCTGGGCCCCAGCTCCCACTGCTGCTGACAGACACACCCAGGCCCCACCATGGCCAGCAGTGGACAGACAGGAGGGGAGGAGACAGGTGGAGGGGCACTTCCTGCTAAGTCACCAGTTGGATTAGTGTGGGCCCCAGTGGCCCTGGGGAAGGCCCATGTTCCAGGACAGACAGCTGCAGGCTTCCAGGACCACGGAAGCTGGTCTCAGCACCATCCGCTCTCCTGCTGACCGGTGCAGGGCAGGGGCTGCCCAGACGGGTGGGCCTGCAGACAGGACATAAGGCTCCCGCCAGGGCTGCAGGGAGCCCCTGATGCTGGCCGGCCCCGGCCACCCCCTGAGAACGAGCAGCACATTTCTGTTTCATTTCCTCGTGAGAGGTGGGTTGACTGGCCTTGTGCTGGTCTGCGGACAGGTGCTCGTGCAGTGGTCACCCGTTTCTAGGTGTGTGAGGATCCCCAGCTCAGGGTCTGCTCAGCCTCGTCCTTCTGGTGACCTTACCAGATCACCTGAGGGATGACCCACAGCTGACATCCTGCTGGCAACCCCATGGAGGACCCCAGAGATGACCCCAGGTGAGCTCACAGTGGGCCCCACAACCAATGGCCCCAGCTGCCCTCCCAAGCCACCTGCAGAAGAGATATCTTGCTGACCTCAGAGCATCAGGTTGGGCAGGTGCAGCCTGCAGTGTGTCAGGAAAGGGCAGGCCCATCAGGACAGAGAGGTGGGGGTCAGTGTCTATGGACCGACTGAGTCCACACACACCCCTGAGCCAGGGGCTCACGTGGCAGGGGTAGGCTCATGGGTGCTGCCCCCTCTCCAGGTCTCTACCTCCATCTGTGTCTCTTTCTCCTTCCCTCCTTCTCCCTGTTGGGTCACCCTCAGAGGTCAGCTGTGTGGTCACCATCTCTCACCCCCTGTCTCTCTCTGTTGTGACTCTTACCCTTGTGACACACAGTGGCTTCTCAGTTCACATTTGCCCAGGCCCTGAGCTAGGACCAGGACTCAGACCCTCCAAGGAGGAAATACACCAGGTTGGTGACAGTTGGGTTAGAGTGGCTGGTGCTGTTGGGGGGGGGGAGGGTAGGAAGTCCAGGCAGCTGGGAAGCTGGGAAGGACTGGAGGGTAGGCAGGTAAGCTAGCCCGCTGGGCCACACCTGGTGGGCCCTGGGGCCCTGTGAGTACCTGCAACAGGAGCTGGGTGGGTCCTGGTGAAGTCCTCAGACCTGCAGCAAGCTGAGACCTGTCGGAGCTGAGTGGTAAATTTGTTAAGAAAGGCGGAGCTGAGGGGGGCGTGGTAAGCAGGCAGAGATCCAGGAGGTGGCTCACAAGGCATCTGTGGCCTCTGTTCGGGATGGTACTGGGCTGGAGGAGTCTGACACTGGGGGGATGGGGAGGGAGATGCCAGGAGCTGGATGAGGGGGAGGGGGTCCCGAACAAGAAGTCAGCTCAGCGCCCGGCTTGCTCTGCAAGGCACTGCCCTCCAAAAACCAGCCAGGAAGCCCCGACCCAGACAAGCAGGACTGTGCTGAAGGAGGTGTGGTGCTATGGTCGTGGCCTCCTGCCCTCTGCAAGTCCCCTTGGTGTCCCCCCCACGGTCACTCCAGATGACAGAGAGCAGTGGCTGCCACCCTGCCTCTCTGAAAGCCCCTGCTGGGCACCCCTCTGCTCCTTTGCAGAGGCGTGGCTGGGGCCAGCTGTCCACCTGTCCCTTGGCATTCCCCTGCCTGGCGTGGGGGTGGGCAGGGGGCTGCAGGCTCTGAGGAGGGCCTGGGGAGGGCTCTTGGCACACCCAGGGCTCTCCTGGAAACTTCAGATGCAAATTTAATAATTTAACAAGCTGAGTGACTCAGTGCCCAGCACGGGCTCTACCGCATTGCTGTTTTCTGCTGGAGTTCATTATTACTTAAAAGGCACTAACAGAAGCAAAGTGAGCAGCTGAGAAACCCATCGGAGCTGGGGCAGGACCCCCGAGGGCTTCCCTGAGCCATGGACCCTCCCCTGCCACCATGGGGACAGAGTCCAGCCTCCAGGGGTCAGCACTCAGGAGCTCTCCAGTAACCTAGGAGCTCAGCTGAGGGTGGTGCCCCGAGCCTGTGGTACCCAGCTTGATCCTCAGACCCCTTCTAGCCCTGGGGCACTGAGACGGCTGTTCGGTCATGTACCCTTTTCCCCACTGTCCATTTCTTTTTTTTCTCTCTCTCTCGTTTTTCTGAAGCTGGAAACGGGGAGAGACAGTCAGACAGACTCCTGCATGCGCCCGACTGGGATCCACCTGGCACGCCCACCAGGGGGCGACGCTCTGCCCACCAGGGGGCGATGCTCTGCCCCTCTGGGGCGTCGCTCTGTTGCGACCAGAGCCACTCCAGCGCCCAGGGCAGAGGCCAGGAGCCATCCCCAGTGCCCGGGCCACCCCTGCTCCTTGGCTGCGGGAGAGGAAGAGAGAGACAGAGAGCAAAGCGCGGCGGAGGGGTGGAGAAGCAGATGGGCACTTCTCCTGTGTGCCCTGGCCGGGAATCGAACCTGGGTCCTCCGCACGCTAGGCCGACGCTCTACCGCTGAGCCAACCGGCCAGGGCCCCCACTGTCCATTTCTACAGAGACCCCTGCCTGTCCAGGCTCAGTCTCCAGTCCCAGAGACAAGAGAGACCCCTCAGTCCTTAAACAGAAACTCCGAGGACCCCATCCTGAGAAGCTAATCCAGGCTCTGGGCTCCGGTCACAGTGGTGGCTCCCACTGCTCTGCCCAGCAGCCTCAGGCCCAGAGGCCCAGACCCCTGACAGTGTCACCCTCCTCCACAGAGGGGCCCAACCCCCGTCCTGCTCTCAGCCCACACCTGTCTCCTGGCTCCGGGCCAGCCCACGCCCACACCAGTTTCTCGTCATTCACACAGCTCTGTGGGGCAGGATCCGGTGGGGACCCGGAAAGCACAGATCTCTGAGATGCTCACAGGAGGGGTGCAGGGTCTGATCAGGGTGGTTGTGAGGCTTCCTAGGGGCCTGTGGCTCCCGTGCCACCCCCATCAAACCCCCCTTTGGCGGCTGCCTCTGTGCTCCCAGATAAAGACAGCAGTCCACATGGGCCTGAAAATAGAATTCAGCTTCTCAGGGCTGCCTGCAGCGGGGGCACAGCAGCACCTGGGACAGCCCTGGGTGCAGAAGGGTCCTCAGTCGTGGACTGGGGGCGTTGGGATGATGAGGGAGGAAAGCCAGTGGGTCCCGCCCCCTCACTGCAGACCCAGAGCCTGGCAGGCTGGACCCAGGTGCTAGTGCCTTCTATATGGGGGTCTCCTCCACAGCTGCCAGCAAGGTGGACCTGAAACAGGAGGTACATCCAAGCTGAGAAGATGCCCTGAGGTATCTTTAGGCTTGGAGACCTCTGGTCACACCTGCTGGAGTTTGGTGGTGACCCAAGCCAGTGCCAGCCCTGGGGTTGTGGGCCCCTACCTCGGGGATGGGTGGTCATGTCCTCTGTTAGGTGAGCCCCACATGAACTCTCTGAGCTGCAGAACAGGTATTCCTGCTCAGTGAGGGCCCCCCACCCCCAGGCACTTCTGCCTCCTCTCCACCCTCCCACTCATCGGCTCTGCCCTCACGCCAGTCCCTCAGTTACGGTGCCTGCCGCAGCCCACCCTCAGCCTGGGATCTTTAACACGCAACAGTCCTCACCCCTGAGTGAGCGTCTCTGCCTCTCAGAGCCCAGGCTCAGCCCCGGGACACAGGGTGGCTCAGCCCCGGGACACAGGGTGGCTCAGCCCCGGGACGCAGGGTGGCTCAGCCCCGGGACACAGATGGCTCAGCCCCGGGACACAGGGTGGCTCAGCCCCGGGACGCAGGGTGGCCGCTGTGAAGAGGGTGAGTGAACTTCTCTGCCTCTCAGAGCCCAGGCTCAGCCCCGGGATGCAGGATGGCTCAGCCCCGGGACACAGGGTGGCCGCTGTGAAGAGGGACAGGAGTTGGGCTGGTGGGATGACCGTGGAGGGTCTGGGGCCCCGGGGCACACACAGGGCTGCCTGCTGCTTTCACCTACAGGTGTGAGCTGTACAGGAGGGGCGCTCCCTGAGCCCCGTCTCCCCAAGGCTGGCCCAGAGGTGGCTGCAGGGCACCCGGCGGTAAACCTCCCTCATGTGCGTCAGGCCTGGACTCCTCCAGCCTGTGACCCTGGCCCAGCAGGGGCTGAGCTGGCCCTTGGGGGTGGGGTTTCAGGGTGAAGAAGACCCTCCCAGAAATGACAGCCACCAGGAGTGAGTTCCCTCCCTCTCCCCCTCCTCCCGTTGTCTCCCTCTCTGTCTGATCACCAGCAGGCCGGCCCGTGTGGGTCTGCAGGCGTTTCAGGCCCAGGAGAAGCCTGTCTGTGGGGAAGGGGGCACAATCCTCCACTGGGCCTTCCTTGCATCCTAGGTCTTGACTGTGTCCTGGTCATGCTTATGCCCAGGGAGCATGGTGGCCCTGGTCACAGAGGGTCTGGGAACACAGTTCCTCAGGGCTGTCCCTCAGGCTCAGCCATGGGTGTAGCCCAAGGCCCCAGGGTGGGCTGCAGGGACAGCTCTGGTGCCACGTTCGGTGAGCAGCCACTCTGCGGACCTCAGGCTCTGCCGTCGGGCTCTCTTCCCACGGCCACTGGCTAGTGTGGGGCTTCCGCTTGGGCTGGGGGTGGACCGGGCTCCGCCGTCGGGCCCTCTTCCCACGGCCACTGGCTAGTGTGGGGGCTTCCGCTTGGGCTGGGGGTGGACCAGGAGGAGCGGAGCCCTTGGAACGACCCACCGTCTGGGCCCCACACCCACCGAGGGGGAAGCAGAGGCTGAAGCAGAGGGTCTCAGGAACCTCGGAAGCGCCTCACTGCCCTGGTGTCCTCTGTCCACCCAGAGGCAGGAGCGGTCCAACTCTGCCCGCTGCTGACACAGGTGTGTCCTGGTGTGTTCTGGGCACCCCGGGTGGGGGCTTTGAGGAAGGCAGGACAAGCTGTGTCCTCAGAAAGCTTGTTTTAGAAGGAGACACAAACACAGACACAAACACAGACTGCAGGACGTGCCACCCGGAGAGCCACAACCCAGTGACATGACAAAGAACAGAATCTTTGTTAGTGGGGTCACCCAGACAAGTCCCAGGGAACCAGGAGGCATAGCCACCCAAGCCAGGGTCCAGAGGTGAGAACAGAGAAGTCCAGAGTCCAGCGAGGGGGGCAGGTCCCGGAGTGGCTGTCCCCAGGCCGGGTACACAGCACAGAGGTGCCTGTGGGTCCACACAGCCCGACTGGTGCTGAGTGAGAACGGTGTGGCCTAGACAGACAAGACCTGAGCCAAGGACGTTTGAGCAGATAGGCCCAGGTGTTCGCGTCCTGGGTGGTCAGGGTCTCACGCACACCCAGGCCCGTAGGGGGCACACCCTCCCTAGGAGGCTGGGTCAAGTGGAGACTTCATCCTGGAGGGGAAGATTTTAGGAATCACATCATAATCAGTCTTGATGCAGAAAAATCAAAATGGAAATAAAAATGAAAGATATTGCAAACCTCAGGAAGCAGGCACCACCCAGAGAGGAACCAGGTAATTACTGACTAGAGCGGTCAGCCTCAGTACCTCGGGAGGGAGGGTTAAGAAATGGCCTTCTGGTGGGGGGGACTGGGGTGACCACACAGGAAGGAGGGCAAAGGCGCACTGACCGCGGGGTCCTGTGTGGGAGGCAACGGGGGGCCTGCCTTGACCTGGGTCATGCCACGGACAACGCTTGGTCCCAGCTAATAGAAGGGTCCGCAGCCTTCGGGCCAGCTCTGGGCCTGGAATCCTGGCCTGCAGCCTGTCCAGGGTCTGGCTGAGGGTCTGGAACCCGTTCCTCCCCTTTCTAAGCATCATGAGCCCAGCCCTCTCACTTTCCTACCTGTCCTGGCGGCCTGGGTCTGGAAAGATGACCCAACCCAGGCCCTGTGCCGACCCCAGGTGACCAGCGGATGCAATCCACGGTCAGGTGCTCTTTGTGAGAAGGACCTCCACCAGCACAGAGCCCCACCCATGTCTGTCCCTCTCCCCAGCCTCCTCTCAATCTGCCTGCCCCCCACTCACCACTGTGTCAGGGCCGTGGGGCTCCTCTCGCCGAGGGGATCCCTCTCCTCTTTCTCCCTAATGCCCCTCCCCACCCCACGTGCTCCGGCGAGGGCCCCCAAGGGCCTTCTCAACCTTTGCTCTGCTCTGGTTGGAGCAGGTCTATAAATGGACAGGTAGGGGAAACAGATGTACAGATGGGGGCAGGGTGGACAAACAAGTGAAAAAGAGGCAGACCAGAAAGTCTGGGGCTCACCCTGTGGGTGCACATCGTTGGGAGGACTGGAGCGTGTGCTCGGCCAGAGAGGGGACCAGCCCAGCTCAAAGGCCTGTGCAGCCCAGGTGCGGCTGGCTGCGACAGGCTCAGGGCACCAATACCCACAGGGCAGAGTCCCCTGGTCAGGAAAGGCTCTGCTTATGGCTGGAGGTCGGTCTGAGGTCCTCTCTGCTCACCCCTCCCTCCAAGGACAGAGGCCAGTCATCCCTCTCTTGGGTCATTGGTGCACTTGGCCTGCACAACCAGACCGCTCCCCTTGAGCTCTCAGGAGCCGCCATCTGCCCTAGGAAAACCCTGGTTCCTGTCACTAGCATCTGTGCAATAAAAAGTAAAACAAACTTGACACACTTTATATTGCCAATGAGCAAAGCCATCAACAAATAATCCTAAACAGAATAATAAATAAAAACAAACCTGTTGGCCCTGGCCGGTTGGCTCAGCAGTAGAGCATCAGCCTGGCGTGCAGAAGTCCCGGGTTCAATTCCCGGCCAGGGCACACAGGAGAAGCGCCCATCTGCTTCTCCACCCCTCCCCCTCTCCTTCCTCTCTGTCTCTCTCTTCCCCTCCCACAGCCAAGGCTCCATTGGAGCACAGATGGCCCGAGCTCTGAGGATGGCTCTGTGGCCTCTGCCTCAGGCGCTAGAATGGCTCTGGATGCAACAGAGCGATGCGCCAGAGGGGCAGAACATCGCCCCCTGGTGGGCATGCCGGGTGGATCCCGGTCGGGCGTGTGCAGGAGTCTGACTGCCACCCCGTTTCCAGCTTCAGAAAAATGAAAAAAAAAAACCAAAAAAAACCAAAACCTTGTTAGTCACAAGTGAGAACCAGTTACATCAACTGTAGACCCGAGGTTCTCAGGGTGTCCACATAGCTGGGCAGCGCCTCTGGACACCTCTGGGGGCTCCACTGAGCCTCCCCATGGGTCCTGCTATGTCTGGCCAGGAAGGGCCTGGCACAGGGCAGCTGCAGAGACCTGACCGCACAGAACGGGCGCCCTCACTGCTCTGGGTCTCCCCTTCCCCAGGTGAGCTACCGGGCAGCACGACTTCCTTCTGAGGAGACACGGTCCAGGAGGGGCTCTGGCCTGAGCCTGGGCCCACAGTGTGAGGGCTGCACACAGGCCAGCTGGATGCCAGGCGCCTTGGTGGTAACAAACACTAGACGTGTGCATGTGTGAATCTGTGTGTACATCCTGGCTACACCCTCCGGAGGCCAGAGTCCCCCCCCAGAACTGCCACACGTGGCGGGAGAGGATGCGCTGTGGCACCGAGGTTCAGCCAGCCAGCCAGCCGTTGCCACTGCGATGGGCAGGCCCAGACTGGACCATACAGTGGCTCCTGGCAGTGGACCAAGTACGTGGGGGTGGGGCTCAGAGCAAGGCCCCTCTGGGGTCTGCCCACAGCCACGGGTTCCAGGCTGGCTCTAATGATGTGACACAGGGCTCCTCTGGGGCCAAGCAGTCCCAAGCCTGTGGTCCTAGGCTGGGGGTGGGGGTGTCTTCCAGGACTGTCCATAGACCTGGGGCCAGAGGCAGACACAAGGCCCTGACAGTCACTGCAGGGACTACAGGGATGGGATGAGGTCCTGGTGGTCTCTGGAAGGACCAGAGCCAGCCCAGTCTGTCTGGGCAGTGACCACCGTGTGCCAGTACCTATGGCCATGGCCATAGAAGGGGACCCAAAGCCACAGCATGTCTGCTCAGCACACACACTGCCCGCTGCCCTCCCTGGGAGCCTGAGGAAGCTCAAACAGAGTGACAAGGGCCCCGCCTGCAGCACATGGGTCCCTGCACATCCCAGGGCCAGAGCCTGACAGAGCCCAACAACAGCAGGAGAGCCGCAGAGACGAGCTTCATCAGAAAATAGTTTAATTATGTATAGGAGCCTCCAGGCTGATCACACCTGGGGACACGGGGACGTCATGAGCCGGACCAGGAGAGGACGCGGACCGTACACCCTGCCCTGAGGAGACGGGCTCTCCAGGACGCGGCCACTGGACAAACAGATCACAAACTGGGACGCTTGTGGGAGGAGCGTGAATCAACACTTTCCTTTGGGAAAAAGAAAAAACCAAGAGGCTTTGGAATGCTCTCTTCCTGCCGGCTGCAGGGGCTCTGGACCTTCCGAGGGCAGCAGGTGGGCCACTGGGGTGCAGTGCGTCAGCCCACACCGCCACAGCCCTGGAGGAGGCTCTCGTAGTCAAGCCCGGCACCTTCTAGCTCCACGTGCAGCTGTGACCACGAGGGCTCAGAAGAGGGGCCGGGCGCCCTGGCTCTCGAACTCAGACCAGGCGTCGCTCAGCTCCATGAAGATCAGCCTGGCCTGCTGCTCGTAGGGCTGCCCTGTGGCCTGTGGGACGAGCAGAAGGGCTTCCTCATGAGATGGGTTCCTCTGCTCCCGGGACCCCGGCCGGCACTCACCTCCCCAGGGGGACCCTGCCTGGCGCTCACCTCCCCGGGGGGACCCTGCCTGGTGCTCACCTCCCCCGGGGGGACCCCGGCCGGCACTCACCTCCCCAGGGGGACCCTGCCTGGTGCTCACTTCCCCGGGGGGACCCTGCCTGGCGCTCACCTCCCCGGGGGGACCCTGCCTGGTGCTCACCTCCTTGGGGGACCCTGCCTGGCGCTCACCTCCCCGGGGGGACCCTGCCTGGTGCTCACCTCCCCGGGAGGACCCCGACCGGCGCTCACCTCCCCGGGGGACCCCGGCCGGCACTCACCTCCCTGGGGGGACCCTGCCTGGTGCTCACCTCCCCGGGAGGACCCCAACCGGCGCTCACCTCCCCGGGGGACCCCGGCCGGCGCTCACCTCCCCCGGGGGGACCCTGCCTGGCGCTCACCTCCCCGGGGGGACCCTGCCTGGTGCTCACCTCCCTGGGGGACCCTGCCTGGTGCTCACCTCCCCGGGAGGACCCCGACCGGCGCTCACCTCCCCGGGGGACCCCGGCCGGCACTCACCTCCCTGGGGGACCCTGCCTGGTGCTCACCTCCCCGGGGGGGACCCCGGCCAGCACTCACCTCCCCGGGGGACCCTGCCTGGTGCTCACCTCCCCGGGGGGGACCCCGGCCAGCACTCACCTCCCCGGGGGGACCCTGCCTGGTGCTCACCTCCCCGGGGGGACCCTGCCTGGTGCTCACCTCCCCCGGGGGGACCCTGGCCAGTGCTCACCTCCCCCGGTGGACCCTGCCTGGTGCTCACTTCCCCGGGGGGACCCTGCCTGGTGCTCACCTCCCCGGGGGGACCCTGCCTGGCGCTCACCTCCCCGGGGGGACCCTGGCCAGTGCTCACCTTGTCGGGGTGGACCACCAGCACAGCCCGGCGATACTGCTTTTTCACCTGCTCGGGCGTCACGAGGTCAGCCATGCCCACGGGTGTCCAGCGGCTCTCGCCGTCCCACAGCACTGTGTGCAGCGTGGACAGCAGAGCACGGATGTTCCTCTCCTTGCCCTCGGTCCAGTCCAGGAGCTGCAGGAGACAGAAGTGCTGCAGAGCAGAGTCCTGGCCACAGCCCCCACCGGCCATCACCGCGGCTCCACAGCCGTCCATCATGGGGAGCAAGGCTGCACCATGAGACACGAGGCCACTGCCGAACTTCCTGCCCTGACCCCAGGCACGGTCACCCACTGTCCCACTTCCTGCCCTGACCCCAGGCACGGTCACCACCGCTCCCCCAGCCTGGACAGATACCACACAGGACCAGACAGCACAAGGAGCTTGGTGACCCTTGTCAGTGGGAACTCACAGATGACCGCCTGTGGCCTTGCCCTACATGTCCCAGGGCTCCAGCACCCAGCGGGGATGCCAGGCGGAGCTCCTGGGTGGCCTGTGCACCTGCATCACCACTGGCCTTGCAGTGAAAACCCCTCGGTGATGCTGGGCTCACATGCCAACCTAGTCAGAGAGGCCAGTGTGCCGGGCGCAGCAGATGTCACCCCCACTGCCCCCAGCTGTTCTTGTGCGGGCCAGGTGGCCTCAAGGACACTTGCCCTGACCAAGGTTACATGTGGTTAGATCTCCAGAGGAGTGACACTTAATAACAATGAAAATGCAAAAGCCTCCCCTCCTCAGCCTAACAGTGACAGAGCCACCATGGAGACGGTGCTGGTGGGGACGAGTTGTATCCACCGCACAACTCTCAAAACGGCAAGTGTGTCTCAGTGGAAGACATCGCACAAACCCTCTCAAGTGAGAATCAGGGGCCCTGAGGCAGGCACCAGGAGGCCCTCAGGCCCCCAGCAGCCATGTCCTCCCGGGGTCAAGCAGGTGGACCAGGGAGCACCAGCTGCACAGCGCACCTTCAGCTTCAGTGGGTCCGTGTCCCTCGCCTGGTCCTGTCTCCTCATCTCAGCGATGGTCCTCGGCCCCTTCCTGTCAGCTTTGGAGGAGAAGCCTTGATTGGACAGCAGGTCTTCAAAATCGTTCTCAGACACCCGGGGCTTTTGAACTAGAGAAGGACAAAGACAGAGAGTCAGCGAGGCACCCAGGGCCCATGCTGATCCATCCTCAGCCCACCCAGGGCGCCATTTCCAGTTAGACGAAAGGAGATGGACAGCTGAGAGAAGTGGACAACACCCAGCAGGACTCCCTGAGCCGCAGTGCTCCTAAGCAAGCGTCTGTCTGCTGCCTGGGCCGACATGGGGTGCGCCATCTCCATGACGACACTGCAGCTAGGCCTGGGCCGACATGGGGTGCGCCATCTCCGTGACGACACTGCAGCTAGGCCTGGGCCGACATGGGGTGCGCCATCTCTATGACGACACTGCAGCTAGGCCTGGGCCGACATGGGGTGCGCCATCTCCATGACGACACTGCAGCTAGGCCTGGGCCGACATGGGGTGCGCCATCTCCGTGACGACACTGCAGCTAGGCCTGGGCCGACATGGGAGGCGCCATCTCCGTGACGACACTGCAGCTGGGCCTGGGCTGACTGTCCCACTGCCCAGGCAGTGGAGGAGGCCCCCATTCCCGGACGGCGTGGGCCTGGCCACCTGGACAGTGCCCACGGGGACGAGAGGGACACCCACCCAGACGTGGCTCCTGCAGGGAGAGGTGTGGGTCTCCCCGAGAAGCTCCCCAGGAGACCATCGCACACGGGAGGAGGACGACTCACCAAAGCTGGGAGCACGGACACCCCGCTCCTCTCGGCCGCCAATCACACTGAAGTTCGCTGCGTAGTTAGGCCTTGGCTGGGCACAGGTTTTGGGGGACGGCTTTGTCTGGGGGGCCCATGGGGCACCCTGGGCTGAGGATCGACTTGTCTGCCAGGAGCTGCCGGCCTTGGAACTGAGGGCTGCTTTGGGTCCAAAACCCCCAGGAGTAAATCCACCGGGCGAGCCTGGGGAGAAAGCCATGAGGGGTGAACAGCGTGTGACAACCGGCTGGTCCCATGAAGGCGCTGCAGACGGTGTCTCACTTGCAGGAAAACAGGCACTTGCAAAACGAATGCTCGTGGTCGGACACCAGGACCGGGCAGCCACCGAAGTGGCCCTCCTAGTTGGGCGATGGTGGAGACAATCGCAGGGGTTGGGGGACAGTGCGGAGGGTCACGGGTCAGTGAGGGTGAGCGTGGGCACCACCTCACGTGCTCTCGGAATGCAGGGCTGGCCCTTTAACTTTTATTTTGAAACAAACTCACAAGGAAGCTGGTGCACCAGAGCCCAGAACACAGAACCCCAAGCCCAGATCACTCACCGCACAGGCAACTGGCCTCGTGACATGAAGGCTCCTGCCAGCTGCTACAGGTGTGTGCACACACGTGTGTACATACTGCTGTGTGTGTGCATGAGTGCATATTTGTGTAGGCATGTGTGTGCTACCATGTGTGCAGTGCTGTGTCACTTTACCACACACACATTTGTGTGAACATGGGCTCAAGGCACCCATCTGTCCTCTACCTCTGAGCCACTTCCAGAATGCTCTAGAAACAGACCTAACAGCAGGTAACCTCTGTGATGCACTCAGGGTTGCTCCTTCCATTGCTGAGCAGCATTTTCCGTGGGGACCCTGTGTCCACGCAGCCAGCAACCCAGTTTGGGGCAATTACAAACAAAGCTGCTGTGGACACTTCCTCTCTCTGGATGAGTGGTAGCCACATGTTTACTTGCATAAACACTGACCATTTCCAGAGTGGCCACTGAGATTCATGTTCCTGCATGCCAGCTGCTCATGAGAAATCGTCTCCCACCCTCGGTGGCACTTGGGGTTGGCACTACTGCTATAACCACCCAAGGGCTGGCTGCCACCAAGGCCTCCCTGGCACGTGCCTGCCGGTGAGTGACGCCGCCATCTTCCCAGAGGCTGGTCAGCACTGAGTGGCCTGTGCTAGGCATCTCGTCCGGGCTCACCTACGCTCTACTGAATGGCTCCTTGTCCTCAGGGGCAGCAGGTCCTCCCGCGATGCTGGCTTTGACAAGGCTGATGGAGACGCCGGACGCAGGAGCTCCATCCCCGTTCACATCCACGAGCCCGGGCACAACTGCGTCTGTTGTGTGTCATCTCACCTAAAGCCGCAGAGCCCAGCGAGGACACTGAGGACTCCCTGTATTGACATGTCCTAGATGTGAGTCCCACGTGTCCTCAAAGTATTTGTGCCTGATCTGTAGCTTGTCTTTTCATCCTTTTGAGTCTAGCACAGTAGAGGATTTAGTTTTGATAAAGTCCATTTGTCAATATTTTTCTGTTATAGACCATGACACTCAAATCTAGCACTTGGTCCCAGAGATTGTATCCTATGTTTTCTTCTACAGGCTTCTTGGTTCCCCATCACACACTAAGATCTATGGCCAGGCCTGACCAGGCGGTGGTGCAGTGGATGGAGCATCAGACTGGGATGCAGAAGGACCCAGGTTCGAGACCCTGAGGTCTCCAGCTTGAACGCGGGCTCATCTGGCTAGAGCAAAAAGCTCGCCAGCTTGTGTTCAGGGTCGCTGGCTCGAGCAAGAGGTTCCTCGGTCTGCTGAGGCCCCCCAGTCAAGGCACATATGAGAAAGCAATCAATGAACAACTAAGGTGTTGCAACGAGAAACTGATGATTGATGCTTCTCATCTCTCTTCGTTCCTGTCTGTCCCTATCTATCCCACTCTCTGACTCTCTCTGTTCCTGTAAAAATAATTAATTAAAAAAAAAAAAAAAAATTTAGGGCCCTGGCCGGTTGGCTCAGCGGTAGAGCGTCGGCCTAGCGTGCGGAGGACCCGGGTTCGATTCCCGGCCAGGGCACACAGGAGAAGCGCCCATTTGCTTCTCCACCCCTCCGCCGCGCTTTCCTCTCTGTCTCTCTCTTCCCCTCCCGCAGCCGAGGCTCCATTGGAGCAAAGATGGCCCGGGCGCTGGGGATGGCTCTGTGGCCTCTGCCTCAGGTGCTAGAGTAGCTCTGGTCGCAACATGGCGACGCCCAGGATGGGCAGAGCATCGCCCCCTGGTGGGCAGAGCGTCGCCCCCTGGTGGGCGTGCCGGGTGGATCCCGGTCGGGCGCATGCGGGAGTCTGTCTGACTGTCTCTCCCTGTTTCCAGCTTCAGAAAAATGAAAAAAAAAAGAAAAAAAAAAATCCATGGCCAGTTCTGAGTCCCCTGCTGTGTGAGCTGTGGAGCGCAGTGTGAGGCTGCTGTATCTATGGGCAGATGTCCAATGTTCCAGCAGCCACGCAGGTGGTGCCAGCACCTCGTCAGGACGAACCCGTCCCTCTCCTCTGTTCCCCGGATCTGTGGGTGTCCTCCTGCCCACATCACACAGTCCTGATTCGGAGGCTACAGGGGAGCCCGGGGCCAGGCACTGACTCCTCCCACATCACCCGGCCATCATGCAATGTTCCAGCCATTCCAGTTCCCCTAACTTTCCAAATAAACTTTTCAGTGAGCTGGTCTGTGTCCACAGAAATCCTTCCTAGATTCTGGTGGAAACTGTGCTAACTCCACAGATCGGGAGACCTCACAGCTTCAGCACGCGGGCCTCCAGTCCAGGGATGTGGTTTTTCTCTGGTTGTTTTCATAACGTTTGGTCGTGCAGTTTCACCATATACGCGTCCTTAGCCACACTTGGGTTTCTTCTCTCCTAGCGGCTGTAAATGGCACTGTTTTAATCTGGGGTTCCTAGTGCACACCACTAGGCAGGAGACACAGCTGAGGTCTGTCTGTGGACTCAGTCTGTGGACCCGGGTGGCCTCTGGAGACCCCTCGAGGTCTGCCACACACACGAGCGCGCCCCCTGCAGCACAGTGCTGTCTTCCCTCACGCGTGAGGACCCTACTCCCTTCCTTGCCTTTGTGCGAACGGGACTGCAGGGAGGAGGGGAGACCACGGTCCAGCCTGGACTCTGCCCTCAGCACGCAGTCTTCCTCCACCAAATGTGAGGCTGGTGCAGGGTTCTGTCGACACTCGTTATCAACATAGCGAAGTTCACCTCTCGTTACTAGCTGAGTGTGCTTATCATTAACAGGAGCTGACCTCTGCCAAGTGCTTTTCTGCACTGCTGCCGAGACCAGTGATGTGGTGATTCTGGCAACTGGTCTGGGGACCCGGAGCCAGCGCTGCACTCCTATGTGTGCTGCAGTTCTCGTTAGGTGTTGGGGAATTCTACTCGCCAAACTCTGATGTGCATGTTCCTAGGAACACTGCGCTGTAGTTTGCTTTTCTGGCCCGTCTGCCTGGGTCTGGGAGCAGGGTAATTCAAGCACCACAAAACCAACTGCAAACATCCCCGCCTCTCCCCACTTCTTAGAAGAGAGTGCGTGGAGCTGGCGTGAGTTCTCTAAACGTTTGGTAGAGTCCCCCAATGAAACTACCTGGGACGGAAACCTCCTTTTTGGGAGGTTTTTTAAAAACTACAAATTAATCTTCTTGATAGTTACAGACCTATGCAAACGATCTAGGTCACGTGGGGACGTCCGTCGTCACATTCACGAGCCCTGTTCTGCTTCCCTCCCCGTCACAAACGGCCAACAAGCCTGTGGGGATGACCCCATGTCACTTCTGATATTGGCAGCTGTCACATTTATCAATCTTTTCAAAGAATCACCTTCTTGTTTAATTAGTTTTATTGTTTTTGTTTCCTATTTCACTGGTTTTGACTCTTCACTATTTCCTTTCTTCTGTTTGCTCTGAATTTTATTTGCTTTACTCTTCAGGTATCTTGACTTGAGAGCTCCAATACTGATGAGACATTTCCTCTTTTCCAAAGTAGCCTTTAACGAACCCCCCTTCGCACTGCGTCAGCCGAGCACCTCAGGTTTCCCTGCTCCATGTTCCCACATTCACTCAGTTCACTGTCACCTCCCTGACCTCCGAGGTAGCCTGTGTGTTCTGTAAGTGCCGTTTCCAGAGGCTGAAGGTTCTCCAGTTCCCACGTTCTCTCAGTTCACCGTCACCTCCCTGACCTCCGAGGTAGCCTGTGGGTTCTGTAAGTGCCATTTCCAGAGGCTGAAGGTTCCCTGTTCCATGTTCTCTCAGTTCACTGTCACCTCCCTGACCTCCCGAGGTCGTCTGTGTGTTCTGTAAGTGCCGTTTCCAGAGGCTGAAGGTTCTCCAGTTCCCACGTTCTCTCAGTTCACTGTCACCTCCCTGACCTCCCGAGGTCGTCTGTGTGTTCTGTAAGTGCCGTTTCCAGAGGCTGAAGGTTCTCCAGTTCCCGTGCTCCGCTTCCAGCTGGGTCTCACGTGGTCAGAGCAGGATGGTCTGTGTGGCTCAGTCCTCTCAGGTGTGCTGGGTCTGTCTGATGTCCAGGACACAGGCTCTCCTGGTGGAGGTCCCACACATGCAGGAGGTCACGGCTCCTTGGCAGTCGGTGCAGAGCCTCGCGAGGGTGACAGACGACTCCTGGTGGCCGACAACGCCCCTAGCCTTGCTCTTGCTTGCTGACTGTCCGAGTGCTTGATCCATACTTGGTGAAGAGGGATGTGGAGGTCTCCAATAGAGTCTGAGTTTGTCTATCTTTCCTTTCTGTTCCATCAGCTTTATTCAGAGTTCTGTTTTCCCAGGGGCTGTGACAGAGCCCTGGGTCACAGTGCGGACCTGAGAAATGGGCTCCATTTCAAGAACAGACAGCTCAGACCCCGACGAGTCCTGTCCCGACAGGATTCAGAGCCCACAGCCCAGGCAGCCGCCAGGAGGCTCCGGTGGTCCCACCCCGCACTCAGATGGTCTAGGACAGAGACCACGCTGGGAAGGAAACCCAAAGACAAACACAGACTTCCCAAATGCCTGAAACATTGCGACCTGAAACACTAGAAACACATTTAGGAAACCGACCGTGCAAATAATGAAAACCTCTCAGGACTCAGTAAGACAGCTAGCAGCAGGAGCCCTCGACACCACGTGAGAAGCAGAGTGGACACAGCCCAGCAGACCAGCCACAGCATGAGTGGGGAGCGAGGGGCAGCATGGAGGCAGAGCCAGGCCGGGAGGGCAGGAGAGACAGCAGGGCCCTCCCCATGCTGAGGGACCACGCTTCCCACCCAAGGCTCACAGGGCTGCAGCGGGAAGAGATGCCATCTGAGAGCCAGATGCCTGTTTCCCAGAACCAGCGTTCTGAGAAGACATATTTCCAGCCTGGGGTTCCACATGCTGCCCAGCTGATAAGGGAGGAGATGCTCTCAGACACTCATGTCTCTGAGCAGTCATGGCCACACGACTCTGGGAGGCAGAGGGACCCGGGGACTCGTGTCCCAGGGCGCTAGGTCAGCTCCAGGAGACTGGAGGCCAACAGGGCAGGCACGATCCCAGGTCTCCCGTGCTGAGACCAGCTCCTCACGACATCCCTGTGAGGGCCAAGCCTCGGCACTGGTCCGGCACCTGCTCACATCAACAAGCCCCTGCGACAGGAGCAGACACTGCTCCCTGGGCCTGGGTGGACGAAGGTGAAGGTCCTGTCCAGGGCACCTGAGTCTGGGAGCAGGCCAGGAGACAGACGGACTAGGCCCCTCTGCGCAGGCCTGGCTCCACACACACCCAGCACGTCCTGCACGTTACCTTGGAGGCTGGAACTGAGGTTGCCGAGGTCTGCAAACGGGTCTAGGCCCTGAGACTTGGTCCGGCTGGCCGAGGAGCCAGGAGGTGCCAGCTGGCCTCCAGCAGAGAGGAAGGGGCCTGGAAAAGGACAGAGGGTGTTCAAACCAGTGCCCACGAGGTGGGATGCAGCTCTGCTCTCTGGCCTGAAGCTCCTGAGAGTCTTGCTCGGCTCTGAGTCACGGGGCCCAGCCCAGGACACAGCCGCACAGGTACCCGGAGCGGCCTCCACTGTTTCTTTGGAAGATGCCCTAATGAATACAGGGCCTAAAAACATCCACGTTGTCCTGACTTTGTGACAGCATCCTTGCAACCTCCTTAAAGTGCAAATGAGCTTTGTAATACCCTTTGTGATAATCAATCTGAGAATATTCTAAGTAGCAGACACTGAAATATCTGAGTAAATGATTATACAGCCACTTGACGGATTATTGTCGTTACTACAAATGATGGCTACTCACATATAAAAGACACTCTTATAAATTTATAGGCAGAAAGCAAACTTCCTATGCAAAAAAAATAAATAAATAAAGAACGTAAAACAATTCTTAAAAGAAATACTAATAACTAAAAAGACACAAAATGGTAAACCTGTTACAGTAATGTGATGGAAACCAGAACAGCTGACAGCCTATCAGACTGGGAGAATGTCTTTGGTTATCGTCACTCCTGGGCAATTCCATTACTACAAGGTCCTAGAGAGACATGTCACATGATCGCCTCTGATAGCAACTCACAGCAGAGACCTCCCAACAAGACAAATGCCCACAAAGTGGAGCACTGGACCTTCGTGTCCCCAAGGACAGGGCCTGGCCCTGGGACAGTCTGCAGTCTCCCAAGGGCTCCTTCAGGTACACAGAAGCCACAGGACATGAGAAAACACTAACACACGTTCTGGGTGAAGATTTCGGCCCTGGACGGTCTCCCAGGGGAGGAGGAAGGGACCCGGGCCCACCGACTGCGGGTGGGGCAGGCCGGACGGGCTAGAGGCCCCCCCAAGCTGGATGAGCTGACCATGTATTGGTGGGCGCTGCATCCCACCAGCACTCCAATCCTTTTTGGGGTGGTGGAGTTCCACTGCGGTGAAACAGAGGCACCAGGCACAGCGGGCACCCGGCAGGGGAGCCACCAGCACTCCAATCCTTTTTGGGGGTGGTGGAGTTCCACTGCGGTGAAACAGAGGCACCAGACACAGCGGGCACCCGGCAGGGGAGCCACCAGCACTCCAATCCTTTTTGGGGTGGTGGAGTTCCACTGCGGTGAAACAGAGGCACCAGACACAGCGGGCACCCGGCAGGGGAGCCACCAGCACTCCAATCCTTTTTGGGGTGGTGGAGTTCCACTGCGGTGAAACAGAGGCACCAGGCACAGCGGGCACCCGGCAGGGGAGCCAGCCTTCAGAGGGCAGTCGTACCTTCTGTGGCCGGTGTGGGGGCCGGTGCCTCCGCCCAGGTATCCCATCCTCCCAGCAGGTCTGGGTGGCTGGCTGAGGCCGTCATCTTGCTGGGCTCTGCTGAGACATCCCCTGGAAGAGAGCAGCACCATTCGGTGTGTCCCCTGGTGGAGGATGGGCCACAGCCTTCGTACAGCCTCCTGCAGGCCCCGAGCAGACAGGGAAGGCACAAGCCCCACACCCCCACGTAGGAACAGCTGGCTGGGCTCCCAGGTGGGGACTGTGCTGAGTGTTGAGCTCAGGACACCTCACAGGTCACTGAACTGACCACGGGGACAAGGGTGAGCAAGTGGAGAAGCTCCCAGCGCAGTGTGGCCCTCACTCAAGCTACACACAGCACCCCTAGAACCTTCTACACACCCCTGGAAACAGCATGAGGGGACACCAGCCTTCATGTCCTCTTCCAGGGGAGGACGGGCAGCATGCCTGCTCTGCTGGGGACCACAGCAGTGACCCCTGCCCACCTCTCAGCCCACTCACCCAGCTGCAGGAAGTCAGTGCTGCAGGCCGGAGGCGGGGCGCTGTGGGTGGAGGGGAAGGACGCGGACGGGGCGGCCACAGAGTCCGAATTGAGAAATTCACCAAAAAGGGCAGGCTTAGAGCAGGGCTGGGTGTCTGGATCAGATGTCAGCAGGAGAGGGTCAAACGGGTCGGCTGCAGAAAGATACCCAAGGAGCAGGCCGAAGTGAGGCACGTGTGGGCACAGCAGGGGCACCAACCAGCACCCAGAGCACCAGGCGCCAATGGGCTGCGGGGGCCCAGACAGTGAGACAACCCCGTGGCCCGCGATCACACCGAGACCAAGCTCCAGGGCCCTGGCCTCAGGCCCCACAGAGACCCAGCCCCACAGGGAAGGAAGGGCCGGTCACTCCTGGACAGGAGCTCAGGGTGGGCGGTGGAACCAGACCAGCAGCACAGCCTCCTGCTGGCTGGTCCTGGGCTGCTGACCCCACCCGCTCGTTCTCAAGCACCAGGTCGTCGGGCCTCTGAGATCTAGAGAGGCCAACCACGGACACCTCGTCTGGTCACACGTACCGGCCACAGCGGGCCCGCCTGTGGTGGTGGCTGGACTTGTGAAGAGCAGGGGCGTCTCTCCACTGAGGAGGTCACCTGAGGGACCCTCCGGGGCGGCCTCAGGCGCCCCCAGGAGGCAGCTGAGCAGGTCAGCATTGCTGGGGGGGGCCCCAGGGGCCTGTGCAGGGGGCACGGGTGCTGCCTCGGAGTGCAGCCCCAGGAGGTCCACGCTGTCCTCCGGCCGCCCGGGTTCCTGCGGTGCGGCTGGTGTGTCCGTATCAAAAATCAGCTCCTGCTCCTGTGGCCGCACTGCCGGGCCAGGAGCGCCCTCGTCAGCCGTGTCCCTGCTCTCCGCAGACAGCGTCGCCACCTCCTCGTCGGACGGCTCGCTCTCTGCCGCGTCCTCAGCCGGGGCAGGGGGAGTCTCCTGGGCGGAGTTACTGTCCGGGCCTGACTCCGAGTCCTTCTCCTCTGAAAAGAAACAGCACACTGACAGGGCTGAGGTCACCCCAGCAGGACCACAGTGGGACCGCGGGAGAGACCCCGCAGAAGCCCCGGGAACAGGGCCTGAGGACAAGCTGAGCACAGCACAAGCACGCAGGACGCAGGGGACGCTCACAGGGGCGCAGGCACCGGGAGCACCCCACAGCGCCTACCGTGCCAGTCCAGCGTGTGGAAGAAGTGGTTGGTGTCCGTGCTGCTGCTCTGCGGTGACTCCGACTCCAGGGGCTCCGGGTCTGGAGCTGCCGTCTCGGCGTCATACTGAGCGGTCGAGCCTGGCTGCCTGGGGAGCTCCGGCTTCCCTGCGGGACAGGGGGCGTCAGGTGACCCCCAGGACGCCACCACCGCTGCAGCAGCCGCCCAGCTCCACACGCCGAGACGCTGTGCGGCACCCACGGAGGCTCCAGTCCAGGATCGATCCCGACACAGGCTCAGACGCTGCCCTGGTCACGCATGCACGAAAGCGCACGTGTGCACACACATGCACATGCTTACACAGCACTCCACAGCGCACACGCACTTTCCAGGAGTACTTAGCTGTCTTCACATAAGAAAATGGAAAGAAGGCAAACCAAGAACAGGAAGAAATCTGGACGGCTGGCAGACGGGCTCCCATCCCACCAGCCAGCGCACTGTCCTAGCTATGTCTGGGAGCTGCTCTGAAATAAGAAGACGAGACAGCTGAGCTGAGGGAGGGAGGGAGGCCAGGAGGAAAGCTCCGGTGTGCTGTGGCCTCGTGGAGCTCTGCTGGTCCAGAATAAAGTCTCGACTACTGCAGTTACACAGAAGCGGACGCACATCCAGAAAACAAGCCTCTCCGGTTCGGCCAGTGACCAGCTCTGGCCCTCTCAGGGGTCCCCTGCCTGTGACAAGCGCTGTGGGCAGACCCGGCAGGGGCAAAGACTCCAGTCCACAGGCGGAAGCCGAGTCCCTGCGCCCACACGCAGCTGAGCCCTGCGAGCTGCCCCCTGTGCCGAGGGAGAACACAGACCTTACCAAACTTAGACAGGATGTCCTGCTGCTCCTCCCGGCTGGAGAAGAGGATTTTGGGGTTCAGCCCCCTTATGCTTGTGCTCTCCCAGGGCGGAGCCTCCCGGCTGGGCCTGTCTCTAGGCTCCACCTCCACCTCCAGGTTTACTTGGAACAAGTCCGGGTATTTCTCCTGAATGTCACATGCGTCCAGGTCATACCTGCAGTGGGAGGCCAGACCCCAGTCAGGAGGGTCATGACGGGCGTCACAGGCCACCTGAGTCCACCAGAAAACAAGTACACCCAGGGCTGTGTGCTCTCCGGGCAGCCCGCCCTCTGCACCTCACTGTGGTGTACAAGCTGCTGCTGGCACAGGGTCTGTACATCGGGCACGTGCACCCTCAGAGCAGCACCCGGCTTGTCAGGCGAGCACTGGGCCTGCCCGCACCCCTCGGACACGGGGTTCTGGTAAGGCTGCCTGAGATATCAAATGTATTTCCATTACAGAGATGCCGTCACCATGGTGAAACTTCCCAACAGTTAACAGATGCCCATGAGACCAAGACCCTGCCATCGCCTGCAGGATGGGTAGCACAGTGCCCCGCTCGCTGGGGGCCAGGGAGGCAGCACCCACTGCCCTGCTGGGAGGAAAGGGGACAAGGCAAGAAGAAGCCAAAGACTCTGGCCTCTAAGCATGCCGAGGCACAGGTGGGGGACGGCTGTGGCCAGCGGGACCTGGCAGAGGTGACGTCAGCTGCCTTGTCACTGACTTCCTCATTCCTGCTCTGCGTCTCATCAGGGAACTCAACATTTTCTCACATCCACCCCAAGGTTGCCTCGGACATGCTCACAGCCACTCGACCAGCCAGCCCCTGGCCGGGCAGCGGCTCTGGGCAGGTTATCAACACTGGCCAGCACCTTGCACATCACTGCCTGTCACAGCAGTGAAACAACAGAAGGAAACACAGAAGATGCCCCAGATCCCTGAACCCGAGGATCCTCGGCAGTCCATGCAGCACCCATCCACAAACGACAACTGCTGGCACAGGAGGACTGCAGAGACACCGCACGTGGGGTCAGTGTGGGCGCTAAAGCCACAGCAGACCCTCAGCGACGTGCGTGACTTGACGTGTAACATGCGCCATCAGGCACCACCACCTGTGCCCCGGGAGGAGGGCAGGCAGGTGACTGCCCGTGTCACACGCCCTTCTCAGGCTGCAGCGTCCCCTCTGTCCACTCACTCCCGGCCCAGAGGCACCACAGCCTTCCTTCCTTTCCAGGCCAGCCACCCACGGGAAGACAACGACCCAGGTGACCCTCAGCCAGGCAGGAGCAGCTGAAGCAGGGACAAGCAGTGAGCCAGGCAGCGATGCTGTCAAAGCAGGAGTCCAGCTCCAGCGAGGACCAGGGAAGAAGGCCTGGACCCCCTTCCCCAAAGAGGGGACGCTAGGACACCAGAGAGGAGGGAGCCAGGCGGAGCCCACGCAAAGGAGCACATGACCGCTGCAGGCTCAGACCCAGGCACCGTCCCCACCTCCCCACCTCCCCACCCCCGCGGGCCCCAGGAGGCTGCCCTGGGCCCGGGCCTGCCTGCTCACCCAGCAGCTGGTGAGGGCACAATGAGGGTCTGTGAGCAGGGATGCAGCCACGGGCCCTGGATTTCCAAGGGCACAGGGCCCAGGCCCCTCTGGGCACCTGACAAGCTTGGCTAGAAAACAGAGCTGCTGACCTGGGTCACAGACTGCAGCCCTTCCCACCTCAGTGACCGTCACAGAAGGCCTCATGGAGGGAGGGCCCAGGTGGGCTTATCTGACAGAACAGCCCAGTAATGTTGTTCCAAATTCCTCTCAGTCTTGTTTCAGCTGCATCTGCCAAAAGAATCCTGTCCACGGATACGCACACAATGCCCTGCATCAGGCAGACAACTCACAACTGCCTCCTTAACTGATAACCCCCACCCTGGAGGCGTGGCACACACAGCAATGCACAGACCTGAGGGCACACCAATTCCTGGACCTGTGTGACCAGTGCATTCACAAGTCTTCCCAGCACCCAGGTCTCTGTGCCCCCCAGGCCGACCCTCCCCCAAGGCAGCCACTTCCTGGCTGTCATGACCGCACGTGACCACGCGCAGGGCCGGAGTTGATAAAATGGGACCATGTGACCAGCGTCCCTCTGCCCAGGCTGTCTGTGCGCACTGCTCCCACTGCCGCCTGCATGTGCGTGCCCACAGCTATTCCCCACGGGCAAGGTACGGCCGCCAGGTACAGCTGGAGACTGCAGCCGCCATCACCATCATGTGCTGGACAGCTGCCGAGAGTAGAACAGTTCTCATCACAGCAAGAGCACCTGTCACCACGTGTGGGACCCACTGTGACCATTTCACAGTGTAGACGCACACAACACACTGCAGACCTGACCCAGATGTGCCCAGGAAGAGTCATGCTGCTAGGAACATTCTTGTCTGTGTGTACTTTTGGTCCCAAGCACTCACTTCTTGGGGACACACCTGGGCCCACCTGACTGCGTCCCCACCACACTGACCAGCAGCTCAGCCCTCACTGGTATCTAGAAGTGACTGTCTTCCACTTCAGCCACTCCTGTCAAAGGACACAGTGGCTTTGTGTCTCCCCGACGACTAACGGTAGTGAGCATCTCCACAAACTCTCCACCTTCTCTTTTCAATCTGGAATGCTTCATGGTCACTGGACGTGTCTTTCGTCTAAATACCTACTGCAGATGTCTTTTGTTTGTCTGGAAACATCTTTAGTTGACTTTCCTTTTTGAAGGATATTTTCACTGGAGATAGAATTCCAAATTGGCAATTTTTTCTTCAGTATTTTTAAAAGATGTCTTCAGATGACACTGGGCTTCATCACTTCACGTAAAAGGCAGCTGTTAGTCTCGTTACTGAGTCCCCCTCCCTCTCCATCAGGGGGCTTTGGAGTTTTTATCTTTGGTTTTCAGCCATTTAACGATGGTATGCTTAAGTAGGGGGCTCTTTCCTTTCACAAAAATCCTCTTTATAAAGAGCTTTTGAGTCTATGGCTCAATATCTTCCAGCAGTTTGAAAAGTTCTTAGCCAATAATTTTACTAATGTTACCTGCTGCCTTCTTTCCTGTCCTGTGACCCCAAACGCCAGCAGACAGACCTTGCTTCAGTCTCCCAGACGCCTCTCAGGACCCTTTCCATAGCGTCCACCCCTGTGCGGATTCTGGAGACGCCTGTGTTCTGTGGTCTACTGAACAATCTCAGTTGTGAGCTTTCTGGTTCTAGAATGTGGGCCTGCACCTCTCACACAGCCCAGGTCTCCAACGAAAACCCCACCTTCCTATTTCCTGGCCACGTTCCTCAGTTGCTCAAAGGCGTCAACCACCTACAGTGTCGCCTCACCAGTGCACCTTCACCTGCTTTTTCCTCTTCGTCTTCCACATCCGGCATTTTTTTTTTGGTATTTTCTGAAGTTGGAAACAGGGAGGCAGTCAGACAGACTCCCGCATGTGCCCGACCGGGATCCACCCAGCATGCCCACCAGGGGGCGATGCTCTGCCCATCTGGGGTGTTGCTCTGTTGCAACCAGAGCCATTCTAGCGCCTGGCAGAAGCCACAGAGCCATCGTCAGCGCCCGGGCAATCGCTGCTCCAATGGAGCCTTGGCTGCAGGAGGGGGAGAGAGACAGAGAGGAAGGAGAGGGGGAGGGGTGGAGAAGCAGATGGGCGCTTCTCCTGTGTGCCCTGGCTGGGAATTGAACCCGGGACTTCCACACGCTGGACTGACACTGAAAACAAATGTTTTAAATATATGTTTGGTGGTTAAAAACTATCAAGGCTCTGGGAGTTATCTTCCTCCAAAAAAGGAAAAAAAACAGATGTGTTAAAAGTTGTGACCTTGCTGGGTTTTGTAGTGTCTTTTTTGTATCAGAACTCCACAAGTTTTTCAAGTGCCAGAAAGAGGCACTGCAAAGACAGGAAGTAGAAAGACATGAGAGTCACAACACTCAGACACACGAGACATACACCTTGGTCTCCTGGTGCCGGTGCCACCGTTCCTGAGCCTTCACCACGGGCAGGCCCTGTGTGGCACCTACATGAGTGCACTGAGCCCACCAGGACCTGGGGTCAGAGCTCAGTCTGCCTGCGACCTTGAAGGTCAGAGTTCAGTCTGCCTGTGATCTTGAAGGTCAGGGTTCAGTCTGCCTGTGATCTTGAAGGTCAGAGTTCAGTCTGCCTGCGATCTTGAAGGTCAGAGTTCAGTCTGCCTGCGACCTTGAAGGTCAGAGCTCAGTCTGCCTGGGACCTTGAAGGTCAGAGCTCAGTCTGCCTGCGACCTTGAAGGTCAGAGCTCAGTCTGCCTGTGACCTTGAAGGTCAGAGCTCAGTCTGCCTGCGACCTTGAAGGTCAGAGTTCAGTCTGCCTGCGACCTTGAAGGTCAGAGCTCAGTCTGCCTGCGACCTTGAAGGTCAGAGTTCAGTCTGCCTGCGACCTTGAAGGTCAGAGCTCAGTCTGCCTGGGATCTTGAAGGTCAGAGTTCAGTCTGCCTGTGATCTTAAAGGTCAGAGTTCAGTCTGCCTGTGACCTTGAAGGTCAGAGCTCAGTCTGCCTGGTACCTGAAGGGTCAGAGCTCAGCTCCCCCAGGTCCCTGGGTTGGTCCTAACACTCTCTGTCACTGCGTAGGACGTGGGCGTGTGGCAAGCGCAGGCCCCGGGGGCTGTAGCAGCTGTCCCTGGGGCTTCCCACACGACCCTCTCTTGCTCCTGAAACACACCTGCACTTGGGTTTCTCACAGCATGGGGTGTGCATGTGATAAGCAAAAGGGCACACGAGGTGGACCGAGGTCCCGAGCGTGGCTGTGGGTCCAGCTGTCCTGAGCCAGCGTCCTGGCATCTCCGTCTAAATCGTACGCTGAATGAGACACCTGCTGCTTCCAAGAGCCAGGTGCATGTTGCTGGCCCCAAACGTTTGTTGTTGTAACAAGTTACGTGTCTGCAGAATACGGTCAACTAAAACGTGCCAGCACGGCGAGAGGCTTATTTCCCTCTGGTAGTTAATCACATTCACCACCTCCTGTCCCGCTGTCCAGCCATGTCCAGTCTGCAAGCAGCTAAATCCTACCACAAAGTCACGGTGCACAGTGGCAACCACCACCGTCCTCCCAAGGACGGTGTCCTGGAAACCAAACACCTTCAGATCTGGGTACAGGCTTGGACTGAAGTCCAACCAGGCAACAGGCCATGCAAGAAACTTCCATGTCAACTGTGCTGTACTGGTCTGTACAAGGTGCACATGGCTGGTGGGTGTCTGCCCCCCACCCCTCCGGTCCCCTCCCATAGTGTGATGCTGTGGGTGTCCCTGTGAGGAAGGTCAGTAAGAAGCTAGGAAAGTTCTTTAACAAGTAGGATGAGGAAATTGAGACAGTTGAATAAATGGCTGAGCAAGTAACAGCCAGCTAATGAATCACAAGACCCCACCCTCCCTAACCAAAGATACTTAGGAGCAGATGGATGAAACCAGGAAAATAAATAACAAAAAACCCATCAGTCAGACAAACCCAAGACAGGTGGAGCTGACCAAAGAAGAATGCCAAACCCCACGATACACTCCTGGTGACGCATCAGCATACTGAAAGACAATAGCTGAAAAGCTGATGAATACTGTGAGAACTCCCCTAAAATCCCACCTATAAGAGACCAGATAAAAACCCTCGAGACAAAGGGCCAGCACAGGCTCTCCCTTGAGCACGCCCACACTCCCCCTCCTCGGGGTGTATTTCGCCTTCTTTCTCCCGAGCATGGCGGGACCAGCAGCCAGGGAGCAGCGGGCAGCGGAACTCCTCCCGGGCTCACCTGGGGCCCTGTCCCCTGGGGCCCTGTTGCTGTGACTCTTCCCTGGGCCAGAGCAGCTCTGCCTCAGCTCGGTCCTGTTCCTACAATTTTGCTTCTTCTAATCCCTTCATCTGTGACCACCCCAGTCCTTAGTAAAATCACTCTCAGTCACTAGGATGCCTTTCTTAAAACCTTTCCTGCACGAAGTCAAGGACGTGCACGTCCCAAACTGCGCTGGGCAGACCTGTCTTGGCCCAGCCCCTCCCAGTGACACCTGCACTCGCCCCTCCTGCCCCCTCCCGTGCATGACACCAACACACTTTGCAAACTTGACAGTGGTCGCATTCCGAGGCACGAATCCCGTGTGGAACTGGACCTGAAACATCTTCATGGACGCCATCTGCAGAGAGAGCACACGGGGAGCATGGATGCCATCTGCAGAGAGAGCACACGGGCAGCCCCAGCTGGGAGGTGACACCAGACCTCGTTCCAATCAGACACTTTCAGGTGCTGCAGGTGCAGGGATGGTGGCATGGCACCCTTTCTGACAAGGAGCTCCTCGGGGTCCCAACACCCCGTGCAGATGGCAGTGCCACAATGTGGGGGGGCCTTGTGTCCCAGGCCAGACCCTCTGCCCTGTGCTTTGGGGTCACCCCGGGAGGAGAGTTCAGGGCTCATGCAGCCTACGGGGCCTGGGTCACCAGCCTGCTCACCTTGGCCTGCAACCTTCCTCCCAGTGTGGACCTCGCGTGGTAGATTACAATGAGCACGTCCCCTTGGACTGTTGTGCCCAGGGGGATGACTGCTTTGCCGTCCTCGATTTTAAAATCCCTAAGGACAGAAAGATGGGAAGGGCTCCGTGAGATGCAAACAGCACATGATGAAGTGTCAGCTGTGAGCCCTCCGGAAGCACCATGGCTTCAGCCGACACTCGTGCTGGTCTGACTACAAACCACCTCAGGCGGGCGCTGCAGGGGATGACTGCTAAGAGGCCACCCCTCAGCAGGACACTGTGGAGAGCTCCGCAGCTGCCGCCACCAGGCCCGGGGCCAGCAGCGAAACCCGGCCACCGCTCGTCGCAGGCCCGAGGCTCCGCGCAGGCTTCCCAGCCATGTCACCCTCTGTTTCTGAGAAGAACCAGAACGACTCACTGGGCAGCCCTGACCGACGGCCCTGCACTCGGCGCTCACCGCATCTTGTCGTACTCCTGGGATGTGGTGGCCACTCGCTCGTCCCCCACGTAGACCTCGCAGAAGGGCCTGCAGCCACTCCTCTGCTTGTTGAACAGCGGCACGGGTGTCATGACGACGGCCCGCACCAGGATCGGCTTGCTGTGGGGGGTGATGGGCTCTTCCGCCACCATGTCACACATGTACTCGATGTACCTGCAGGGGACAGGAAAGGGGACAAAGCACATCACGTGTGTGGTCTGTGCACGGCCACACGCCATCACACACATGCTCTGTGCAGTCCACAGCCATGTCGCGCATGCTCTGTGGCGTCCACGTGCCACACCACCTGTGAGCTCTGCACTCCACACGCCATGGCTCAGGCATGCTGGGTCCCTGGAGCTCCAGGCAGCACACGAGATCTTTCTTGATCAAATGTAAGTGTGTTTAATGCTATCAACTGCCCCTGAAGCAAGATTCTAGTTCCATCTCCCAAATGTGATGTTATAATTTTCATTCAGTTCAAAATATTTTTGTATTTCCCTCCTGACTTCCTCTTTGAGTCATGAGTTATTTAGAAGTAGATTAGTTAATTATGAAACACTCAGGGATTTTCCAGCTATCTTTCTGTTACCAGCTTCTACTTGAATTCTATTACAGCCCACGACCATGCTTTGTGTGGTTTCTATTCTTTTAAATCAGCTGTGGTTTTGTGGCCCCAAGTATGTTTCTTACTGAGCGTCCCACGTGCCTTGAAAGGATACGTCCTCCCGCTGCTGAGGGAGCTCTGCCGACGTCGGTGGGGCCGCCAGGAGGGCTGGGCTCACTCTCGCGCCTGCCGCCCTCCCAGGAGCGCCGAGTCCGCACTGCCCTCGGCTGCGTCTTCCTCTCAGCCCCAGCGCTTCTGCTCCGGGGCCCCCAAGTGCCCTCCCACGAGCTGCTTCTCGGCCTCCTGTGCTCCTGTGGCGCGTCTCCACAGTGCCCACCCTCTGGGGCTCACTCTGGGGTGTCTATCCCTTCCTCTGGTATCCTCCCATGTGTGACCCTCTCCTTGATGGGGTGACTTGCTTCTGACCAACAGAAAGGAGGCTGTTGCCGCTCTGCCTCGCCAGCAGACTTGCCCCTGAGCTCTCACCAGCCCTCAGCGGAGCTGGACGCCAGGACCTGAACCACAGCCGAGACCGATCTGGACGCAGGACCTGAACCACAGCCGAGACCGATCTGGACGCAGGACCTGAACCACAGCCGAGACCGATCCAGGGCGAGGGCGAGGGCGAGGCACTGTCCCGGGAGCCCGTGGGCACGTGGCCCAGCCGCCCGACGGCAGGCCACAGAAGCAGGGTGGGAGTCTCGGCAGTTTCATGGCTGGGCGTAGCCTCCCCTGACCCTGTCCTGAGTGCAGACGGTCAGCGCTGGGCCCGCAGTCCACCTGCGTGCACTGTCCCCCGGATGACTGCCATGCCGGCTGACCCCCTTAGCCCCTGCTCTCTGCTCAGTGGCTCCGCATTCTCCTCCTCGGCTTCTCTTGGGTTAACTGAGCATGCCTGATGCTCTCTTCTGTTTCCTCCGCTGATTACTAAGCCTGCACTGGAAATCATTACTGGCTGCCTGGGTTTCTGACAGGAGCCTTTCTGCAAATCGCTGCAATCTGTCCCTTTCCCAACTCTGATGTGGCACCAGCATTGAGAACCGGGAGCATGCAGGTGGGCTATGTCTGCTGTGTGTAATACTGAGCTTCTGATGGCTGGTGCTGTCATCAACGTGGAAATTCTCTGCGCCTGCTGCTGGAGTGTCTGGTGACACTGCCTAAGAGGGGGTGACGGGGTGGCCGCCCAGCCCCTTCCAGACTCTCTGCACGCTCCCTCCTCAGGACAAGCCTGGGAGACAGCCTTCACCAACACCCATGTTGTCACAGCCCGCACGTCCACCTGACTCTTCCTCGTAGCCGTGCCTCTGTCCAAGGCCTACGGCTCACCTTCCCCATCAGTGTCTCAACACGCGACTTGGCTCTGGTACGCCTCCTGCCAGGAACTCTGGGTCTCCCGCCTGTCCCCCAAGGAGCCACACACCGACACCCTCTCTGACCTGTTCTGTCAGCGCCCAGCAGGGCCTCAAACAGGACGGACTCTGGATCTCTGCAGCCACCGCTGTGCACTTGCTGACCACTCCCTGGCCCTTCCCTCAGGGACTCAGCTTAGATCCGCTGGCCACCTGCTCTGACGACTGACTGCTCTTCAACCAGGTGAGAGAGTCATCCATTTGAAGCTGCTCCCACTGTTCTTAAGCAGTTAGGTGAAATAACGCTCTCCCAGGGCCAGGCGCCCATCACCCCTGACAAGCTTCCCCTGGCCCTGACCCCAACTGAGCACCTGCCCAGCAGGACCCTCTGCCAGAAGGCACAATTCAGGGACCCTTGATATACTTGGAACTCGGGAACAAAACTGCTTTTAGATCAACACATTAAAAGGGTCAGCGGTCCTCACTTTGCTTGGTGCCTGGCCCACTTTCTAGCCTTCCTGCAGTAGTGACAGAGGACACAGCTCACGGCTGACTCTCTGGGTGGCCAAGGGATGGGACACTGCATCACACACAGCTCCCAGGCACCGAGATGGCCCCACAGCCCCTACCCACCCCCATCCACTGTCCCCAGGCTGTGTGACCATGGAGGGCGGAAGGAAGAACATGGAATGACTTCTGGCTGGTTTGGACATCCTTGCTTCTCTTCCTGCAATGCCCACCCACCCAAAACATACATGTATACAGTGATGGTGATCAGAGGCGCTGCCTCTTATCACCCAGTGAGCCAGGAAGTGGCCATGCCCGGCTCAGACACAGGCCTTGTGGGCACACCTACTGCAAGAGCTGGTGCCCAGGAACCAGACAGATGCATTGCCCGCC
This sequence comes from Saccopteryx leptura, assembly GCF_036850995.1. Lineage (NCBI taxonomy): Eukaryota > Metazoa > Chordata > Mammalia > Chiroptera > Emballonuridae > Saccopteryx > Saccopteryx leptura. The sequence continues at coordinate 271,993 of NC_089507.1, forward strand.
AGCTCAGGGGCCCAGGAGGGCTGAGACTCGGCCCACCCTGACAGACTGGCCGGGTTTCTGTCTGCACAGAAGGGACGTGGATGGTGGCACGGAAACACATTTACCAGGCCAGAGTTCAACCCACACCACACCACCCTCACCCCCTCACGGAACCCTTCCCGCCCCCCTAGCCCATGCTACAGTCGACCCGGGGACACCACGTCCCAGGACACACGCGGTACCTTTTGTGGGACGGCCAAATGCCGGGCGGGCAGCGCTTCATGCTGAACATGTACACGGCGGCCTCGGCGGTGCTGAAGAGCCGGCAGAAGCACAGGAAAGAGCAGACGGCCACGGCGGACGCGGCCCTCCCGTCCTAGGACAGACAGCACAGGACAGCGCATGTGGGCGGGTCCTAGTCAGCTGCCTCTTGGGGGACAGACAGCAGGGCCCGCCATCTGGGCTGGGAGCACGTTCTGAACTTACAGAAACGGACCTGATGGAGAACCCAGTCCAAAAAGAAAAAGGCTCCTTCACAAAAAGCACCAGATGGCCAGCATCTCCTGGACACGGTTATGCTCGCCCCTGACTGAACCCTCTTCACCGTCACTCCTGGTGTGACCAACACTAGTACAGCAGCACCAACCCCTGAATGCACTCTCAGCAAGGGCCCCACGGGGTGATGCCCTCACCCTCGTTGTGCAGAGGGGGTAAGGGGGGTGCCCCTCCACAGTAAGGAAGGACCGAGAAGGAGTGCACAGGGCAGTGGCCTCAGCACCCGGTGGTCAGCCCTGCGGCTGCTGCCTCCCAGGCAGACAAGGGAATGCCGCGTGGGGACACTGCATGGCCCATTAAAAGTAGCGGGGACCACCTGTGTGGGCACTCTCCCAAGGAGCAGGTGACACTGGGACCCAGGTGTGCGCATACAGAGCACAGGGCTTCACTGCCTAGCGAGATGGAGCCCTGTTGAAACACGCAGACCTGGGTCACCGTTGCTCCTCCAGGCCTGGCCAGGGGTCCAGACGCCGGCTCAGAGCCCCACAGCCCGATTCTTAGGCAGCAACAAGCTGCCGGTGCTCAGCGGGAACAAACAGCCTCAGCTCAGCCCAGGACACTCAGCCACCCTGCCCCCTCCCACACCATCACTCCCTGATGCCCTGGGTTCCCTTCTGTCCTGCCCCCATGGCCATTCGGGGACCCTCCCTGGTGTCCATTCTCTCTGCCCAGCTATGAGGCGCAAGGCAAGGTCGAGACCTCACTCACCATGCAATGCAGCACGCAGACGTTCTTCTGGTCCTGCCGCAGCCACCAGTGCATGTCTCTGCAGACGCTGTACAGACTGCGGAGGCTCGGGGCCCTGCGGGCTGCCCAGCCACACGCAGACACCTGCGGGCACAGGGGGGGCTCAGCCACACTCAGGGACGGACTCCCCCCACAAGTGCCCGCCCCGGCTTGCGTGCTCCTGACAGGACTTGTGCCAGGTGAATGCAGCCTTTGTAAGAACTGGGGTCAGCTCTCTTCCATGTTTGGGCTAGCTCTAAAAAACATCTCTGTCTAACAGGTTCCAGTAACAAGGAAACCATGTTGCCTGACCAATGCTAGCACAGTGGATAGAGCATCGACCTAGGATGCTGAGGACCCGGGTTCAAAACCCCAGCAGTTGCTGGCTTGAGCACAGGATAATTAACATGACCCCAAGGTCAACAGCTTGAGCCCAAGGTCGTTGGCTTGCACAAGGGGACACTGACTTGGCTTGGGCCCCACCTGGTCAAGGCACATATGGGAAGCAATCAATAAACAACGAAAGTGCCGTAACTACAAGCTGATGCTTCTCATCTTTCCTCTCTCTCTCCCTTCCAATCTCTCCAAAAAGAAAAAAGAAAGAACAAACAGACGAACACTGTGTGGCCTCAGGCTCCCCAAGGTGAGAAGCAGGAGGCTCTGCTGCTGCTGCAATCACCAGTTCAATCTTCTCATCAGTGTCCTTGAGATGACCCCTGGCATGTCATCACAGCCCCCCCATCACAGCCCCCCCATCACAGCCCCAGAGCCAGGGGCTCCACTCACTGCCTGGGAAGGTCAAAGGTCAGCCAGTGCCACATGAAGGCTGAGGACAGGGCCTGAAACAACTGCACAGATGCGGGAGCAGAGCCTGGCCACTCACCCGGTTGTGAAACCTGGAGGGCCGGTACGTCCTCGGGGACAAGTTGTAGACAGCATAATGTCCCGGGTGCTTGGAGTCCAGAAACAACCGCACGTCTTCTATGTTGTTTTTGATGGCTGACTCCACACCTTCTGCCGGGAACGACATCACTGAAAGAGAGCAGCCTACGTCAGCCCTCTGGGGGGCTGGGGACAGCCAGGCCCCTGCTTCTCACCTCCCGCGACTGGTGACCAATTAGTACAGAGGGTGCTGAGAGGGGTGCAGTACAGGAACCCCCCCCCACCCAACTGCCCCTCCGCATTCACAGAAGACCCTCTGGGATCTCAAGACGTGCACCTGGGATATTAGGTTCAGCTGAGATCCGATGCACAACACGGTCTCCAAGTCTCTGGACCCTGGAGACACAAGTTTACATGTGCATGGCCTCGCATCACTCCCCTCCTGGCCTCAGAGCTCCGGGGGGAGGCGCAGGGCCAACACTGGCCCCGTCCACTGCAGGGCCCAGAGGCACCCTGTACACAGGGACAGAGGCACCACAAATCTTGGCCTGTGAGTGGCTGCCCAAGACGTGCCCTTTCCTTCCCCAGCAGCCACGCCCTCCTGCCCCCCAAACGGCAGCAAGGGGTGCGCAGGAGGCCAGCACCCCAGGACTGTCTCCACTCAGGAGAGTCGGGAGTGCACCTGGGGTTCAAGCCCGAAGACGCACCTGCGATTCTTGACGTGATGTAAGATATGTCCAAGTCTCCCTTCGCGTAACTGCAATACAAGAGCACCTGGTTATCACAGGAAGTTTCTGCAACTAAGTCACAAAAGTTCAAAGTAGAACAAGTGCTGGAGAGGCCCCTGAGGGGGGAAGGGCGTCTCACCATTTAGGCTGCAGCTCATGGGGACAGTGTATGAGCATGTGTGTGCATGTACACTCACATGGTATGTATGTGGTTCACCACAAGTGAATGCAGTACCCAGTACTTGTGTGAGCACATGCATGCATGTGTGTGACGTTGATGTCTACCTGAGAGGTGTGTGAGAAGTGACAAATTGCAAGGCTGGAGAGGCACGGACCTAGCACAGGACTTGAAGTCTTAGTGCTGTTCTCCCCTAATGGGTGTGACAGCAGAAAATGGTTCTGAAGAGAGACAGCAAGAAAAGTGGCGACAGCCTTTTGAACCAGTATATCACCATGTCTGGCGGTCAAAAAACAATGACAAGGTACACCAAATGGCACAAAACAATCTGAAGAGAGTCAGCATCAAAATTAGACATGGCAGGGATGTTGAAATGATCAGACAGGGAACTTAAAGCTACTCTGATCAGTAAGCTAATGGACAAACTAGACAGCATGCACGAGCAGACAGCTGATGTGGGCAGAAATGGAAATCCTAAGAAAGAACAACAAAAAAGGCTAGAGACAAAAACTGCTGCAGAAACGAAGAATGCCTTTGACGGGCTCACCGACGGGGCACGGCTGAGGAACAATCTCTGAACTACAGGACAGGTCAACTAAATGCTCAAGAACGAAGACTGCAAAACCCAGAGCAGGCCCTCCAGTGGCTGCGGGACAACTGCAGGAGGAGGAACACACAGAGCGGCGCCAGAGGAGAGAAAAGGAGCAGGAGAAATAGGTGAGATGATAACAGAATTTTCCCCAAATCACCTCAGACACCACTCCACGGATCCAGGAAGCCTGGAGAACAGCAAGCAGGACAAATGCTAGGAAAACTAGGCCCAGGAGTATGGTACGACGTCTGCAGGAAATCAAAGGTAAAGATGAGACTCTGAAAGAAGCCAGGGGCGGGGCATACGGGTGGGACAGCACACACAAGAAGCTAAGAATTATACCGACTCTGCTTCAGAAACCAAGTTATACCCACATTACAAAAAAAACCACCACCACAGAACTCTGGGCCCTGTGAAATTATCCTCCAAAGTGAAAAGAGTATTTTTCTCAGACCAACAGAAACAGAAGTCATTTATTGTCCGTAGTCCTGCTTTGCAAGAAATGTTACAAGTGTTTTAGAGAGGGGACAAAGAACACAGGTCAGAAACTCAGATCCACATAAAGAACAAAAAGCATCAAAGAAAGAATAAGTAAATATAATTATCTAGTATGTTTGTTCAAAACAGTGAGGGCAACGGTGAGCCTGTGCTTATGAACATGTGTTCTGTGTGCATACATGTGCTTCTATGTGGTGAACACAGGGATGACAAGGGGATGAAGCGAAATGGGCCACTGTGGCATTGTGACGCACCCCACTCCCGACACCCACCAAGCGACACAGTGTTACTGACCGTGGACTTGGACTGGCTGTGAAAGCACACTGGGTCGCCACAGGGCAACCGTGAAAGGAAGCAAAAGGAAGAGGTATTACACGCTAAGAACGGCAGAAACGAAATCACACAAAACACTCAACTCAAACCACAAAAGACAGAGAAAGAGTGGAAGATGAAACAGGGACAAAGAAGAAAAGCAGCAAAGAGAGATGGTGACAAACACGGCAGATGTGAGCAGTCACACTGTCAGCAGTCTGAACGCACCAGTTCAGGGCCCGACCACACGCCACCCCCAAGCTCCCCCGAGCACCCCCCCGAGGCGGAGCACCGACCCACAGTTCACCTGCCTGGGCGCGCTCCCTCTCTGCTCCTTTCCGCAGCTCACTGTGCTATTCCCTTGTGAGTTATACAGTTTGAACCTATTTATTCCCAATCAGTACTGTATTGTTTTGTTAAGGAAATGTATGTGTTTTTGAATAAACATAAAGAACTTCGATTTTAAATAAGTGACATGTATTAATCATTTCCTCCATGGCTTGTATATTTTCTGCCTCAGTTAAGAAATCTGGTCTCCGGTGTTACAGAAACATCCCTTTATCATTTATTAACTTTTCCTTAAAAACACTCCTGTGAATCAGACCTTTTAACTCATCAGAATTTGTATATTTCGCTGCTGTTAGATCTAGAAGCCGGGAATCCGGTTTTCTTTCTCCACATGGAGACCCATGGCCTCAGCCCCTTCACTCGCGAGCCCACTGCTCCCCTCAGAACTGCTGCTTCACCCGGTTCCCACCTGTCCCAGGAGTGAGTGTCCTCATCATGGAGACCCATGGCCTCAGCCCCTTCACTCGCGAGCCCACTGCTCCCCTCAGAACTGCTGCTTCACCCGGTTCCCACCTGTCCCAGGAGTGAGTGTCCTCATCAGCCCCCCACACAGCAACGCTCAGCACTGCTGTTGAAAGAAACTGGTACGTGTACAAGAGGGTTCATGCCCCTAATTAGAGTACTGATGGCAATTTTGGGTAGCGCGAATTTTAAGATCAGAATCTGTGAAAACCATGTCAGAGTTTTAATTTGCATGGCAATGATTTACAGATTAACTGAAGAGTAAAAGCATCTCTAAAATTCTCCCCCCCCAAATTTCTCCACTTAATTTAGGTCTACCCTTTATGGCTGTCACTGGACTTAGCCACGCGGGGCAGCCTGAACAGGGAGGCAAGTCCAGCTGCCTCCAGGGGCAACAGGGAGACCTGTGCAGCAGCGGCTTCAGATGCCTGCTCCCCCTGCCCACCCCCCAGAGAGACCAGGCGGCGTGGAGGAGGGCAGGAAAGAAGCCTACAGGCCAGGGACGCTTCCTTGCTGGAGCCTAGAGCCCGCATGGAGACAACTGTCCCTAGTCTGGTCATAAAGTGAATAAAATGTACCCGCCTAAGTAAGCATGCAGGCGACTTGACAAGTTTGTTCTAGAATTCATCGGAAGGACAGTTGAGCAAGAACAGCTGGCATTCTTGGGAGGGCAAAGGAGGAAGACGTGGTCACAGAGAGCAGCCCGCGAGGGTGGCAGGGACGGGCCCGGCTCGGACAGGAAAGCAGAGGAGCTCGGGACAAGGGGACTTGGAGAGCACACTGGGGGGGCACCCAGCCTGCCGTCGTCACAGGGGGGCCGCTCTTCTCAGGGGAAAGCAATGGGAACGGATAAAAACCCCAAGACCCAAAAGGACTAAAGACCCGAATGTACAAGAAAACCATTAAAAATACATTTAAATAATCTGAAGCGTGTGCATGACCGGTCAGGGCACAGTGAACAGAGCTTTGGCCAGGGGTGCTGAGGTCCTAGGTTTGAGATCCCAAGGTTGTCAGCCTGAGTGTGGGAGCATCAACATGAGCCCAAGGTTACTGGCTTGAAGCCCACAGTTGCTGGCTTGAGCAAGGGGTCACTTGCTTGACATGAGCTCCTGGTCAAGGCACATATGAGAAGCAATCATTGCACAACTAAAGTGACACAACTATGAGTTGATGCTTCTCTTCCCTTTCCCTTCCTGTCTTTCTCCAAAAAAAAAAAAATCTGTATTTTATTTATTTATTTATTTAGTATTTTCTGAAGTTGGAAACGGGGAGGTAGTCAGACAGACTCCCACATGCGCCCAACGGGGATCCACCTGGCACGCCCACCAGGGGGTGATGCTCTGCCCATCTGGGGTGTTGCTCTGTTGCATCCAGAGCCATTCTAGCGCCTGAGGCAGAGGCCACAGAGCCATCCTCAGTGCCCGGGCCAACTTTGCTCCAATGGAGCCTTGGCTGTGGGAGGGGAAGAGAGAGACAGAGAGGAAGGAGAGGGGGAGGGGTGGAGAAGCAGATGGGCGCTTCTCCTGTGTGCCCTGGCCGGGGATCAAATCTGGGACTTCTACACGCTGGGTCGACGCTCTACCACTGAGCCAACTGGCCAGGGCCAAAAAACTGTATTTTAAAACATGTCTAACCTATTTAAAATGGGGTATGAAGGGCCTTCTTAAACAGGAAAACAAAAAAAGAACACATAAAGGGAACTATGAATAGATCTGTGCTTTAATTATAATCGAACAGAAAAAGACAAGTAACAGAGACATTGCCGTCTCCACCTTTTCACATAACCCATTAGTGTGTAGAACACATGAAATAAAATCTAACATAAAACCCAACGTGGAAAGAGCCAAGTATGTGCACAGGCCACTCACAGAAGAGAGCTGCCCGTGGCCAGAGCTGCGAGGCCACAAACCAGAGGTTCCTGACCGGGGTGCCCAGAGCTGGGGGAGGCCCGCTTGGCCCCGGCCCGAAAAGACATGCCCAAGCACCCATGGGGCACAGGGGACACAGTGAATACGGTCAGCAGACGCCACATGGTCAAACACACACCAAGTGGGAACCTGGAGGCTGCGTCAAGACCAGGTGTGTTGGCTCTGGGACATGTGCAAGTGGTGCAGACACCCAAGGGCTGTACCTTAGACTGATGAGAGAAACAAGACCACAGACACAGACATCAAGCCAGGGCCAGGCCCTGGCTTCTAGGGCACGGGCCAGCTGAGGGCACCTGTAGCCAGTTATGAGCAGCTGTGGACATGCTGAGGCTGTATCTACATGGACAGGTAGGGCCCTCCTCCAAGGCCAGGCCCCCAGGACTTCTGGGTCCACACACAGCAAAGGAGGCTGCCCAGGGGCCCCAGGGAGTCCCTGTTAACAGTGACTGGAGAAACCGCCACCCCAAGGCCCGAGCTGGGTCCTCCTGTGGCAAGCAGAGCCCTGGGTGGCAGCAGACCACACGGGATGCCATCTGGCCTGCAGGGGAAGCGATACCCCTGCCTTCCTCACCACTGCTGCTGAGCACTCGCGGTCGAGAGCACACAGACTGCTGGTCACATCTGAGCCCCGCACGGAAAAGGATTGGGACCAATGTCATGTGCCATTTCCTCACCCAGTGCTCTGCTGTTGTTAATGAGTTTGAGAAATTAAGGACCACCGTGTCTGCAGGGGAGTTTAAGAGCAAACTCAAGTCCACCAGTACCCGAGATGTTTCCATCCACCCAGCCCATACACTCTCACAGTTCCAATGCTCCGCTCTGGCCAGCAGAAACCCTGACTATGTGGTGGCCACCCTTTCAGGACAGTCCTAGGGTCCCCTCTATCCATCTTGGTGCTTCATCAAGGAGGGACAGGCAGTGATGCGGTGGCCACCCTTTCAGGAAAGTCCCAGGGTCCCCTCTATCCATCTCGGCTGCTTCATCAAGGAGGGAAAGGCAGTGACGCGGTGGCCACCCTTTCAGGACAGTCCCAGGGTCCCCTCTATCCATCTCGGCTGCTTCATCAAGGAGGGAAAGGCAGTGACAGGCCAGCTTCCAGAGCTGCCACCACAGTGGGGACAGCCAAAAATGAATAAATTCAGTTTACTTCTAACCTGACGTACATGGGCTTCTGGAGCTCCCTGCATTGTGAGTGTGCATCCTGGGCAGAAAACAGCCACACAGAGGGCTGACTACCGATCCGGAGAGGCCTGCGTACCGGTCTGGTGCGTGCCAGGCTGGGTGCCTCTGTGACATGCCCTTACACACGCAGGGCACAACCACGGGAGGACACCAGAAGCTGCACCTGGTCCCCAAGACCGTGCAGACAGGCCCTTCTAGTGTTGACCTGTGTCTTCTCTGACATCATCCATTGGAGGACTCCACGCCAGTTTTACATGCCTCCAGCGAATCATTAACACTGGGGTACCCTTGTCATCTTGAGACCCCAACCAGCACCCTCTTTATTCCAGAAATCCTTGTTCCTGATTATGTGACTTGACACCTTATCTTCCTTGTCTGGCTCACACCGGGACGATGCTGAGCAGGCCCAAGCCACCCGAGTCACTCAGTGCAATCCAGTTTGTGCCGATGGCCTGTGGCCATGTTAACGTCCACATGAATGAGTCAGTGGTGAAACCCACTCTATCTAGGAGTGACCATCTCCATCATCATGGGGATTTTTATCCAAACCTTGCCCCTGGGGCCATGACAAAGGCATGACTCAGCCTGCCTGTCCCACCGAAGCTGGCCTCCTTGTCAGCCCTCGGGGTTCCCAGTATCAGGCACCACCCCCTTGTCTTGCCCTGCATTTCTCTGTGAGAGTGAGGTTGAGTGAGGTTCACTTCCTTTTCTCACATCCAGCAATTGCCTGTTCTTTGTCAGCAGGGGACTGCAGTGCAAAAGCCCCCCGGTCCCCAAATCCAGCTGAGGCCCTAGGACAGTAGTTAGCAAACTCATTAGTCAACAGAGCCAAATATCAACAGTACAACGATAGAAATTTATTTTGAGAGCCAAATTTTTTAAACTTAAACTATATGGGTAGGTACATTCCTTATTGAGGTAGCACCCGCACGTGGTATTTTGTGGAAGAGCCACACTCAAGGGGCCAAAGAGCCGCATGTGGCTTGCGAGCCGCAGTTTGCTGACCAAGGCCCTAGGACAACCCTCACTGAATGGACAACAAATGAGCAATCCTTACCCAGAACTTGAGCCTCAGCCCCCAGACCACTCCTGTGTCCACAGTCAGATCTCCAAAGGGCCCACGCTAGAAACAGGCCAACGTTCTAGGAAAAGACGTGTCCTAAGCATCACAAAGAGCCCTGGAAGTGCAAGAGGCCGCCTGCCTGAGGGACCCTAAGCCTCCATGGAAGTCAAGCTTCTGCTCATCACACAGTCACATCAGAGACTGAGCACATGTGAGCTACAGACCCCTGGAAGCATGATACACATGTGCACACACCTGTGACAGTGCACACCCACACATGTGCAAACACATCTGTTCACATGTATACATGCCTGCTCATACATGTGCACACCCACCCACTGGCATGCACCTGCACATATCTACTCAGCCACATATGCATGTCTGTACATGTGCACAGAGCCACATACACATGACCGTATGCACATCTGCTCACATATGTGCACTTGCACACCCCACACACCTAAACACACATGTGAACATCCTACAAGCCCTTGCTCATACAGTACACATCCGCACACATACACATGTTCACATGTATACACATGTATACATGTCTGCTCATACACGTGTACACACCACACATGAACACACCCAATCACACACGCATACACTCCCACGACACACACGGACATGCATATACAAACACATGCACATGCACATGGCTCACATGTCATGCATAAGCATACATGTCTTTGTCTATGTTGTCAACAGACTTGTGGACACAAAACGATGATTATGGCACAAAAAAGAACATAGAAAATGAGGGCAAGAGGACCTGCACCAGTGCAGGGGTGTGCTGCCCTGAACGACCCTCTGTAGGTGGTGGCATTCACCTGCACAATTAGGTCCACCGCCCGAGTCTGAATGACTTCACATTTGACACTAACAAGGGGCCCTGTGCCCACAACTGCTCCCTCACTCCACACCACAGAAAGGCAGCAGCACAAATATGCAGGGTATGGTCACAGAAGAAAGGGCACTGAGACCGGGGTATGGTCACAGAAGAAAGGGCACTGAGACTGGGGCATGGTCACAGAAGAAGGGGCACTGAGACCGGGGTATGGTCACAGAAGAAAGGGCACTGAGACTGGGGCATGGTCACAGAAGAAGGGGCACTGAGACCGGGGTATGGTCACAGAAGAAAGGGCACTGAGACCGGGGTATGGTCACAGAAGAAAGGGCACTGAGACCGGGGTATGGTCACAGAAGAAAGGGCACTGAGACCGGGGTATTGTCACAGAAGAAAGGGCACTGAGACCGGGGTATGGTCACAGAAGAAGGGGCACTGAGACCGGGGTATGGTCACAGAAGAAGGGGCACTGAGACCGGGGTATTGTCACAGAAGAAAGGGCACTGAGACCGGGGTATGGTCACAGAAGAAGGGGCACTGAGACCGGGGTATGGTCACAGAAGAAAGGGCACTGAGACCGGGGTATGGTCACAGAAGAAAGGGCACTGAGACCGGGGTATTGTCACAGAAGAAGGGGCACTGAGACCGGGGTATGGTCACAGAAGAAGGGGCACTGAGACCGGGGTATGGTCACAGAAGAAGGGGCACTGAGACCGGGGTATGGTCACAGAAGAAAGGGCACTGAGACCGGGGTATTGTCACAGAAGAAAGGGCACTGAGACCGGGGTATGGTCACAGAAGAAAGGGCACTGAGACCGGGGTATGGTCACAGAAGAAGGGGCACTGAGACAGGGGTATCGTCACAGAAGAAGGGGCACTGAGACCAGGGTGAGGGTGACACCACCCCACAGCTCCTGGGCTCCGTCGGTGTGGCCAGCACAGCGATGCCAGCGCTTCCCTGATGCCCAGCAAGCCCCTCAGGGTGGAGTGGACACAGGGCTGTGGCCAGAGCCCAGCCCCCAGTGTCTGCATGCCCCACCCTCAGCCAGGAGTGTGAGGCCCTCCATGTTGAGACGGGGAGTGCCTGAAGGTCAGAAAATCTCCACACCAAGGAGAAACCACGTGCTGTCACCCCGACTCACTTGGTGACGGACTGGATGACCTTGGAGGAGGTGTCCTTGATGTTTGTGAGCAGGCGGCCGGTGCCACCCCGCAGGATGTCCAGGAGCCCCCCATAGGGCTGGTCATACTCAGCAACCGCTAGCCCTGCAAGCAGAGACAAGCCTCAGGCTGTGGCCAGTGGTCCCTCCCGGGACCCAAGGGGCTGATTCCACACCCCAACAGTGACAGGTGGCCAATGGGATGGGGCGCATGGCAGAGGAGACTGGCAAAGCCATCCAAAATCTCCCCGGGCACACTGCAGAGCGTGGCGGAGGGCTCCTCGGGGGACACAGCTCTGCTGTGCCAGCTCTGGGCACCGAGACCCCAACACACCGAACAAGAGGTTCAGGTCACTCACCAGATGGAACTCAAGTCATGAGAAAACTCGCTAAGCCATCTCTACTGCAGCCAGACCGCCTCTCCTGCCTCCTGGGGAGCCCCACCCTTGCCGGGGGCAGACTCAGAACCCTGCAGCCCCCAAGTCTCGTCATGGCCACTCTTTCCCCAGGCACTGCCTTCACACACTGGCCCTCACGGTCACTGTCTGTAGCCCTGAGGCGTCCCTCGCCTGCCTGGGCCGTGGTCACATGCATCAGCAGGGTTTCCAAGGGGCTGGAGACTGAGTTGGCCACACGGGTGGACAATGGTGCCCGCGTGGCCAGCAGGGAGCCCCTCTGCGGTCCTACAGCACAGCACAGGACGGCTGGCTCAACACTGCTTCCCTCGCTCCACCCTAGACGTGGCCCGGGTGTCGCCTCCGCTGAGTTCTGGGAACACAAGGCAATCATGACCCGGGGGTGGTCCTGGGACCCAGAACGAGCAGCCTACCTCACTGCCAGGCCAAATGCCCCAGGAGGACAGGACCAGGGTGCTGGCACAACAGCAATATAGTGACCCCAGGGCAGATGGCAGGTGAGTAGGGTGGGCACTCACCTCCACTGTAGCCACTGCTCGTGGGGCCCCCAGCAGGGGGTGGCGCTCGGGACGGGGCAACAACTCCATAGCCTCCATTCTGCTCCAGAAGCTGCAAGGATTTGAAAAGCAAGAACTCAACTTCTACAGAGGTCAAAGTTCACAGCACCCTGTGCAGGGAGAGAACGTAGACACCAGCTCACAGCAGCTGAGCTCCTGTCTCTACCTGATGTATTGTAAAACCCCTTACACCAAAGAGTGGGTCACACTGGCCAAGTGTCTCTGCTCACACAGTCTCTGAGCTGACGTTCAGGGTCAGCTGAGTGACCATGCCCCACTCCCCAGGAGCTCACCGTGCCCACAGTGCACCAGGCTCTACAGTCCAGGGGGACGGGCACAGCGGGGCGATGACCCTCAGTCTCTCCACCCCAGGCTGTGAGCCATGGCTCTGCAGCCCGTGCCTGCCATTGAGGTGGGCAGTGGGTTGTACAGGGAGAGGCCCCATCTTCCACTGGCTGCGCCAAGGTCAGCACCAGCCAGAGCCTCGATACCAAAGCCTTTGGAGAGGTGCTCAGCCCTGTGCCGTCAAACCAGGCTGGGGGCAGGGCCGCAGCCTCCCCCAGCCCCACGCAGAGCTGGCCACCGGCCTGCTCAGTCTTCAGTGGGTCGTGATGTCCACTGTTACTCTTCCAGTAGGTTATTCAAACGTGTGCTTTAGTTTCTGATGAGTTTTTGAGAACATCCTGTCATTGAACTGAAGTCTTACCACATTAAACTCACAAAAGAACGTAAACGTGAAGTTTGGTCTTTCTCTGTGACTAGCAGGTTGTCACCGTTCACCACACATGCTCTGCTCGCTGAGGTCAGTGCGTGGCTCTCAGATCGACCAGGTCTTTTCGGCACATGTCCTGTTTCGCTGACTTGCTTTACCAGCTTCTGACAGGAACGTCCCACCTTCCACTGTGACCGAACACTTCAACGTACTTAGTGTCTCTGAGGCTATATTTGTTGTTGAGGACACGCAAGTGCCATGGTTCTTTCTGTCCCACTTAATGGCACAGCCCAGTTCTTCACATGGTGCTGTTCCTGGGCTTCAGAGTCAATCCCTGTGTTCACCGTCTGGGGTCTGTCTGTCCCTGCGTGGGAACACCTGCTTCACTGCCCAGGGCAGGAGAGCCCTACAAGAGGGGGTCTCACATTGTGCCGCCATCCTGGGTTCTGGAAGCACTAAGACCAGAGGTGCTCAGGCGCCTACTGACCAGTGCCCGTGTCTGTCCATCGGCATCTGACCAGTGCCCGTGTCTGTCCATCGGCATCTGACCAGTGCCCGTGTCTGTCCATCGGCATCTGACCAGTGCCCGTGTCTGTCCATCGGCATCTGACCAGTGCCCGTGTCTGTCCATCGGCATCTGACCAGTGCCCGTGTCTGTCCATCGGCATCTGACCAGTGCCCAGGTCTGTCCATCGGCATCTGACCAGTGCCCGTGTCTGTCCATCGGCATCTGACCAGTGCCCGTGTCTGTCCATCGGCATCTGACCAGTGCCCGTGTCTGTCCATCGGCATCTGACCAGTGCCCGTGTCTGTCCATCGGCATCTGACCAGTGCCCGTGTCTGTCCATCGGCATCTGACCAGTGCCCAGGTCTGTCCATCGGCATCTGACCAGTGCCCGTGTCTGTCCATCGGCATCTGACCAGTGCCCGTGTCTGTCCATCGGCATCTGACCAGTGCCCAGGTCTGTCCATCGGCATCTGACCAGTGCCCAGGTCTGTCCATCGGCATCTGACCAGTGCCCAGGTCTGTCCATCGGCATCTGACCAGTGCCCGTGTCTGTCCATCGGCATCTGACCAGTGCCCGTGTCTGTCCATCGGCATCTGACCAGTGCCCGGGTCTGTCCATCGGCATCTGACCAGTGCCCGTGTCTGTCCATCGGCATCTGACCAGTGCCCGTGTCTGTCCATCGGCATCTGACCAGTGCCCGTGTCTGTCCATCGGCATCTGACCAGTGCCCGTGTCTGTCCATCGGCATCTGACCAGTGCCCGTGTCTGTCCATCGGCATCTGACCAGTGCCCGTGTCTGTCCATCGGCATCTGACCAGTGCCCGTGTCTGTCCATCGGCATCTGACCAGTGCCCGTGTCTGTCCAACGGCATCTGACCAGTGCCCAGGTCTGTCCATCGGCATCTGACCAGTGCCCGTGTCTGTCCATCGGCATCTGACCAGTGCCCAGGTCTGTCCATCGGCATCTGACCAGTGCCCAGGTCTGTCCATCGACATCTGACCAGTGCCCATGTCTGTCCATCAGCATCTGACCAGTGCCCAGGTCTGTCCATCGGCATCTGACCAGTGCCCGTGTCTGTCCATCAGCATCTGACCGGTGCCCGTGTCTGTCCATCAGCATCTGACCGGTGCCCAGGTCTGTCCATCAGCATCTCCACAACCCCATGGAGAACTCCTTGCAGCACACCTGCGCCAGCCCCAGAGCAGATGCCTCCTTGTGCCGCACAAACCTCGTCCATCCTCCTTCACTGCTCTCTTCATAGTGCTGGCCGCTGTCTGACATGGCAGGTCTTAACTTCCGTCTCCTGCCCCCAAGCCCGCAGGCCTGAGAGGGGCCCACACACTCAGAGCCCCTGTCTGGTGCTGACTCCCTCCTGTCAAGTGATCCTGCCTGGGACCGCCCAGGGACATGGAAACTCCTCTCTGCACAAAGGGGTCACCCCTGTAACGCAGACCGGGCTCTCGAGACCCGGCCACTGCAAGCAACACCTCCAAGGCCCTACCTCCGTGATGGGTGACTTGGGGTTCACGTTCCTGGCAGCTGCGATCTCCTGCAGCTGGTTCACCAGCTCTGTGATGGACAGCCGGTCCTCTGGGTTGACCTTCAGCGTGGCGCCTGCAGCGGGGGGCAGCGCCTACTCAGGGTCCCAGCGTCCCACCACCCTGCCCTTGTAGAGATTACAGGCCCACAGTAGCCCCTCGTTTCACTGTCGTTACTGATTTTAAAGGCAAGTGAGGGGTGGACTTGAAGAGCAACAATAAAATGGAGTAAAATGATCAAAATCCACCATTTGAAGGACTGTAACTCACAAAGACTGAATGGTGGGCACCCTGTGGGAAAGTCCCACACCAGGGAGGCTGCCACAGAGCTGGGTGGGATGTGACAGGAGGCGTGTCCTCGCGTCCCTGCACAGGGGACTTACGGATGAGGCCGTGGAACACGGAGTAGCGAGTGTCATCAGCAGGGATAGAGTACTTCCCGTTGACTATGCGAAGCTTTGCTCCATCTTCAAAAGGGTGCTGTCCGAAGCACAGCAGGTACAGGATGCAGCCCAGCGCCTGCAGGGTGGGGGGGGGGGGGCAGGTGAGGGCGGCCCTGTCCTGGGCTCTGCGGAATCCAGCTCAGTCTAGTCCAGTCACCCGGCAGTCAGCCCTTGTTTCCAAGCTCATCAGAGACAAAGGCATGGAAGGCCGAGTAGCAAACAAACTGTAGCCTCTACGTTTCTGATGAAAAGACCTTTCCAAAAGGAAGAATGACCATGCTCAAGCCCTGGGGCCTCTCGGCTCAGAGACAGCAGGGTGACCATGCAGGAGAGCACCTCCTCCACATTTTCCGGTGAGAACAGTGAGAACAGGACAGGCCTGAGGCAGGACCCACAGGAACCCGAAGGATCAGTCAGGACTTCCAGAGAACTGGCCCTGCACCCAGCATGTCTCTGCTCAGCTTCCCTACAGCAGCCTCCGGGGACACAGTGCAGAGACTGGGGATGTCTCAGCACCCACGCCTCATCCGGCTGAGGACACCCGGCACACACTGCAGACACCTGAGCCCCAAGTACACAACTCCAAGTTCACCCTCAAGTTCCCATGTGTACATGTGCATGTGTGTGTGTCCTTGGGCTGTGAAAGCTAAGGGCACCCACTTGGGGTCACCTGAGACTTGGGAAGAGAAGACACAGTTCTGGGTGCAATTTTGAACGCTGCCTGTCACTAAGAATGGCTCCAGTGTGCAGGTCCCAGCATCTCAGTCACTTCAACTGCCACCTGCCTCCACCTATGCCCAGGACAGATCTCCTGTCCTGACAGGCCTGGACTGTGTCCCTGAGGGGCAGAGAGGTCTAGGGGTGCCAAAGCATCACTGTCCCTGCTCTCAGGGAGGCCACAGGACACCCATACTTAAGAAAGAGCCAGCAGATACCACAAGGAGCACAGTCACGCACAATACCTACCCCTGACCCAGGGTCTAGTCCCATGAACCACGATGTCATGCATGCCCAGCCTCTGTGAAGGGGGCTCTGACCGGCAGGGCAGGTGTCCCTGTGTCACGCGACCACATGCCAAGCCTGGAGGCAGCAGACAGCTGACTCCACCCATTCTGACCCCACCTGACTTCTATGCAGTCCACCCTCACTAACAACAGTAAAAGAAAAAAGAAGAAAGGCCAAAGGAACGTGGCTTCCGGAGCTATGCACAGGCCAGAGCCCGTGGGCCTCTCGCCTACCACACAGCACTCAACACTGCGGCCTCACCCAGATGTCCTGCTTCTCGCCAATTGGGAAGTTCGAGTACAGGTCCACGATTTCAGGTGTTCTATACATGGGTGTCGTGTTCCTAGTGATCTGAAATGACACAAACGTTTCAAAGGGAGTTACATGCAAGCATTATTTACTTTGTATTAGGGCCCCCAGAAACTCACTCTTATCACACTGTGCTCCGGGAAGTTCTCAGTACTTGACTCCCTCCCTCCGGACCGCCCACAGCAGCTCATCTCTGGAGTGGCCTCAGGGCTTGCCTAAGCAGCCGTGCCAAAGAACGCACTGTGGGATATCAGCTGTGTGTCCAAGAGATGGACATCTCAGCTGACCACAAATCTAGGCCAGAGCAGCCCAAATCCAGCTCTGTGAGGTGGGTCACTTGCATGCAGGAAAGGAAGTGCTGTTCTCAAAGCAGCCTCCTGATGAGTTCTTGTGGACAAAGAGCCTATGTGACAAGAGAGAACTAAACCAAATTTACAGTTGAGTCAGGTCTTCCAGTGAAAAGCCCAAGACCTAGCTATACAGGGTGGATCTGTGACAGAGAGGGTGGGGGACACAGTACGAAGGAGGGCCAGCGTGCGCTGGCACATGGCAAACACACACCACTAATCCCAGGGCCAGAGACGCCCTTGGGAACAGTGCCGGGACCTCAGCAGGGGGCATGGACGATGACCCACCATTCTCCGAGGCAAGATCTCCTTTAGGAACAGGTGGGCACGGGCTGGGCAAGCGCACACGTGACCCCTAGGGCCAACCCAAGGCCATGTCCAGATGCAAAAATGACACCCCAGATCCTGGCTGGTTAGCTTAGTCAGTTGAGAACATTATCCTGAAACAAGGTTGCAAGTTTGATCCTCAGTCGGGGCACACATGGAAGCAACCCGTGACTGCAGGACTGAGTGGAACAACAACTGAATGCTTCCCTTCCCCCTCCTCTATCTCCCTTCCTCTGTCAAAAAATAAATATATAAAAAAGTAGGCCCTGGCTGGATAGCTTAGTTGGTTGGAGCATCGTCCCTGAGTGCCGGAGGTTGCTGGTTCGATTCCCTGGTTGGGCACATATAGGAGATCAATATTCCTGTCTCTCTCTTTTCCTGCCTTTCTTAAAAATAATTATTTTTAAATGATACTGGGCCTTGACCAGCTCTTCACAGGCCCACCCTCAACACTAAGCTGAGGCAGACTAGCCCGGAGCCCTGGGAGGGAGGCGACAAGCAGCCCCGTGCAGCCCAGACGAGGCTGAGGGGCGTCCACACAGGACGTCAGGGAGCTGCAGACTCATGATCCTGCATGTGTGCCTGTGTGACACACCCCCAAGACCACACGGACACATGTGCAGGCCACCTGTGTGCACAGCTGCAGGCCTGGCAGGACGTCGAGCACCACCCGCCCCATCTCACCTCCTCCTCCTCCACCTGGACCAGGACCTCGAGCACCACCCGCCCCGTCTCACCTCCTCCTCCACCACCTGGACCAGGACCTCGAGCACCACCCGCCCCGTCTCACCTCCTCCTCCACCTGGACCAGGACCTCGAGCACCACCCGCCCCGTCTCACCTCCTCCTCCTCCACCTGGACCAGGACCTCGAGCACCGCCCGCCCCGTCTCACCTCCTCCTCCACCTGGGCCCGCCGCTGGGCACTCCAGCTGTAGTCGGGGGCGTGCAATATGGTCGTGGCGCTACCAAAGTCACACAGCTTAATGGTCCCCTGGTTACTCAGCAGCAAGTTTTCAACCTGAAAAATTCCAGGAGAAGGTCCTTATAAACTTGAGGTCCAGATGGCCCAAGTGGCAAACACAGCACCTTAACTTCTTCTAATCAAAATCAGTGCCTTTAGAAATGGATAACTCAGAAAAAAAGTTACACCACAAATCAAATGTAACTGCAACTAATAATATAAAATACACAATGCAAAGTCAGAAAATGAAAACGTTTAACCATTAAAAACACATAATTGGCCCTGGCCAGTTGGCTCAGTGGTAGAGCGTCAGCCTGGCGTGCAGGAGTCCCGGGTTCGATTCCCGGCCAGGGCACACAGGAGAAGCGCCCATCTGCTTCTCCACCCATCCCCTTTTCCTTCCTCTCTGTCTCTCTCTTCCCCTCCCGCAGCCGAGGCTCCATTGGAGCAAAGTTGGCCCGGGCGCTGAGGATGGCTACATGGCCTCCACCTCAGGCGCTAGAATGGCTCTGGTTGCAACAAAGCGACGCCCCAGATGGGCAGAGCATCACCCCTGACGGGCATGCCGAGTGGATCCCGGTCGGGCGCATGCGGGAGTCTGTCTGACTGCCTCCCCATTTCCAACTTCAGAAAAATACCAAAAAAAACAACAAAACAAACCCCCCCCACATAATTATATATCAAGAGGCTATGAAGAAATCTAGTCAGAAACTGTCAACGGAGATGTACTTTTAGATCCAATGTAACAGGAACCACGTTCCTAACAGCAAAGGCACCAACCTGCCCCAGTCCCTCGAGGGCACAGTCCAGGCCTGGCCACTTCTGCAAGGCCCAGAGCTAAGGATGGGTTTACATATCTCAATGCTGGGGAAAATTAAAAAAACAACTCTTCCTAACACGGGGCCGCAGCAGCCACGCACACTCGCGCCAATGGCAGGCGCCTACAGCTGTGCCGCAAGGCAGAGTCTGCGTGCCGCGTGGCCCGCAGAGCAGACTCATTTCACGTCAGCCCTTTGTGAGCCTGGCCACACAGCCCTGGAGTGGAGGGGCACCCAGACCAGGACCCAGGTGCTGGGAGAGTGGGATAAGCACAGCGAGGGAAGCCCTGTCCCTAAGGGCAGCCACACGTCTTCAGGACAACACGTATAGGTCAGAAGCACATCATGCTGGGAGCTGACAATGCCCGCTAAAAACAGCACCCTGAGCTGAGTGAGCACGCAAGCCACACACCCACACACGTACCCCACACGGGGCTTACCAGATAAGAACAGGCAAACACGCCACAGGTACTTCCCCAAAGAGGAAGTTCAAATGCAAACAAACACAAAGATGCTCAACTTCACTCACAGAAGGAAAACGCCACTAAAACCACCCCGTCTGCTGCCACCAGCAAGGACCGCAAAGAATGGCACAGGCATAGCCCACACAAAAGCGCAGATAGCTGCTGACATGCCAGACGTCGAGACGGTACTGGTCACCACCAGCACAGGAAGCAGGGACCCCATGGCACAAACTGTTAACTATGGGCACACGAGACGGACGAACCCTAAAACCACCACGTTAAGCGGAAAGCTAACACAAAGGATGCACCCTCGAGCCACGCGTAGCGACAGGCTGTGGGGACACCTGGCACCCACGGGGCGCTGAGAAAATGAGGGGTGTGTACCCAGGCCAAGCTCACAGATGCGGATTCCCTGATTTCATTCTCTTGGCTATTCACACATGCAAGCACATGACTGACACATGAGGCAGGACAATCCTGATTCCTGGCTATTCACACATGCAAGCACATGACTGACACATGAGGCAGGACAATCCTGATTCCTGGTTATTCACACATGCAAGCACATGACTGACACATAGGCAGGGCAATCCTGATGACACAGGAAGATCCACCGCCACCCCAGCCGACAAGAGGTGTATCCACACGGTAGAGACCTCTGCACCCAGAGTACCACAGCTGCCCAGTCCACATGGTAGATACCTCTGCACCCAGAGCACCACAGCTGCCCAGTCCACATGGTAGAGACCTCTGCACCCAGAGCACCACAGCTGCCCAGTCCACACAGTAGAGAGAGACCTCTGCACCCAGAGCACCACAACTGCCCAGTCCACACGGTAGAGACCTCTGCACCCAGAGCACCACAGCTGCCCAGTCCACACGGTAGAGAGAGACCTCTGCACCCAGAGCACCACAGCTGCCCAGTCCACACGGTAGAGAGAGACCTCTGCACCCAGAGCACCACAGCTGCCCAGTCCACACGGTAGAGAGACCTCTGCACCCAGAGCACCACAGCTGCCCAGTCCACACGGTAGAGACCTCTGCACCCAGAGCACCACAGCTGCCCAGTCCACACGGTAGAGAGAGACCTCTGCACCCAGAGCACCACAGCTGCCCAGTCCACACGGTAGAGACCTCTGCACCCAGAGCACCACAGCTGCCCAGTCCACACGGTAGAGAGAGACCTCTGCACCCAGAGCACCATAGCTGCCCAGTCCACACGGTAGAGAGAGACCTCTGCACCCAGAGCACCATAGCTGCCCAGTCCACACGGTAGAGAGAGACCTCTGCACCCAGAGCACCACAGCTGCCCAGTCCACACGGTAGAGAGAGACCTCTGCACCCAGAGCACCACAGCTGCCCAGTCCACACGGTAGAGAGAGACCTCTGCACCCAGAGCACCATAGCTGCCCAGTCTACACGGTAGAGAGAGACCTCTGCACCCAGAGCACCACAGCTGCCCAGTCCACACGGTAGAGACCTCTGCACCCAGAGCACCACCGCTGCCCAGTTCACACGGTAGAGACCTCTGCACCCAGAGCACCACAGCTGCCCAGTCCACACGGTAGAGACCTCTGCACCCAGAGCACCACAGCTGCCCAGTCCACACGGTAGAGACCTCTGCACCCAGAGCACCACAGCTGCCCAGTCCACACGGTAGAGACCTCTGCACCCAGAGCACCACAGCTGCCCAGTCCACACGGTAGAGACCTCTGCACCCAGAGCACCACAGCTGCCCAGTCCACACGGTAGAGACCTCTGCACCCAGAGCACCACAGCTGCCCAGTCCACACGGTAGAGAGAGACCTCTGCACCCAGAGCACCACAGCTGCCCAGTCCACACGGTAGAGAGAGACCTCTGCACCCAGAGCACCACAGCTGCCCAGTCCCCACGGTAGAGAGAGACCTCTGCACCCAGAGCACCACAGCTGCCCAGTCCACACGGTAGAGACCTCTGCACCCAGAGCACCACAGCTGCCCAGTCCACAGTAGAGAGAGACCTCTGCACCCAGAGCACCACAGCTGCCCAGTCCACACGGTAGAGAGAGACCTCTGCACCCAGAGCACCACAGCTGCCCAGTCCACACGGTAGAGACCTCTGCACCCAGAGCACCATAGCTGCCCAGTCCACACGGTAGAGACCTCTGCACCCAGAGCACCACAGCTGCCCAGTCCACAGTAGAGAGAGACCTCTGCACCCAGAGCACCACAGCTGCCCAGTCCACACGGTAGAGAGAGACCTCTGCACCCAGAGCACCACAGCTGCCCAGTCCACACGGTAGAGAGAGACCTCTGCACCCAGAGCACCACAGCTGCCCAGTCCACACGGTAGAGACCTCTGCACCCAGAGCACCACAGCTGCCCAGTCCACACGGTAGAGAGAGACCTCTGCACCCAGAGCACCACAGCTGCCCAGTCCACACGGTAGAGACCTCTGCACCCAGAGCACCACAGCTGCCCAGTCCACACGGTAGAGACCTCTGCACCCAGAGCACCACAGCTGCCCAGTCCACACGGTAGAGACCTCTGCACCCAGAGCACCATAGCTGCCCAGTCCACACGGTAGAGACCTCTGCACCCAGAGCACCACCGCTGCCCAGTCCACAGTAGAGAGAGACCTCTGCACCCAGAGCACCACAGCTGCCCAGTCCACACGGTAGAGAGAGACCTCTGCACCCAGAGCACCACAGCTGCCCAGTCCACACGGTAGAGAGAGACCTCTGCACCCAGAGCACCACAGCTGCCCAGTCCCCACGGTAGAGACCTCTGCACCCAGAGCACCACCGCTGCCCAGTCCACACGGTAGAGAGAGACCTCTGCACCCAGAGCACCACAGCTGCCCAGTCCACACGGTAGAGATCTCTGCACCCAGAGCACCACAGCTGCCCAGTCCACACGGTAGAGAGAGACCTCTGCACCCAGAGCACCACAGCTGCCCAGTCCCCACGGTAGAGACCTCTGCACCCAGAGCACCACCGCTGCCCAGTCCACACGGTAGAGAGAGACCTCTGCACCCAGAGCACCACAGCTGCCCAGTCCACACGGTAGAGATCTCTGCACCCAGAGCACCACAGCTGCCCAGTCCACAGTAGAGAGAGACCTCTGCACCCAGAGCACCACCGCTGCCCAGTCCACACGGTAGAGACCTCTGCACCCAGAGCACCACAGCTGCCCAGTCCACACGGTAGAGAGAGACCTCTGCACCCAGAGCACCACAGCTGCCCAGTCCACACGGTAGAGATCTCTGCACCCAGAGCACCACAGCTGCCCAGTCCACATGGTAGAGACCTCTGCACCCAGAGCACCACAACTGCCCAGTCCACACAGTAGAGATCTCTGCACCCAGAGCACCACAGCTGCCCAGTCCACACGGTAGAGAGAGATCTCTGCACCCAGAGCACCACCGCTGCCCAGTCCACACGGTAGAGACCTCTGCACCCAGAGCACCACAGCTGCTCAGTCCACACAGTAGAGACCTCTGCACCCAGAGCACCACAGCTGCCCAGTCCACACAGTAGAGATCTCTGCACCCAGAGCACCACAGCTGCCCAGTCCACACGGTAGAGAGAGATCTCTGCACCCAGAGCACCACCGCTGCCCAGTCCACACGGTAGAGACCTCTGCACCCAGAGCACCACAGCTGCTCAGTCCACACAGTAGAGACCTCTGCACCCAGAGCACCACAGCTGCCCAGTCCACACGGTAGAGAGAGATCTCTGCACCCAGAGCACCACCGCTGCCCAGTCCACACGGTAGAGACCTCTGCACCCAGAGCACCACAGCTGCTCAGTCCACACAGTAGAGACCTCTGCACCCAGAGCACCACAGCTGCCCAGTCCACACAGTAGAGACCTCTGCACCCAGAGCACCACTGCTGCCCAGGCATCCTCCCGACTCCACAGGGGTCTGCAACGTGGTGCCTGCCAACGTGGGCTCAGGGGACAAGAGAGAAGGCCAAGCTTGTCAGAGGCTCAAACCTAAATGAAGACAAAACCCACAGACAGGGTGTCAGTGCTGACCCCTCTGCTAGGGCCCACAGGAGCACCTGCCTGGTCCCCACTGGGGAGAGCTGAGAGATGCACCTGGAGAAACCAGGGGGCTAGCCACAGACTGGATGGGAAGTGACGCTGGGGAGCGTGAGTCCTGCAAGGCAGTAGCAGTGCTCAGCTATGCACGAGCACAGCTGCTCTCTCAGAGTCTGTGCGCTGTCTGGGTGGGAAAGGGCGCGACGTTTTCAGCCCACTTTATACTCCTTCAGCAAAACCCTGCGTCAACAGCAGGATGCGGGGCCCCTGACACCCAACCTGGCCCAGCTGGCACACAAGTTCTGTGGGGCTAAATGATGTCTACAAAGTCTTAGGTTTTTCAAAAACACCAGAGGAGGAATAAAAAAACCCAGGCCATAACCCAGGAAACAGTTGCAGCACATACAACTATAAGAATGCACAAGGAGGCCGGGCCGGCTGGCTCAGTGGTTGGCTCAGCGGCAGAGCGTCTGCCCAGAGTGTGGAAGTCCCGGGCTCAATTCCCAGCCAGGGCACACGGGAGAAGCGCCCATCTGCTTCCTCTCTGTCTCTCTCTTCCCCTCCCGCAGCCAAGGCTCCATTGGAGCAAAGCTGGCCTGGGTGCTGAGGATGGCTCCACGGCCTCCACCTCAGGAGCTGGTCTTAGCATTGTCCCCTGGTGGGCATGCGGGAGTCTGTCTCTCTGCCTCCCTGCTTCTCACTTCAGAAAAATACAAAAAAAAAAAAAAAAAAAAAGAATGCACAAAGAGCCTCAATGAATCACAATCAGGACGACAGACCAGAACAACAAAAAGGGCAGAAACAAAGTCACCTGAAGAACAAGGCGCCAAAGGACACTATAGACAGCAAAAACCACTTTACCTTCATGAATAACCAGGAAAAAGCAAAATCACTACACATAGACCATTCCCCACCCACCCCTTCCTGGCAAAATGAAAACGGCAGCTTCAAGTACAGGTGGCTGGTGGGGTGGGGGCTCGGGGCCCTCGGCCCCACCTGTGCACGGGGACACGCTCAGCACCCACACAGCAAACCCCGTGTGACAGGCAGGTGCCAGCAGCTCTCCCTGCGCAGACGTGCTGGCACGCAGAGGGTGCGCCCAGAGGAGCAGGTACAGTCCTCCGCTCCACCCAGAGCTATGGGCACGGACCCACAGGCGTGGGACCCACGGGAGCCTGGAGGGAGCCCCAGGCCCGCTGTGTGGCCCCGTGTGTGAAGGCCCCACGTGCATCAGCAAAGTCGATGACACACAGGGAGGGCTCTCTCACTGCTTCAACGGAGAAGATTCCAGAAAACCCACTCGCTGTCAAGAGGCTCCTATACGGGTCTCAGAGACTTCTTGGCAGAGCCTGTGCTGGCAAAATCTGTGTGCCCTCCTAACCGGGGGGCAGGGCCGTAGCACCTTGAGGTCCCTGTGGATGATGGGTGGCTTCTGTCTGTGCATGTGCTGCACGGCTCTGCACGTCTGGTAGAAGATCTTCAGGACAGTGTCACAAGACAACGGGCCTTTAGCCTCACTTTTCTTCAGAAACTCCACCAGCTGCCCTGAAAGAGACAAGCACATTCTCACCACCAGGAACCACCAACGCTGACCGGCGTGCAGAGCAGGGCTCAGGGTAGAAGAAGAGGGCGTGGCTACCGGCACCACCACCGTCCAGTTATAGAGCCTGTCGAGGGAACACCTGCTGTGGCCACAGCTCAGGCAGCTCAGACCTCCTACCACAGAGAGATGGGGGAGACAGCAGCCACCAGAAAAACCACAAACACGCCATCTTCTCAACTGTCTCTAGCAAAATCCTCACTGTTTCCTTAAATGACAATGGCCATCTGCCTGTGAGCGTAGAATCTCCGTGAACATCACTCCAGACTGAACACAGACAGCACATGGGACCAGTGGGTGGTGACAGCCCTGATGGGGACGGCAAGACTGTGACCCAGGGAGCTCCTGTCACTGGTCCTAGCAGAGGTTCCCCAACAACTGTACTGGGGACACCCATGTTCACACCTAAGCACCCACACTGCCCTGGTCCTCAGCCCTGTCCCTCCCCGTGGCCCCATCCCTGGTCCAGGCTCCAGGCCACCTCAGTGACATCATGCACAACCATGGTTGCTACTACAGCTCGAGCTCTGCGGGGGCCCTCCCCACACTGTCCCTCGCATCCTGGGCTCAAACACCACCTCCCAGGGTACCACCTCTGCTCAGACTGTAGCATGGGCGCCCTCTCTACACTCCACTTCCCCCGATGCTGGGTGAATCACTGAACCCACAACCTGCACACATCAGTGCCAACAGATACCACGTTCATCTGGTGAGAGTATCGACCTGCCCGCGAGTGGCATGAGGCTCGGGATGTCAACACAGACTCCATACATCCATGGCAGCTGGGTTTTCATATAACTGCATCACCTTCACGTCCCAGAACCTGTGCACTCCTGCCACCACCCACTCATGGTGCAGCGTCCACCCTGGTGGTGCCGCTGTGGTCCTGCACACCAGGCCCAGCCCTAGCCTCCCTCCAGGCCACTAGGCTCTCTCCTAGCCACACCTGCCTCCCAGGCTCTGCACCAGCCCGAGGGCATGTGGTGACACAGGGAACACCCGGCTGGAAGAGGGCGAGGGAGCAGCATATAGAGGGGACATCAATGTCAGTGCTTACCGGCCTCTGCTGCTCAGTGAGAAAGGGCATCGCTTTAGAACTAGCAATTCTGCAGGTGGCAGAGGGGCTGGAGAGGGCCCAGTGGAGAGCGAGATGAGGGGTGGCCTGTGGGGCTGGCAAGAAGGGACAGGAAGAGCCCATGGGTGGGCACCAGGAGCCACCGCAAGGCTCCCCTTCAGTGGAGCGGGAACCCACGTCCGGCCCTGCCCTGTGTCAAGTGATCCCCTGCACCCACCCTGGAAGCACACGAGGCACTCAGCCCCAGCCTTGCATGCAGCTCCCAGACAGCAGTCCCAGGCTGCTGTGGTGACGCTGCATGGTGTGACCTGTGAGGCTGCCCCATTGCAGGGAGCCATTCTACCCGATGTGGGCACGTGCTGTGAGCTGCAGCGCACACCTCACTTGTGAAATGGTTCACACAGTACTGCTTAAAACCCACAGCCTTCCAAAGCCCAACACTAGAGTGATGCAGAACTCTTCTAAGCCCCTGTCTGATGGGCAGAGGACACAACAGACCACCAAAATAGCCATGGCTGAAAAAAAGGGCATGCCCATCAGAACACACTGCGTGCATGGAAGCATGTGTGACCTCCTCCGTGACACCTGAGGTGTGCAGAGCACGCTGTCTGAGTAGCACACCCCTGCCCCCCAACCTAACAAGCCCCTTGCTAATACCAGGCGCAGGGATACCAAGTCACGCACGGATGCACAGCACTTCTGTGCACTAACATTCATGCCCCAGACGAGATGCCCATTCCGTGGGTGCTGGTCAAGGACCTGGAGGTTCAGGTGTTCCGAGCCTTAGAGAGCAGGTGAGTGTGAGGACGTGCAAGACAGCACATTTCAGAAAGTGAGAGTGTGTCTGCAGAACCCCCAGTTCTGCAAACACCTGCACAATGACTTCCCAATGAGCACATACTCTGTGTCGTTACAAACAGCAGTGATACTGAACACCCATTAATTGGAAGAACCACGTGCCCGACCTGAGCCTAAGGACAGGCACCTGCCAGCCAGCTCTGTGAGAATGGGAGCAGAGATCCGGACGTGGGGAGTACAACAGGCCCCACCTGGGCTCCGGACTCCATGCTGCCCCTGTTTCGACCTGCTGCCTTCGCCTTTCCCGCGGTGAAGACCCTCCTCCCAGCTCGTTCCCTCCTCCTCCTCCACGCTCAGCACCGACGGGTGTTCTGCTCCTCTCTGCAGAGGTGCCTGCTGTACCGCTCCAGCCTCTCCTCTGTGACAGACAGCCCTTCTTGTGGGGGGGATGCCAGGGAGGAGTGTGTCTGTGGGCACAGCACTTGCCCCTCCCAGGGAGATGCCTGCCTCGGTGCCCTCTGTGGCTGCCGAAGCCTGTGGCAGCCGTCCCTGCCTCCTCTCCCACACGCACGCCACTAACAAAGAAGCACTGTGTCTCAGTACATACAGGTGGTCCCTCCAGGCCGCAGGCCTCCCACTGACCCTTACATGTCCTCCACTCACTCCTCTTCTCTGTGACACCATCATCGGTTCCCCACTAAGCCGATGGGCTCTGGAAGGGTGGGCATGCTCCACCTCCCCGGCTCTCCACGGGGTGTACACAGGTACCCACGTGGCCCTCTCAACCCCTTGACTCTGCAGAAGGTACCAGGTCCCCCCCACTCCTGTTAGTGACTAAAGAGCCTTTCCTCCTAAGAGCACAGCCTCATGCCGATTAGGTCACATGTCCCGCTCTTTCCATCACGACCAACACATCTCCCAGAGAGAGGCGCTGTGCGTGTCACGGGACTGTCCCAGAGAGAGGCGCTGTGCGTGTCACGGGACTGTCCCAGTGGACCGTTACCTTTGCAGAGCTCCGTGAGCAGCAGGAACTCGGCCTGCCCCGTGTCTGACTCCTCCTTTCCTATTGATGCTGCAGAGCAAAACTGAACAATATTGGGGTGGCCAGAAAGCTTTTTCTGCAGGTGTCTTGTTAAAGGAGAACACGTACATCTGCACATTTAGAAACAAGTACACACAGTGGGCAACAGTAGGTTTATAACTGGGACTACCTGGAACAGTTCACCCTGTATTATTTTTCTTTTTTCTTTTTGTATTTTTCTGAAGTGAGAAGTGGGGAGGCAGACTGGGATCCACCCGGCACGCCCACCAGGGGGCGACGCTTTGCCCATCTGGGGCGTCGCTCCGCCGCAATCAGAGCCATTCTAGCGCCTGAGGCAGAGGCCATGGAGCCATCCTCAGCGCTGGGCCAATTTTGCTCCAATGGAGCTTTGGCTGCGGGAGGGGAAGAGAGAGACAGACATAGAGAGAAAGGAGAAGGGGAAGGGTAGAGAAGCAGATGGTCGCTTATTCTGTCTGCCCTGGCCAGGAATCGAACCTGGGCCAACGCTTTACCGCTGAGCCAACTGGCCAGGGTCCATCCTTGCATTATTTTTCTATACAAACAACTGTATACCTACTTCTGCCCATCGTAAAAATATGACATTTAGACACTACAGTCATAACAGTGAACGGAACGATCTTATGTCTCAGCGCGTCAGAGCAGCAAGATAAGGTCAACCAAGCAGAGCAGCAAGATGTGGAGGAAGGAGAGTGAAGTGTGATGGAACCACCACCATGCTGGCCATACACACCTGACCACAGGCCAGGCAGGACAGCATCAGAGGGCATGGTGCGAGAGGCTGTGGGTGGTGAAGGCGTCCACCTGGACCTCAGCAAGGTGAGCACCTCAGGCTCACTGTGGACAGAGCTTGAGAAAAGAACAGAGAGCAGTCTGGCAGCAAAGGGCAAGACCCCACCCAGCGCAGCAGTCGCTCCAACCGGGTGACCGCGAGCAAGAATGCCCACTGTCCATCGCTTGTGCACGGGCCTCCATCCACGGCTCAGCCCAAGGCACAGAGGCTTCTGGGGCAAGACCCACATCTCCTCTCCCAGAACCACAGAATCTCTGACCACTACCCTGAGAGTGAAAAACAAGGGAAACACCACTTCTCACGAGAAACAGTCTACAGATAAGTCCAAGAAAAGGCCAACTTTGGCTCTTCAAAAAGAACAGTGCAGCCTGACCAGGCGGTGGCGCAGTGGATAGAGCATCGGACTGGGATGCGGAAGGACCCAGGTTCGAGACCCTGAGGTCGCCAGCTTGAGCACGGGCTCATCTGGTTTGAGCAAGGTTCACCAGCTTGGACCCAAGGTCGCTGGCTCCAGCAAGGGGTTACTCAGTCTGCTGAAGGCCTGTGGTCAAGGCACATGTGAGAAAGCAATCAATGAACAACTAAGGTGTTGCAACGCGCAATGAAAAACTAATGATTGATGCTTCTCATCTCTCTCCGTTCCTGTCTGTCTGTCCCTGTCTATCCCTCTCTCTGACTCACTCCCTGTCTCTGTAATAAATAAATAAATAAATAAATAAATAAATAAATAAAATTTTAAAAAAGAGCAGTGCAGGGCAACGGCAGCCTGCCCCGTGGGTCTCAGTGGCCGACTCCTGGGAAAAGGATACCATGAAGCACACTTCCTGGATGATGGCTCTGTTCTTCTCCTCCTCGTTGGACAACAGTCTCTGCATCGGGGAAGAGCGCAGACAAAATTAGCAACTGTGGGTCTCCCCAGTCCACGTCCAGCAGAGTAGCTCAGGCACACTTAACCCCTGACCTACACAGAAACTGACAGAAGGTTCAAGACCCCTGAAAATGGTCCTCTAGTGTCCAAGGACACAGTAACAACTACAAATAGGAGCCTTTTCTGCAAACAGGCTGGAGTAAAATAAGACACTGAAAGAAAAGAAGCCGTTGCTGAAATGAGGGTCCTCATCCTGGTCCCCAAAGCCACACAGGCCCCTACAGCTTGGCAACACACCCAGAATGGCCACTCCACTCGGCGGCCCAGGGAGGGCACCTGCTGTCCCCCAACAGAACCAGACGGCCCTGCCCTCCCACTGTCCCACGGTGACCCTGCTCTAGGACACTGTGTACACACAGTCCACTCGAGTGGCAGTGAACCCCCTGCTCTTTGTGAAACCTCACTGTGCACTCTCAGCACTTGTGGTCACTCTTGCCCCCAAGCCTCAAAGCTGGAAGCTGCATTTGTGAAGTCCACTAAAACTGCTGATGGCTCTTGACCACCAGAAGAAACAAACAGGATAAACAGACTGCAAAAAAGAAACTAGATAACAGGGAATACTCCCTCAAAACACTGTCACTTTGAGATTTCCTTTAAAATAACCAAAACCCACACAACACGTGCCGTCCTTTCTCACCTTTAATGCATACTCTCTGCCACTTCCCAGATCTTGAGCTTCATACACAAATGCAAACCCTCCTGAAAGTTAGAGAAACAAACATGTTCAGTGCTGTGATTTCAATCAACATTTACTAAGAAAAATACAAACTAGACTTGTGAATAGCATTTGTTTTCTGCAATGGCTTCAATTTACATAATACTAGTTTTTAATTATCCTGCTTCAGAGGCAGGAAGGAAATAAACAAACATAGGAACAGAGATCAATGAAGGAAAAATGAAGAAAATCAACAAAGCCAGAGGCAGTGCTCTGAAAACAAATGAACTCAATTAATTCTAGACAGATTGATATGAGAGAGAGAGAGAGAGGAGACAAATGACCGACATCCAGCTGCACTGTCCAAATGCGCAAAAGAAAAAGATGCTAAAAGATTTCACATGAACACAGAACAAAGATTTCTTAGATCCTTAGTTCTAAAAAAATAACATGTTAGCACATCAAACCCATCAGTAGATAAAAAATGATGATACATCATGACTAATTAGAGTAGGTTTAACACTTGAAAATCAATGTAATTCTATTGTTTTTAAGTTTAATTGCATGGCTTTTTCTATCTGCTTATATAGTGGGAAATTACACCATGAAATTAAAAACTCCCAGCAAACTGCTCTACCTGATCAAGGACAGCCATGAGAGACGCCAGCAACACCACGCCTAGCAGCAGGAGGCCACACACTTTGCCCTGAGACCAGAACAAGAAGGATGTGTGTTCTCACTACTGCAACTCAGTGTCGTAGGGAAGGCCCAACCTGGGCATCCAGGTAAAAGAAAAAGCATCCAGATTGGAAAGGAAAAAATAACAATGTCTTTCCTTGCAGACATGTGATCATCTATTATAGACAATCATGTAAAACCTTCCCCCCAAAGCCACTATAATTAATAAATGAGTTTGGGCCCTGGCTGGATAGCTTGGTTGGTTGGTTCAATCCCTGGTCTGTCTGTCTCTGTCTCTTTCTCCCTTCCTCTCTCTTAAAACTTATAAGAAAAAAATTTTTTGAAAATAATAAATCAGTTTGGGAGGTTATGGGCTATCAGACCATATGAAAATCAACTGTCTTTCTAATGTCCTGAGTTAAGCAGAGTTTTTAGATATAAGAACAGAAACATGACCCACAAATGAAAAAAAAATGAGAAATGGGCTCATCAAAGTAAAGACTTCCAGTTTCTGAAACACTGTTGATAGGAGGAAAGACAAGCCACTAACTGGACTTTGCAAATCACATTCCTTATGGAATTCTAGCCAGAAAATATGAAGAAAATCCAAAATTCAATAACAACAAAAAATTTAACAGGCAAAATATATGAAAAGACACCTCACCAGATATATACAAGAGTAAGCTCATGAAAACACGTTTAACATCACTCATTACCCACGAGGAAAATGCGAACGCAGACCGCGGGTGCTCCTGCACATCTAGTCAGAGTGTCTGCGTGTTCACAAACTGACCACAGCAAGTGCGGGCAGTGGGATGCGGACACTGTGGTGGGAACATAAAATGCTGTAACCACTTTGGAGAACAGTTTGGTAACTTCTTTAGAAGTTAAACAGACGCTGACTCCACAGCCTGTGGCCACACTGACGGATACACCCACCTCTGTACAAAGACGTGCACACAAATGTTCATACAGTTTCACTGTAATTGCCCAAATGGGGAACAAACCTCATGTCCACTGACAGTGAATGGACAAACCAACTGCCCCAAAGGGAGCATGACTCCACAATAAATAAGGGGGATTGACTGCTGACAGGCAGTAACGTGGGTGACTCCACAATCATGCTGAGGAGGTTTCCAGGAAAAAGATGTCTGGATCTATATGCATTTTTTTTTTTTTTTTTTTTTTTTTAAGCAAGAGACAGGAAGGGAAAGAGATGAGAAGAATCAACTCGTAGTTGCAGCACTTGAGTTGTTCATTGATTGCCTCATATGTGCCTTGAACTGGGGGGCTCCAGCTGAGCCAGTGAGCCATTGCTCAAGCCATCAACCTTGGGCTCAAGTCAGCGACCATGGGGTCATGTTGATAATCCTGGGCTCCAGAATAGCCTACACTCAAGCCAGAGACCTAAGGGTTTCGAACCTGAGACCTCAACATCCCAAGTCAATGCTCTATCCACTGTTCCACCACTGGTCAGGCCAAATGTAATTTTTAAAGCTAACATTTACTAACTCTAGTTAGTAGGGACATAGATGTTTGCTCTGTTACTCAATCTGCTTGTCCACACTGTTGAAACTTTCCCTGAGAAAAAGGATACTCAACTTCAGGACTTGTTACACAGCTGCAGTACTGGCGGAACAAGACAGAAAAATTCTAGAAACAGAGCCACACAACATACCCACATGATTTCTGACAGGTGCAGAACCAATCAACGGTGCTGGAGCACCTGGGCATCCTTAGGCAAAAACCCCCAGAACACAGCGCTCTGCCAGATGTCAAGAAGCCCAGATGAGGCGGCCTTCTGTGGGCTTCCAGCCTCAATTCTGTCACTCATTGGCTGGTGGCCTTGGCAAGCCCAGACCTCAGCCACCATCAGAATCACAGATCACATGAAACATCGTGTACTCTGCTTGCCGAACAGTCACAGCCTGTAAGTGCTCTGGTGGTGACTGCTATTACTACTTCATATGGCTGTCAGTCACGGCACATAAAGGGCTGATGAAAAAGCCGCCAACTTAAAAGTGAGGAGACCTGCATGACCGGGCGGTGGCGCAGTGGATAGGGCGTTGGATTGGGACACAGAGGACCCAGGTTCGAAACCACGAGGTCACCAGCTTGAACACGGGCTCATTTGGTTTGAGCAAGGCTCACCAGCTTGAGCTTAAGGTTGCTGGCTTGAGCAAGGGGTCATTTGCTCTGCTGTAGCCCCCCAGTCAAGGCACATATGAGAAAGCAATCAATGAACAACTAAGATGTTGCAACGAAAAACTGATGATTGATGCTTCTCACCTCTCTCCCTTCCTGTTTGTCCCTCTCTGTCTCTCTCTCTCTCTCTGTCACACACACACACACACACACACACACACACACACACACACACAAGTGAGAAGACCTAAGAGTGGGCAATTCATTAGGGACAAGAGGTGGGCCACACTGCAAGCCCCAAGGCCCTGCTGCAAAGATCCTGGTTCTTTGTGCTCCAAAGTATCTGGAGAAGACAAAACATCCTCTCAGCACCCCTGGGTGGGTGGCTTCTCTCCTGTAGTACTTCAAAGACACACATTCCAATAATGGAAAGATAGTTCAGTGCAAGGAGGCCCTCGGGATGGGACAGACAGTGTGGAGAAGAGCTCCTGCACTCAGGCCTCTGGCCCAGGGCAGGTACAAAGAAACAAGGACCGTAAAACCAGGACGGTTGAGGAGACAACACTCAGGACAAGATTGTGTCCTGTGTGAAAAGGATGTCAGTGTGCTATGACCACCTAGTCACCTTTTAAAATGCCCTGCACTATGGACACCTGTAGAAGACATCCTGGCCCCAGACAGACCCTCTCTTTTCTGAAACTTGCAGCCAAAAATACTAACTATCACATACTCCTGCGACCGCCTGTGCATACCAGACATCTAGCACCCTCACCCTTCACAACACCCTGCACCACAAAGGGCAGGGCCCTCCAAAAGCAGTTGCCAGGAGGCAGAAGGAGGGGGGGACTAGGACTGCTAACAGGTGGCCTGGAGTTAGTGCAGGATGTACCTTCATGTCTTCTCAGGCCAGCCCAACCTGAGAGAGAACACAAATCCTTGAGCAGGAACCACACTGAGTTCATTACAGCCACTGATACCATGCACGGCACAGAGCATCCTAGCAAATAGGTGCTGACTGACTGAAATGACACATAACATCTACCCAAATGCACAGGACTACTTAACACTTAGATCATGTGACAGCTATGTGTGACCTTGTCTTCCTTGTCTCAAGAACTTCCCACATACTACCTCGTCCACCTAGCTAGCAGTGAGTCTAGAGAGGCAGCCACAGACAGGGGCCTCATCTCGGAGGCAGTGACTCACCTTGGCATCCATTTGGCAGGGGAAGCGAGAGCATGTGGAGCCATAGCAAGAAGACACAGGAACGTCTCCCAGGACCCACTGGGCTGGCATCTCCCATGCTGTGGTCCACCCAGCAGTTTCCCCATTTTTAAAAAATTTAAATGAAAACCTTTATCAAAATTTTAATAGACTAGGAAGCTATCTGGTTCCACAGCTCCACCCACAACTCATTTCATGCTATGGTTGCCAATTCCAAAAATTTATGAAAACTCCTATTTTCTTCCTCAATCATTTGACAGCAAAACCTGATCTACCATAAATTTACTGGAGCAACACCTGACATGAAATGATGTGAGATCATTTAAAACCTTATCCTATAGTGAAGATACTTAATTACCATTAATGTATTTGATTACAGAATACTTTCCTACCTCTGTGGAAATATCCTAGCATACACAAGATACATATTATCTTCCTAAAACCTAACCAGTTTTGAAATGCACAACATTGGGACCCAAGGACTTAAGCCTTGGGACCATCCTCATATTATTAGAAAACAGTCTGAGTTCTACAGCCTCATCTCCGAGGTGGCTGTTTTATGGAAAAGACTTCATACTGACTTCAACCAGTCTAGTTCAGAAAGAGGCTTCACAAGCTTACAAGCTTTAGAGGCTGCAAGCTGCCTACTAAGTTCAGAAACAGGAAATCAATGGCTCCTAACCGCACTGGTTATTTTTACCTCCTGACTTGTCTAAACAGCACAGGGAAGGGGCTGGTCACATTTCCTCCCCCTTCTTCCTGGACGCTGAGTGGATAGCATGGGCTTCCTTCTTTCCTGACCCACCTCCCACCTGCGATTACTCGTCCCAGGCCGGGGACCTGCTCGTGTCCCTGGCAGAGGCACATTCTTGCCCCTCTCACCTCAGGGGGCCCTAGGGAGCCTTCCCCACTGTCTGTCCCACCTGAGGATCCATCCCCCTGCACGGCGGCGCTGTCCTTCCATCATCAAACCACCTGTCTTATTTTAAGACAGAAGCCACCTACTGTTCACCATGAGTTTCTTAGAGACCAAGATAACTGCGGGGTATTTTCAGGATAGGCGAAGTAGCCTGCAGAAACTCTCCTTGCTGCCAGAGGTGAGAGACCGCCACGTATCCGAGCGGTCTGCAGGTACTGCTCCCCCAACCCCGAAAGGAGAAGAGCCTGCTGTTTTCTCGATAAATCACACCCAAATCTGACTGTTTCTGACCACGGTAGAGAAAAAGTGTGTGATGAGGCTGCGGCCAGAACATCCTTCTGGCCTTTAGGAGCCAAGACGTCGGACAGGTCGGTAAGCCACGCAGACAGGTTCGGTCTTTCCCGCGAGTCCGTGTGCGGGAATAAACACAGCTGTCGTCGCGCCGCCAGCCCCAGAGCCGCCGGGAGCAGAGTGCGAGTTGAACCCGGGGCGGGGCAGGGGCTGCACGGTGCGGACTTCCGCGTGGGCAAGGGAGAGGACACTCGGGCGCTAGGACCAGCACGCAGGACAGAGCCCACGAGGACTGACCCCTCGGAATGCCCACACCCGGGGAGGTCAGTACCGCAGCCGTCCACCCCGCCACCGCCAGCGGGGGAGCGCCGCGCAGCCCCCGCCCCGGGGCCGCCGGGAAGGGAAGGGAAGGGAAGGGGCGGAACGGACCTCCCGCCCCCCGCCGCGCAGCGCCCCTCTGACCACTGCCTCCCCCGCGGCCCGCCCGGCCCGCGCCCCGCGACGGCCGCCTGCCCCCGGACAGGTCAGCCGCACCGGCTGCGGGGCGCGCCCCGTCGACCCCACGCCCCACCAGGAAGTGCCCGATGCTCGGCGCCTCCCCGCGCCCGGGCCGTGACCCGGCCCGCGCGGACCCCGCGCACGGCGCGCGCCTCACCCTCAGCCAGGACCCGCCGCACCCGCAGCCGCAGCTCGCCCAGCTCCACCGTCTGCCCCACGAAGTCGGTCTGATCGCGGCCGGCGGCGCCGCCTAGGGAGCCCGGGCCCGCCAGGAAGTCGAGCGCGGACTGCAGCAGCGACATGGCGGCGACCCGCGGCGGCGGCGGCGGCGGCGACGGCGGCGCGAGGGGATCGGGAGCAGGGGCGTCCGGGCCGCTCAGCAACCGCCGGCGGAGCCGCTCCGCTTCCGCCCCGACGCCGTGACGCAGCCCGGAAGGACACCGCCCACTTCCGCCCGCGGGCCCGCACCTGCGCAGAGCCGGGACGCGCCTGCTCCTGCGCGGCGTCTCCCGGGGCGCGGGTACTGGCGGCCGTTGGGTCCCGGCAGCGACACGCGGAGAGGTGGCCGCGGAGACGCCCGCCTAGGTAGTCGGGCTCCGGCTCCGGCCCGGCCCCGCCCCGCGGCGGTGGTGTGTGCAGAGGCCGGCGGTCAGGAGCGCCGCCGAGGCTCGGGCGAACCGGCCCGTGCGCGCGGCCCTGCGGGCGAGGAGGGCGGGGGACGCCTCGGCACGGGTCCGCTTGGCCCGCAGCGACACTTAGTAAGACGGGGAGCCCCGCGGACGGCCCTGGCTTGTGGGGTGTGGCTGGGGCCACCTGAGTAGGTAGGTTTGTGTTTTAAGGATTGGTTGTTACTGGAGACTGGAAAATTTTAAAAAACCAGCTTCCCAGCTTCTGTAGAAAAACCAGACCCCCGTGTGTCACCAGTCACTTAGAACTGCTCCCTCGGGGCAGACGGTCATTCACCTGACCCACTTGTTTCCATTTTGTTTTCCCGGCGGGTTCATGCAGGCGTCTGCGGCTGCAACGCCTGCCTTAGAGAGTGCTCGGTCTCAAACTGAAAAGTGGACAGAAAGCCCCAATCAGCATCTTAATCCTTTCAGAATGCCAAGCTGTTAAAAGTCTCTTCCTCAACGAGCTAGTTTGTTACCATCTTGATAGTAACAGTAGCCGAGTTCACCCAGCGCTTTGCAGCGCACACGTCCTTCTATGCAGCGGTTCATTTTAACCATCCTAGAGCACCTGGGAGAAATAGTCTGGTTAATCCCCACGTGTGTGTGTGGGGGGGGGGGGGGAGGTAAGGAAACATTCTCCACAATGTCATTACTTAGCCGAGGCCAACAAGTAATAAATCTAGAGTTAAGCACAAGTCACCTGGCTTTTCCAGCCAGTGCATTTGTCTGGTAAATGGAACACAGGAGTTGAGGACTCAGGAAAAATTACAAACAGCCATGAGGATGTCCTTAGCATGCAGATGGCAGTTGACTCCAAAAGCTGAAGACAGCCTGTTGGGAAAGGGTTAGAGGCTCCAGACAGAGCGTGGACCTGCGTCAGCCAGGGCAGCAGGGGTTAAACCAAAGCAGCACGGTGTCGTGGAGCCAAGGGGAAGATGTTCCCAGGGCAAAAAGACAGTGTCAAATGCCACCTAACAGTCAAATAGGAAAAGGGATAAAAGCTGTTCTATGCATTTAGCCACAATGAGACCAATTGGTGACCTTATGAAGAACAGTTTGTCTGCAGCAGCGAGGTGGAGGCTACATGCAAGTGGAGGTGATAAGGGGGTGGAGCTGGGAGCTAGAGTGGGGGCCAGGTGGAGGTGACAGGGACTCCTGAGCAGCTAGAGCTGCTGAAAGGGAGCCAGGGGGGAGAAAGAATGAAGTAGGAGTCTAGAAGAGGGGGGGGAGT
The DNA here is from genome assembly GCF_036850995.1 of Saccopteryx leptura. Classification (NCBI taxonomy): domain Eukaryota; kingdom Metazoa; phylum Chordata; class Mammalia; order Chiroptera; family Emballonuridae; genus Saccopteryx; species Saccopteryx leptura. Next base: position 310,435 of record NC_089507.1, read on the forward strand.
GGTGTCGGGAGCACAGGGGAGGTCTGATGCGAGAGGTGGGAGGTGTTCTCACTTTGGATGTGGGACAGACCTTTTTCATTGTAAGGGGGGGGGGCAGGAAGATGTGTTGCAATTGAAGGTAACTTCACCTGTTTACTGGAATGAAAGTGAAAGAATTCTCTGCTATTTCCACTGTGAATAAGGAAAAGAAAACTATTAAAAATGAGGAGGTGCCTGACCTGTGGTGGCTCAGTGGGTAAAAGCATCAACTTGGAACACTGAGATTGCCAGTTCAAAACCCTGGGCTTCCCTGGTCAAGGCACATATGGGAGTTGATGCTTTCTGCTCCTCCCTCCCTTCTCTCTCTCTCTCTCTTTCTCTCTCTGACTCCTCTCTCTAAAATTAATAAATAAAATCTAAAAATAAAAATAAAAATGAGGAGGTGAGAAAGCTCAGATTTAAGCAGTGTGGAAAAGATCAGAAATAGGTTGTTCCGTGGAAAAACCTCATGATTAATATAACTAGAAAGCACAACAGTGGTAGAGGGCTCATTTGAATGTGGAGGCCGTGAATTTATCCTCGATAGACCTAAAACCAGGTGGAGACTTTGAAATAGTGTGATCACTTTTTATTTCATAAATATTCATGGTGCACCTTTATATACTGGTTCTGCCCTAGTGCCATAGTAACAGTCCTACTCTAAATCAGTATCTCCAGGACACACTTCTCCCCTGAATTTTAGACATTTGTTCTTAGATATCACACCTCATATGTACATGCTTAAAACTGAATTTGTGGTCTTCATCCCCAAACCCGTACCTCTGTAGTAGCTTGAACAAGGACAGATTGGTATTGCTTAGACTACCTACCTCCAAGACTTATGATAACCCGCAGTAATGAAAACTGTGGTGTTAATATAAAGACAGATGAGTAGATCCATGGAACAGAATAAAGAGTTCAGAAATTGGCCCATGAGTATTTTTATATATGGGTAACTTACTTTTGACAAAAGGATAAGGAAAATAGGAGAAAAAAATAGTCTTTAACAAATGATGCTGGAGAAAATTGAATATCCATATATTTAAAAAGAATCAACATGTGTTCAAAAATTAACTTGGTTTTCTAACTGTGAAACCTAAAACCATAGAACTCCAAGATCAGAATTGAGATTTCTTTTTTTTTTTGGAATAACTACCAAAACACAATCCATAAAAGAATAAACTAGATCATCAAAATTAAAAACTTTGAAACATCGTTGTAGACGTCCTTCAATATGTGAATGGATAAACTGGTACATCTTTTTTTTTTTTTTTTTTTTTTTAAGATTTTATTTATCATTTTAGAGAAGGGGGGAGAGAGAGGAGGGGGAGGAGCAGGAAGCATCAACTTCCATATGTGCCTTGACTGGGCAAGCCCAGGGTTTCAAACCGGCCACCTCAGCATTCCAGGTCGATGCTTTATCCACTGCGCCACCACAAGTCAGGCCATCTTTTAAGTGGAATATTATTCAGTGATGAAAGAAATGAGCTCTCAAGCCACTAGAAGACATGGATGAACCTTAAATGCATGTTGCTAAGTGAAATAAATCAGTCTGAAAAGGCTGCACAGGGTGATTCCGAAAGGCAAGACTGTAGAGGTAGTAAAAACTTCCGAGGAGCTAAGGGTCTGTGAGGGAGGGATCATGGGGCTTTCCTAGGGCTGTGAAACTTCTTTGTGATATTGTGATGATGCCTATAGGTCATGCATTAGTCAAAACCCATAGAAGGACCACACCAAGAGTGAACCCTCATGTAAACTGTGGACTGGAGTGGCTAAGACAGGTGTGGCCAACAGTTTTTGCCCCCAGGCCAGATTAGAAAGATAACTTTTCACAGGCCGGAGGAAATATTAAATTTAAAATATGTTAAATACAAACACGATTCATTTAAGTAAACAAAATTTTATTGTTATTTGTTTATGAATAAATGTGAGTGAAAAAATTTTTAATATACATTATTTTAATAAAAATATATTTTAATAAAAATATAATTACATACCATATAAATATCCAAACTGTATTGCAAATAATCAAAACAATATTTAATTAATAGAATGAGCTTGAAGGGGTTAGATCACAAATAAAACAATTACTTTGTTTTACAAACAGCCTGGACACGTTTTCAGTTATCAACTGCAGCTATTGTCTATGTGCTAGAATGCCACTTGATTCAGCACACCTAACCACAAAAATAATGAATTGTTTGACCTTGGGTGCACTCTGGCAAACTCCACCTAAATGAATGTGGGTTTCACATCTCCGCTAAATGTCAAACAGTTCATATCAAGTACAGATGAGTACAAAAATTCTAAATCTTTATAATGGAATTTTTAAAAAAAACAAGTATCGCGAATCCATTTGACCAATTATTGGAAGTTAACCCTAGATTAGTCACACACAGAATTCTTTTCTGTGTATCACTATCTTCTTAAATATCTCGATTTCCAATAATCAAAGATGCTTCCGCTTCTGAGTAGCTGAGATTTTTTTTTTTTTTTTTTTTTTTTTGTATTTTTCCGAAGCTGGAAACAGGGAGAGACAGACTCCTGCATGTGCCCGACCGGGATCCACCCAGCACACCCACCAGGGGCCACGCTCTGCCCACCAGGGGGCGATGCTCTGCCCCTCCGGGGCCTCGCTCTGCCACGACCAGAGCCACTCTAGCGCCTAGGGCAGCGGCCAAGGAGCCATTGGGCCATCCTTGCTCCAATGGAGCCTTGGCTGCAGGAGGGGAAGAGAGAGACAGAGAGGAAGGAGGGGGGGTGGAGAAGCAAATGGGCGCTTCTCCTATGTGCCCTGGCCGGGAATCGAACCCGGGTCCCCCGCACACCAGGCCGCCGCTCTACCGCTGAGCCAACCGGCCAGGGCCTGAGTAGCTGAGATTTTAAAGTAGCGGAGAATATTAAAAATTTAGTCACAGGCAACATAAACTCATTACGCGGGTTGGATGCGGGCCGGATGTTGGCCATGCCTGGGCTAAGATATATTGGTGTTGGTTACCAGTTGTGCCCACGGTGCCACACTAGTGCAGGACGCTAAGAGGAGAAGCTCCAAGGGGAATGGCCAAGGATATGTGGGAATCCTGCTTTCTGCTCAGTTTTCTGCAAATGTAAGACTCAAAAAATAGTCTTATTAATTTAAAAGATATTTGTACTGTTGAGAGAATGAAAAGACAGCCCAAACTGGGAGAAAATCTTTGCTTTATCCCATATAATAATGGACTTGTAAATATATATAAACTGTATGTTCTTTGTGAGTCAGCCCCAGTTAGAGCTCTTGCCCCAGCCACACCAGGCTCTGCCTGCTCTGCAGTCACCTCACAGCACTGCTCAAAGGTTAAAAGAGATACTCTGGCCTGACTAGGCAGTGGCGCAGTGGATAGAGCATCAGACTGGGATGCGGAGCACTCAGGTTCGAAACCCTGAGGTTGCCAGCTTGAGCGCGGGCTCACCAGCTTGAGCATGGGGTGGCTGACTTGAGCATGGGGATCATAGACATGACCCATGGTCACTGGCTTGAGCCCAAGGTCGCTGGCTGAGCAAAGGGTCACTTGCTCTGTTGTAGCCCCAGTCAAGGCACATATGAGAAAGCAATCAATGAACAACTAAGGTACCGCACAAAGAACTGATGCTTCTCATCTTTCTCCCTTCCTGTCTGTCTGTCCCTATCTCTGTCTCTGTCACACACACACAAAGATACTATGTATAAAGTACTTGCAACAGTTCTTGGCAGGTGCTTGATAAGTGTTACTCACTGTTCTTAGGGACTCAGCTTTGACATCCCTATTCTGTGTGTGATCTTCCCAAGACTCAGTCTGTGCAGGAAACGTGCTCCCACAGCACCCTGATGTCTCTCGCTCACTGTCAGGTCATTGTCCTAGTCCATCTGCCTCTGGCACCTGGCACAGCACATAATGCCCCCCCCCACATGCTCACAAATCTCCCGTTACTGCTCTGTTGTACAAATTTGCAGCTGCTTCTCCTTATTTCCACCAGGATTTAAAATTCTTCTGTCAATTCCATCTTCAAAACAAAACACTAATCCTCAACTGTGTACTCCTCCATGTTGGTCCTGTGTTCTCTCTTCATCACCAGGACTTGTAAAAACTTGTGTATCATGAAAGCTACATGTAGCTGATGTGTTTTGAACACTTGAGTGCCAGGTACCAGCGTTTTTTTAGTCCTAAAATACACGTAACAAAACGTAACCATTTTAGCCAATTTTAAGTGTGCAGTGTGGTTAGGTACATTGGCATTGTGCGGCCATCATCACCAGCCACAGTACATTCTTCATCCTGCAAGACTGAAACTGTCCCTGCTAAACAGTAACTCTGTATCTGTCTCCTGACCCACCTGACCCACGGCCAGCACCCACCATCTGCTTTCTGTCTCTGTGATCCTGACCACTCTGGGGACATCATGGAAGTGGGATCACACAGTGCTTAGCCTTCTTCATTGCTTATTTCACTCAGCATAGTGTCCTTGGCGTTCGTCCATGTTGTAGCATGTGTCGGTATTGTCTCCCTTTTTAAGGCAGACTAATGTATACAATGTATTCCATTTCATGAGTGGACACGTTTGCTTATCCATCCATCTATACATCAGTGGACGTTTGGGTTGCTTCCCCCTTCAGCTGTTGTGAATAATGCTGCTGTGAACATGGATGTGCACACATCTATAGTGGCTTTATTCAGCCTGACCAGGCGGTGGCGCAGTGGATAGAGAGCTGGACTGGGATGCGGAAGACCCAGGTTCGAGACCCCGAGGTCGCCAGCTTGAGCCCAATGTCACTGGCTCAAGCAACGGGTTACTTGGTCTGCTGAAGGCCCGCGGTCAAGGCACATTAAAAAAAAAAAATTAGTATAGTGGCTTTATTCAGAACCGTCCCAAAATGGGAACAACCTATATTTTACTGCTGGTGAGTGGATGAGCACATAGGTCCATCCACACCATAGAATTAACTACACTGATAGAAAACATGGTGGATCTCAGAATCATCATGCTAAGTGAAAGACACCAGACTCAAAAGACACCATGGGGTACGAGTGCATCTGCGGGACAATCTGGAAAAGGCAGACTGATGGTAACAAAGCATCGCTGGTGGTCTGGGGGGAAGGCTCGACCGCAAAGGGGCTAACTGCTTAGGAGCCAAACTCCTGTGGTTGTGGTTACACCTTGTGTTCACTTGTCAAAAACTCTTAGAACCGTACGCCGGAAGGAGGACTTCTGCTGTCTGTAAATTGTAAAAAGTGAATGAGGTGGGAAACAAACTAAGAGACACAGCTGAACGCTACGGCCCCGGTCCCAGCTCTGCCTGCCTAGTCCCTGCGGTGCGGCCCCGAGGTGGGTGAATGTTGTTCTCGCGTATGTTCTGTGTTCTTGTTCTTGCTGTGCATTAGGATCAAGGAAACAGTTTTTTGTGTGTGGACATTCACCAATGATGTAACATGGTGTGTATCTTCAGGTAACTTGACTTACTCCTCTTACTGTGTTTCTGAGTTTTATTCGTGTGGCTCTGTTTTCATCCATTTTCACTTCCTGTCTCAGCCAGGGCACTAGAGCAAAGTACCATAGACAGGAACTTCTCGGTTCTGGAGGCTGGACGTCTGCGATCAGGGTGGCGGTCAGTTCGGTTTCCAGGAGGGCCGCTTCCTGGCCCACAGCCGGTCACTGTCCCCCACAGCAGACAGGGCGCTCTGGTCTCCTGTGCTTAGCAGAGCACGAATCTCATCCTGGGGCCCCACCTCATGGCCTCATCTAACCCCACTCACCTCCACACCCCGTCCCACTGGGCCAGGGCTTCTATACGTGACCATTCAGGAACTCAAACAGTCAGTCCATTGCACTTTATAACAGTCTGTTGGGGTTAAATTGTTTGCTCCATTCGTTGGAGGGTTTGTGAGGTTCGTTGCTGAGCTGTGCTCGGGTGTGGACACTGCATGCTCCTTCCTCCCACACACCTGCAACGGCATCTGGAAGCTGGGCTGCTGCCTTGGAGGACATGCACGCTGCAGTGGTCGCAGCAGGCCCAGGAGCACCCCCGCAGGCTCAGACCTGTGCTTCTTTGCAGGCCCCACCATGTCTGGGCCCCAGACTCCAGAGCCAGCCCTCAGTGTGCAGAGAGACTCTCCCACGGGCACGAGGGATGAGGACACTACCAACGGGACCCAGCACTCCCATCGCATGCTCAACTTCAGTGACGCGCTGCTGTCCATCATCGCCACTGTCATGGTCCGTGTGGGGGCCCCACTCAGAGCCTGCCCCCACCCAGAGCCGCTCACACGGGACCCCAGCCTTGCCCTCCCAGGCAGCTTTCTGGTGGATTCCGGCCCACCTCTCTATCCTGGGCTCCCCCAACCCCTCAGGCAGCTGGAGACGGTGGGGGCGCAGCCCACCACTGGCCCGAGTCCCCAACACCGTGACATCCTGAGGAGCAGTCACTGCCCAGCTCAAGAAACATCCTTCAGTTCCTTTTGTGTCTTTGTTGGTAGATCCTGCCTGTGACCCACACGGAGATCTCCCCGGAACAGGTACCTGGGCACAGTCAGCAGCATCTGGTGTGAAGGGAGGGTCCACGAGCCCAAATCTAGGCTCCACTCAAGGTGCCTGGCCAGGCGCGATGCTGGTCAGCCTCAACCCTGACCTGCAAACAGAAGCAGTGTCCTCGTGGGGACCCTTAAGGACAGGCTGAGAGATAAGGCATCTGTCCTCTGCAGTGGTGCTGGGCACAGGGCTCAGCGGCTGATGGCCTGCTGGGTGCCCAGAGACAGGAGGTTTTCATCAGAGGTGAAGGGGAATAGTGTTACTTCTAAAGCAGTTTCTGTGAGTAGCCGACTTGGAATGTTTCTGTCCTGTGAGGTAAATAGCGACACAGAAGCTGGACAGGATTTCAGAAGATGTTGGAAAATCCCTAGGGGTGCCTCCTTGATGTGACTGGGCATCCTCACAGCAGAGGGGTGAGGACGGGCACAGCTGTGGTCCAGTACCGACCAGCACACTTGGCCTGTATGCCGTTGGGGAGTCACAGGGGCTTTTTCATCTGTGGGAAGGTGGTAATGTCTCTCATCGGGTGCTGGTGAGAGTTAACGAGAAACGTGGGTGGAGTCTGCCATGGATAGCTCACCCAGCACAGAGACAGGGCCAGGGCCGACCCTCTGTGCCTGAGCTGCCCCAACAAAGGGGTACTGTGTAACGTTCAGGAAAGCCCTGACTCCCCTGGGGGCTGCAGGCATCATGAGTGCAGCCGCCTGACGCCTGACTGGGACGCTCTTCTGTTTCAGCAGTTTGACAAAAGTATACAGAGACTTCTAGCAACCAGGATTGCCGTCTACCTGATGACGTTTCTCATCGTGACCGTGGCCTGGGCAGCACACACAAGGTACGGACTCGGGCTGGGGCTTTACCGCTGCTGGGTCAGCGCGGCAGCTACGTGCTCACAGCACCGACCCGGTCCCGTTCTTGGGGTCATCGAGCTGTCCCTCACTTCCTGGGCTGAGCCCCAAGGGCGTCGGGTCAGTGGGCTGCCTCTCCTCACCCCTCACCCAGCCTCTGCTTCGTTCTCTGCACACAGCAGTGACGGCCTGGACAGTGAAAGGGGTGACGAGCTTGTGGGCCCAGGTGGGGCCTGTTGCCGCCTCAAGACTGCACAGAGCCCTGGCTGGATAGCTCAGTCGGTTACAGCGCCGTCCTGATAAAGCTGTGGGTTTGCTCCCTGGTCAGGGCACATACAGGAACAGATCAATGTTTCCCTCTCTTCCTCTCCCCCTCCCTTCCTTCTCTCTCTAAAATCAGTAAAATAACAAGACTGCGCCGAGCAGGGGACAGTATGTGAGCCTATGCCCTCTGCTCTGGCCAGGACCCGTGCCCTGGGGACTGAGCTTTCTCTCAGGGAGGAAAAGCCTCCGTAGGACTGAGGGGAAAGGGTTCCGGAACCCCAGAGGACCAGAGCCCCAGTGGGGCTTCCAGGGATAGCGTTGGGGTGGGGCTGTCTCTGGAAAGGAAATGCTCTCCCCAGGCGAGGATGCTGGGTGTGAGGCCTTTAGTCATTGGCATTGCATTAAAAGTGTCACAATGTTTTCAGAAAAATACTCTTTCTGGAGTGGGGACAGGCTTAGAGGACAGCTTTTCTCTTCTACCTTTCTTGTTTAAAGCAAGGTGGGAGTCTGTGGGCCAGAGCTGCCCTCTTAACCTGCTGGTGGCCAAGCAGGCTCCGTTCTGCCCTGGTTCATCTGGGCCGCGCCCTGCTCCTGGAGCTCTGGCCTCAGACCAGCACAGACCTCGGAGGTCCTGCCCTGAGTGCTCTCTCCTGAGGCCTCCTCGGCCTCTGGGGGCTGCAGACCACCAGGTGGGGGGGACACCCCGCTGAGCCCAGTCCAGGAGAAGGCACGTCTTCAGAGGAGTCAGAGCCCTGAGGAGACCCCCTGGAGAGGCAGCACAAGGACTGCAGCGGGGCCTCAGGAACAGGTGTTTGTTTCTAGCTGCTGAACTGACCCTGGAGAGCCCTGCTGCACCTGGCCCACTTCAGGTTTTTGTTCACGGCCCTGCACGAACGACATGAAGCCGTGTCTGCTAAACAGACTGTTCCAGCAGGTTGTGTTTGATGTCCTGAAAGGGTTTCCACTTTTAAAAGTGGTCTTGGGCCTGACCAGGCAGTGGCACAGTGGATAGAGCATCAGACTGGAATGCGGAAGACCCAGGTTCGAGACCCCGAGGTCGCCAGCTTGAGCGCGGGCTCATCTGGTTTGAGCAAAAGTTCACCAGCTTGGACCCAAGGTCGCTGGCTTGAGCAAGGGGTTACTCGGTCTGCTGAAGGCCCACGGTCAAGGCACATGTGAGAAAGCAATCAATGAACAACTAAGGTGTCGCAATGGCAACAAAAAACTGATGATTGATGCTTCTCATCTCTCTCTGTTCCTGTCTGTCTGTCCCTGTCTATCCCTCTCTCTGACTCTCTCTCTGTCCCTGTAAAATAAATAAATTATAAAAAAAAAAGTGGTCTTGGGACACCGAGGCCAGAAGCTCAAACCCACTGGAGGCTGGAGCTCATCCTTTCCAGGATTCTGGTCTCCTGGGGGCTGGGCCTCCCTCTGCAGCTGCAGGAGCCCCCTAGCCCTGCATGGTCAGCCTGCCACAAGCTGCGAGGACCTTGACTCCCAGAGCTACCGAGCATGTCCGTTCATTTCCACACCCTGTTCTGTTCGGGCAGAGCTGTGAATGGGAAGAAAGAGGAATCTTGTGGAAATGTTGCCGTAGCCGTTTCCAGGGCACTTAGGTTTTCTTCTGCATGTTTTCAGTATTTTCCAACCTTCGTACATTGGGCAGTACTTTAGATTTGGTTTAAAGTGACATACCATAAGGATTTAACCAGAAAATACAGAGAGTGTATTTGATGCTGTTGGAACCATGTTATTGATGGCGTGTCTCTTCCTGTTTTCTCAAATTGTTTAGATTGTTCCAGGTTGTTGGGAAAATTGATGATACCCTCGCCTTGCTCAACCTGGTGAGTTTCCTTCCAGTTTGGGGAAATGATTATATGCACAGATCACTCCTTCAAGGAGGAGTGAAAGCAGGCTCTTGGCTTTTTGCTGCCCTGTCCATGGCCAGTTTCAAGTGACCTTCCCCCAAGACTCCACTGAAATGAGCTCATACGCTCTGTGTGGGGTGGGCAAAGGGGGTGGGGGCACAACCAGCCTGGAGTGACCCCCTCGCCATTCCTCCGTCCCTTCCTAACTCTCCCTGACTCCATCCGTCCTGCTTATCAGGCCTGCATGATGACCATCACGTTCCTACCGTTCACGGTGAGTACTGGCCATTTTCTAGGCCTCGCTGAGCCCCCCACCCCTGCCCCGAGGCACAGCCTGCCCTCCACTGGGCGAGAGGACTCGGAACATCAGGCCAGCAGGGTGGTGCAGGGCAAGGAGGAGAGAAGGTTTGGGGGAGCTGGCAGTTAGGGCTGCCAGGGGGAGGGGGTACCTGGGTTTGCAGGTCGGGGGAGGGGGGAGGCTCCCAGGAGTCCTCACAAGCCTGCAGTGGCAGAGGTTTACCTGAGCCTCCCAGGGCTGACAAGGGGCATCCCCGGTACCCCCTCGGCTCCCCGCCCACCCAGCTGTGGCCCCGACATACCCCTTGTGAAGCAGCTCCCCACTCACGCCTGCCCACTCGCTGAACTGACAGCAGTGGACCAAGTGTGCAGGGCTGTGAGTCCCAGAGTGGGGCCTGGCAGTATCTCAGGTGATGGTGTTTCAGCTTTAAAGGAAAAGCTGATGGGCTTTCTCTTTGGGAGGAGGTGCCCCCAGGGCCCCGGCTCCTCCGACCCAGGATAGCCCAGGTGCAGGGGGTTCTGAGGGCTTCGAGCTCTGGGCCCTGCGGAACCTGGTTTTATGCTTTTTTGGCTGCAGTTTTCCTTAATGGTGACCTTCCCCGAGGTGCCTCTGGGCATCTTCCTGTTCTGCATGTGTGTGATCACCATTGGGGCCGTGCAGGTAGACTGTCCTTGCATGCCTTCCCCTCCCCACAGACGTGTCCTCATGGAGCAGGGTGCCTGGGTGGGGTGTGCCTGGGGTGGGAGCCGTGCACACGGGGCGCCTGCCACGGGCGCACTGAGAACTCACTGAGACTGGGCCCGGGCCTGGGCCCCGGGGCAATGTGGGAAGAGAGTAAAGAGGGGTTGCCTGAGTTTTCGGAGGGCAGGCAGAGCAGTCAGGCCCCCGCGTGCAGCCGAGCAGGGGCTCCTGTCCTGTCCGCACCCCAGCACTCCCCGCTGTGAGGCTCACAGCAGCCCGCTCTTCCACAGGCACTGATCGTGGTGTATGCATTCCACTTCCCCCACCTCCTGGACCCCCAGATCAGGTGCTCCGCCCACCGGGGCCTCTACCGGCAGCACATCCTGCACATCGTCCTCCGGGGCCCAGCGCTGTGCTTCCTAGCGGCCGGCTTCTCCCTGTTCTTCTACCCGGCGGTGAGTGGGGGGTGTACCCCTGTGAGGACGAGGGAGAGGGCCCACGTTGGTGTTGCATGTCCCCATGAGGACGAGGACGAGGGAGAGGGCCCACGTTGGTGTTGCATGTCCCCATGAGGACGAGGACGAGGGAGAGGGCCCACGTTGGTGTTGCATGTCCCCATGAGGACGAGGACGAGGGAGAGGGCCCACGTTGGTGTTGCATGTCCCCATGAGGACAAGGATGAGGGAGAGGGCCCACGTTGGTGTTGCATGTCCTTGGAGCTACACACACGAGGCTTCTGTGCCGGGCACCCTTCTCTCGGCACGTGTCCTCCAGGCCCACCGTGTGGCAACGCAGTGAATCTCCTTCCTCTCATCCCGATAATCCACAGCATGCTTGTCCAGCCCTCCATCCGCAGACGCTCGGGCTGCTGTGGACAAGGGAGGGCAGGAGTCTGAGAGCCTGCGTCCCCTCTGGGTAAACACAGTGGGGCTGCTGGGTCCCATGGCGGCTCTGGGCAACCTTGTGAGGAAGTTCCACCTGTTTCCCACAGCGGCTGCACCTTCTCACATTCCCACCGTCCGTGCACGGGGTTCCCGGGTCCTCTCCTCGCCAGCAGGTTCTGTTTTCCTGACAGGAACCGTCCTGGTGGGTGCGAGGTGATCGCTGGCTGTGGCTTTGACACCTTTCCCTGAGGGGAGTGGTGCAGAGCGTCCTCAGGGCTCCTGGGCTGTGGGGCTCCTCCCCAGCCGTTGTCCTGGGATCCTGTCTGTTGTAGACACGACCCTTTGCGGACGTGGGTGGCAGGCACTCTCCTGGTAAAGCTCTCTGATGCACAGCTGCCTGCCTGGGTGAGGTGTGACTCACCTGTGCTGCTTCTGTTGCTGGTGCTGCCCTCCCTCTGGTGTGGCCCTGACACCTGCTGTGTCTCGCGCAGTCCTACCTGCTGATGGCGACGGTCATCTTCCTCCCCTACGTCAGCAAGGCCGCCGGCTGGTGCAGAGACAGACTCGTGGGTAGGTGCCAGGTGCTGCTTCCAGAGCCCTCCTCACAGGCCAGGCATCCCCGTGGGTCCCCCTGCCCTGGTCTGCATGTTCCTGGCCCTTGGGGAAGAGGGCAGCATTGTCCATTTTCAAGGCCTCACTGAGCCCCCCGCCCCTGCCCCGAGGCCCAGCTTCTCCTTCCTGAATGTCCACAGGCCGCCAGGCGCCCGAGGCCCACAGCGTGGAGTTCTTCACTTTCGACCTGCAGGAGCCTCTCAGCAAGGAGCGGGTCGAGGCCTTCAGCGACGGGGTCTATGCCATCGTGGCCACACTCCTCATCCTGGACATCTGGTGAGGTCCACACGCAGCCTCCCCGGCTTGTCCTCAAGAGCATCTCGGGTCCCCTGGCACCATCCTCCCCAGGAAGGAATCCCATCCTGGGCAGGGCTCCATGCCAGCAGCCCCACCCCGGCCCTCAGCCGAATCCTCCGTCCAGCTCTCCTGGTCCACCTCTGCCCTGCTTGCTTCTGAGCTTCTCTCTTCCTGCCAGTCCCTCGTTGGCCTCTTAGTCCTTGGGTGATCATGTCCTTATTGTGTCACCATGTCAGCGACCCTGACTTCATGCTCACATCTGACAGTCTAATGTCTTCAGTCTCCTAATGGTCTCCTGGTAACTTTTCTACTGTAATTTGTGAATTTTTAAAATTGGTAGCAAGTGTCCACTGCTAGCAATCCCTGAGACCTAGAATTAAGCTTCTGGAATGATCTGTTGCTAGCTTGGGTCCCCACTGTGAGCGGTGTTGAGGACTGACTGTGCTTGTGGACCAGGGGCTGGGGACCTGCTCTCCACTCTCCACCCAGAGCCCCAGCCGCCCTCCCTCTGGCTGAGGAACTTGTGGAGTCCTCAGGCGACTTCCCTGGGCTGTGTCTGCTGCTCCCTCCTTCAGCCTGGAGCTCCAGCTCTCTCTCCACACACACACATGCAGCACCCTTCTGGGGACAGTGTCTCAGGCACCTTGCCCCTAGGAGGGGAGAAGCCCAAGGCTGATACACCTTGGAATTGCTCCTTATTGTATTGTCAGCAGGTCTGCCCAATGGACAGGCCGCTGCTGGAGGGTGGACAGACCTCGTAGTGCCCACCATGGAGGCCGTATGGGCTGGGGGCCAGTGCTGCTCAGCAGCCCTGGGGTCCAGCAGGCAGTGGCCAATTAGGGCAAACAGGATGCAGGTAAGCTTGAACTTCAGATGAATGACACAGTTGTTTGCTGTACTGAGTATATGTAAACGTGATAATGAAAACTTGGTGTTCCCAGAAGTCTACGCCATTCACCTGAAGTTCAAGTGCGTGGGAGGTGGGAGCAGCAGCCGGGTCAGGGTGGGGCGCTGAGACTGCTACAGGTGCCTCTGCTCACATTCTCAGTGAGGACAACATCCCGGACGCCAAGGACGTGGAGGAGAGGTTCCACGGCAGCCTGGTGGCCGCGCTGAGTGTGTACGGGCCACAGTTCCTGGCCTATTTTGGCTCCTTCGCCACGGTGGGCCTGCTCTGGTTTGCCCACCACTCGCTGTTCCTGCACGTGCGCAAGGCCACGCAGTCCATGGGGCTGCTCAACACGCTCTCGCTCGCCTTCGTGGGCGGCCTCCCACTGGCCTACCAGCAGACCTCGGCCTTCGCCCGGCGGCCCCACGACGAGCTGGAGCGCGTGCGGGTCAGCTGCGCCATCATCTTCTTCGCCAGCATCTTCCAGTTTGCCATGTGGACGGTGGCCCTGCTGCACGAGGCGGAGACGCTGCAGCCCTCCGCGCGGTTCGGGGGCCGGGAGCACGCCTTCATGTTTGCCAAGCTTGCGCTGTACCCGTGCGCCAGCCTGCTGGCCTTCACCTCCACCTGCTTCCTGAGCGGGTTCAGCACAGCCATCTTCCACCTCATGCAAATTGCCGTGCCCTTCGCCTTCCTGCTGCTGCGGCTCCTCGTGCGCCTGGCCCTGGCCCTGCTGCGGGCCCTGCGAGGCCTGGCCCGGCCCACACGGGGCACCGGGGAGGACCCTCAGGCCCCACTGCTCGCAGCCCCCTGCTAGCGCCAGCCCCGACCTCCTCCCCTGTGCTGTCACACGTGCCCACCTCTGTCCTAGGCCCACACGGCTGACAGTCGAGTGGTTCTGGGAGCTGGGGCCCAGTCCGGACCCCTCAGCCCTGCTGGGTGGGGCAGGGGGACACACCGTGGCCCCAGGTCCCGACACCAGGCAGCCCCTCCTGGGACCTGGCTTGGCCCAGCCTGGCCCACCCTCCCCATGTACACTGGTCCTTACACACAGACAGGAGCAAGGCTGTATTTGTGGCAGACATAAGTTACGGTCGCAGGTAGTGTGGATTATGCATGAGGGCACACAGACTCCTCTGAGCACAGATGCACTTAAATACAGGTCACCCTAACCACAATTTACAGCTTCTACAGACGGCTTCCACAGCAGGGCTAGTGGAGCAGGGACCAGTTCACCACAGACAGGGCAGGGGAACACACTCTGGGGGCACACGAGACAACAGGCAGTCAGTGCGGTTTTGGCAGAAGCTGGGAGGCACAGGGCCGGTGGAGCCGATCTGAGGTTGAAGCTAAGGCAAAGCCACTGGGGGTGCTGGGCCAGCCCTGCGAGGGGCAGCAGTGTGGGGGCGGCGTGGGTCTGCGGGCCTCCATTTCCTAGGTGGACTGTTCCATTTCCCCCTGTGGTCTGAGGCATGGCTCCAGAGGTCATGGAACTCGGGGCTGCAGGCAGCCTGCCCAGCCATGCTCCACCTGTCAGGTCCTCTGTGGAAGAGGACTGAGACCACAGAAGTCCTGTCTGCTCAGCAGACCCTGGGAATGATCATGTTGACTGTTGATGAACAAGACAAAGTACTGAGTCGTCCTTGATTAAAGCTGCTTCTCCACGCCTTCCACTGTAAACTTTTCTTGGGTCCAGGTCAGCTCAGTTCTGGTCCCTTGCAGGCACTTCTGCATGTCCTCCTCCCCGCCTTTAGGCATCACACACTATCCTCAGGACGGTGGCTGAGTCTGCCTGGCCTCAGGGCCCTCCTGTGCAGGGCTGTCCCTTCACCCCTGGGACACAGGCTTGCAGTGATGAGGCCAGAGGAGCTGGTGGCAGGTAGGTGTCCATGTCTATGCTGGGCACACCCAGGACCCATGGAGCCAGCTGCACCCGCCATAGGAACACCCAGAGACCTCTCAGGGGACTCGGATGAGACCCAGGGCTGACAGCTCAAAGGGCTCATTGGTGGCTTGGGAAAGGGGCATGCCTGCCTCCATAGTGGGGGCCTGGGCCCCAGGACGCAAGAGGATTGGCTAGCCAGAACTCCTGTCCACCTCAGGTCACTGGTTGAGAGGCAGGAGTATGGGGAGGAACGCCTTGAGGTCAGGGCTACAGGCATGTTCATCCACTGCTGGCCGCTGCTATAGGATGGGTACAGACCACTCTGGGGCCTTCCTCTACTTAGAGTCCCCCTCGGAGGTAGGCACCCCATCTGCTCGGGAATCCTTGGTCCCAGCCTTCTTGGGCTTCTGCTTGGCCTTCCTGAGCATGTGGACCTGTCCCAGGGCAGGTGAGGTCAGAGGGCAGGGACCCAGATTGCCTGGCACCATCTCAGCCCATTTTACAGAAGGGCAAGGAGCAGGGCCACAAGACTGGCTTGTGAGGTAGGTGCTCCAGCCTCCTCACTGCCCAGCAGACATCCCCCCTTTGTGGCCCCAGGGAGCTCGTTTCCAGAGAGAGGCAGGTTCTCAAAGGGCTGGCCAGGGATCAGGGAACTGACCACACAGAAGGAGGGACACGGCTATACAGGCTCCTTCCACAGCTGTAGGCTGCCAATGCCAAGCCCACCTTGCCACCAGCTCTCAGTCTGGCCTGGCACATCCCACGACTCACCTTTGGGCCCACGGCCGAGATGATCATGTGGCCAGGTGCCTGGACCCAGGGCTCACCGTCCACCTGCACAGGTGTGGCCTTGAGAAGAGTGACTCGGAAGTAGGCGCCCTGCGCAATGCGGATGCCGGAGCGCAGCCCACCCTGTACCTGGCCCTGGTTGGGGAGAGGGCGGGAGGGAGGGCTCAGCGGGCACAGCATCACACGAGGGCCCACCCACCTGCCCACACTTACCATGTGCATGACGCCTGTCACCCCCACCACCTCCAACAGCCCATCGTCCATTCGTGGCTTCTCGAACCTTGAGTCACTCTCAGAACCCCACAGGTCAGCCCCTGAGCCCCAGCTGTGCCGAAAGGGAGGGGTGCACAGGTTAGAATGCAGGCTACACCGAGTCCCCCCAGAGCCAGAACCAGGCAGGAGCTGAGGCTGCAGCTAGGGCAGAGCCCCCGAGAGCCCCACCCACTGGCACCTGGGGATGTTGATGAAGATGAGGCCCTCGATGCTGGGCAGCTCCACCTCCTGCTGCTCCACCTGCAGCCGGATCTCCTTGTGCAGGCTGCGCGAGTGGTTCATCTTCTGCAGCCCCACCCGCACATACACTCCTTTGTTGTGGAACCTGCAGGAGGATACACCTACTAGAACAAAGTGGGGGCCCTGCCCTGCCCAAATCAGCCCCAGCTGCCAGCACCTCTCCACCAATTCCTGCAAGTGAGTCCCCAGGAAGTCCTCTGTCACTGGGGGCCAGCCCCTGCTCTGCCCTAGAACCGTCTTAACTTCTTCAATCCTATGGTACCTGCTCGTGAACTTGCTGGGCTCCTCCTCCCGAGCCTGGTGGAAGTCGAGGCTTAGCTCTGCGTCGATGCCAATCCCACAGTAGTTGCTCATCTGCACAATCTGGGGACAAGACGCATTCTCCCGTGGCCTTATAAGCCCCCACCATGGGGCTCCCCACTTCCCCCAAGCTGGGTCCAGCCTCCTCGTCTCCAACCCAACTCCACTACTGTTGTCAGAGCTACCTCTGCTGGGTGACAGCACGCCTGGTAGCCACCGGCATCCAGGAGAAAGCAGGGCCCGTGGTCCAGGCCAGGCACCCAGCCAGCCAGCCCTGGCCATCACCCAGCCATCGCTGCTCTTAGCCTCAACTTTCCTTTCCACAGAGGGGGTGGTACTGCACCTCCGCCAAGGTAGAGAGTCACCTGCAGGGGCCCCAGGGCCACCACGCCCTCCCCCAGGCACACTGTACTTTGGGGGGCTCCAGGTCTGCCATGCTGCTTTCTGTACCGCTGGCCTTGTGAGCGTCCAGCAGGATGGTCCAGCGGTCCACGAGCACAGCCTCAGCCTCATCCACCGACACCAGCACTGAGAACGGGTCCTCTCCACTGTAGCCCGCCCCCCAGCGGAGGACCCGGCCAAGGTCGTTCCCTGGGGCAGAGGTGAGACCCAGGCTGACTGTCCACACCCAACCCCCACTCCAGGCCTCCACCAAGACTTGGGGCAGGAAGGCGTGAACTCCAAGACCCGCCTCCCGACTCGCTGGCTGACCCTACCTGTGCCTAGGGGCAGGATGGCAACAGAAGGCTCTGGGCAGGCCAGCTGGTGCCGCATCTCCTCCAGGGCGGCAAGCACCCAGCCCACAGTGCCATCCCCACCACACACCAGCACCCGGAAGCAGGGCACCTGGGAGAACACGTGGAACCTAGTGAGAGGGACAGAAACTGTTGGCCACCAGCCCCGGCCACTCGGGCAAATGGGGGCAGGAGGTCGAGACCCAGCGGCAGAATGGGACCACAGCTCATCTCCACTTAAGACAGCCTCTGAGGGCTCCAACACCGAAGTCCAGTCTGTTCCCACCAGCCTGTCAACCCTCACAGGGCTTGCCAGGCTGCGAGCCAGTAGTGGGGTCCCCACCAGACTCACCCGGGAAGAGGACCCCCGTTGGTCAGCTCAAAGACCTGGTGAGGGTTCAGCAGCTTCCGGAAACTGCAGAGCAGGTCACGGCCCTTGAGGCCTCCACTCTTGGGGTTCACAAACACGAGGATGGGGCAGCAGTCTGGAGGCAGCTTCGTGTGCTGTCAGAAGGGGACCAAGTTATGCATGCATCTCCCCACCACACTGCCTGGGCAGTGACTGTCCCCAACCCTGAACCCACCTGGCCTGAGCCAACTTGAGGCAGTCCCCTCCTAAGAATGAACACAGCCTGACCTGTGGTGGCGCAGTGGATAAAGCGTCAACCTGGAAACACTGAGGTTGCCGGTTCAAAACCCTGGCTTGCCTGGTCAAGGCACATATGGGAGTTGATGCTTCCTGCTCCTCCCCCTTTTCTCTCTCTCTCTCTCTCTCTCTCTCTCTCTCTTCTCTCTCCCCCCCTCCTCTCTAAAAAAAAATGAATAAATTAAAAAAAATTAAAAAAAAAAAAAGAATGCACACAGAAGGCCCAGGGAGCCCTACAACATCCCCAGTACATCACTGACCTCTAGGGATACCCCTCAAGGCAGAGGGGGCACCCACAGGCCTGTGGGCAATGGGGCCAAACAAAATGAGGCCAGCAGCCTGGAGCTCTGAGCAGACAGGCCAAGGCAGAGCTGCTGACACACATCCCCAAGACCTCACACACTGCCTCATCCATGTGGCCACAGCCAAGGCTGGACCCCACTGGCCCCTCTAAGAGCCACCTGGCACACAGCCTGGGAGAACACAGCTCTCCTTCACAGGGCCCCTGCCCACACACATGGCAACCAAGAGCAGCCCAGTTCACAGGGAGGCCACACACCTTCCCTCAAGCTCAGAACTAAGCTCCATCCCCCCAAACCCCAAAACACAGTGCCCAAGAGACAGTGGGCAGGAGACTGGGACCCCACAAGTGAGGACAAGGCAGAGGGGGGACTGGGGTTCCTACAACGAGGTTGTTGGTCAACAGGAGACATACAGGCTGGGCACAGACACAGTGGCCATGGTCTGACATGTGACCACTAGGCAGAGCTGCCTGCAGGTACCACTCACCTGCTCACCCAAGGCAGGCAACTGCCACGAGGGAGAAAATACATGCCAGCATCACCTGTCCAGCTCTGCCCCCAGGGCCAGCTGACAGGGCCTTGACATGTGGGCTATATCCTCCTCTGTTAGGCCACCCTATACTGAACCAGGTCGGAGTGCAGAGGGGCAGCAGGGGACCTGCAGGCATTGCCCACCTGGTCACAGACCCTGAGCTCATTCTACTGTCATTCTGCTTCCCCTGGACAGGAACAGAGCAGCCACAGACAACTGGGGACCCTAGGGTCTGCAGGGCTGAGGACCAGAGGCTCTAGGAAACACAGAGCACAAGGCAGGGTCCAGGGTGCTCGCCTGTCACCCTCCCTCAACTCGTGTTGTGCCTATGGTGGAGCCCACTCTCGCCTTGGTCTGGGCGCCGGGCACCCCCTTGTTCAGGCAGTGCAAAGTGTTCAGGATGGCATCTGGTCAGAGATGGCTGCTGGCTGAGATGGCCAAGGGTGTGAGCTGGGGTCCTACGCCCTGCTGGGCACAGGTGCAGACCAGGCCCAGTGACCCCAGAGGGCAAGAGCCGGTAGGGAGTCCCTGTGGTCCGTGCAGACCTCTCAGTCGTGTGAACAGGGTTAGAACTTGGGTTAGCAAATGCCTGAGTGTTAGACGACACCAGCCACAAAGCCACGTCCCACCCAGGCCCCAGCTCCCACTCACCAGGACATCTGGGAGCACCAGGGCAGTCAGCGGCCGGCCCTGCAGGGCTGTGTCCCTGATCACCATGTACAGCCGTTCAGCCTCTGCGAAGCAAGCCACATCCAGCACCAGGGCACCTGTGGTGGGTGGACAGTGAGCTCGGCCACCCAGAGCATCCACGTCGTACGGGCCACCACCCCTGGGGGAGCTTCGTGACCCTCGTGGAGAGAGGACGTGGTGGGTGGACAGTGACTCGGCCCACCCCAGAGCATCCACGTGGTACGGGCCACCACCCCTGGGGGAGCCGTCGTGACCCTCGTGGAGAGAGGACGTGGTGGGTGGACAGTGAGCTCGGCCCACCCCAGAGCATCCACGTGGTACGGGCCACCACCCCTGGGGGAGCTTCGTGACCCTCGTGGAGAGAGGACGTGGTGGGTGGACAGTGAGCTCGGCCCACCCCAGAGCATCCACGTGGTACGGGCCACCACCCCTGGGGGAGCCGTCGTGACCCTCGTGGAGAGAGGACGTGGTGGGTGGACAGTGAGCTCGGCCCACCCCAGAGCATCCACGTGGTACGGGCCACCACCCCTGGGGGGGCCTTCGTGACCTCGTGGAGAGAGGACGTGGTGGGTGGACAGTGAGCTCGGCCCACCCCAGAGCATCCACGTGGTACGGGCCACCACCCCTGGGGGAGCCGTCCTGACCCTCGTGGAGAGAGGACGTGGTGGGTGGACAGTGAGCTCGGCCTACCCCAGAGCATCCACGTGGTACGGGCCACCACCCCTGGGGGAGCTTCGTGACCCTCGTGGAGAGAGGACGTGGTGGGTGGACAGTGACTCGGCCCACCCCAGAGCATCCACGTGGTACGGGCCACCACCCCTGGGGGAGCTTCGTGACCTCGTGGAGAGAGGACGTGGTGGGTGGACAGTGAGCTCGGCCCACCCCAGAGCATCCACGTGGTACGGGCCACCACCCCTGGGGGAGCCTTCGTAACCCTCGTGGAGAGAGGACGTGGTGGGTGGACAGTGACTCGGCCCACCCCAGAGCATCCACGTGGTACGGGCCACCACCCCTGGGGGAGCTTCGTGACCTCGTGGAGAGAGGACGTGGTGGGTGGACAGTGAGCTCGGCCCACCCCAGAGCATCCACGTGGTACGGGCCACCACCCCTGGGGGAGCTTCGTGACCCTCGTGGAGAGAGGACGTGGTGGGTGGGTATGAGTGAGGCCGCCAAGACACGGGATGGAGCAGCCAGGCACACGCTCGTGCCCCAGCCTGCCCACAAGAACGGGGGACTGACTGGTCAACTGCTGAGGACCCACCACAGGGACATGGGCTCAGGAAGCTGTTCTCCTGCTTCTGGTAGATTTTGGGTTTTTCCTGATAAAGATGTGAACCCAGGTCAGATGGTTAACATGCTCTGGCTTCAGTCATGGTCTAGCCACAGCACTGCAGCCACAGGCCAGCAGACAAAACACACTTCCCTCACACGTGGTTCCCCGAGAGAAAAGTCAGGGTAACCCAGGTGCGGGTTCACAGGGAGGCAACAAGGACAGGGCTCTATCCTCTAACTGAGGGGAGTGGCCTCTGCCCTAACCTGACTGCGGGTGGGGCAGCTCACCTTGGGAGGAGTAGACGTGATTCACAGATACCAGGCCACCTGCAAAGACAGGCTACAGTCAGGGTGACCTGGGCCCCCAGCCGTCACCAGGCCCCCGTACCCCAGGGCTGTCCAAACTAGCTCGGCAAGCCCCCAGCCGCTCTGTTCCGGGGATATTTCACACGCAGCAGGGCCAGCGACCCCAGAAAGGGCCACCCCAACCCTAGGCACAGCCCCCTGCAGAGCCATCCCCTAGGGCCCAGAGCAGAGAAGGCATAGACTAGACCTCACCCCTGCAGAGCCATCCCCTAGGGCCCAGAGCAGAGAAGGCATAGACTAGACCTCACCCCTGCAGAGCCATCCCCTAGGGCCCAGAGCAGAGGAGGCAGAGACGAGACCTCAGAAAGCTCAGAAGCCCCTCAGAGGAGGTTTTGCAGGCCCTAGAGACCCCCCTGGCTGGAGAACCAGCTGGGCAAAGGTTGTGGTAGTGATGGGAGAGCAGGAGGACCCGGCCTCGTCCAGCAGCCCCCACGGTCTATTTCAGGACTCCTGCCCTGTCCCCAGTGGCTAGTAGCCAGTAGCCCCAGACCAGTACAGGTAGTCGCACCTTTGGTAGCTACAGCCTCGTCCAGTAGACTCCCATACTCCTGAGGGGACAGGCCAGGAGGCAGGCCACCAACAAACAGGGAGACGTGGGGAGCCACAGCCCTGACCTCATCCACGTAGAAGCGCGTCTGACTCATCTGCCGCAGGGACGTCTGTAGGGAGGGGAAGGGGCAGCACCAAGCGGAGCACAGGGCAGCCCTCCGGGCCAGGCCTCTCCCCCCACACCCAGAGGGGGCCGTGGAGGACTCCCAGAGAGAGGAGAGGATGAAAGAGACAGGCTTCCTCCCTCTATTCCCCACAGGAAACTTGAGTGGTCTGTGGCCCAAAAACCCATCTTCCAGGAATGGGTGACCTGTCAGGAAGTAGACGGACCTGCCAGGCCGGAGAGGGAGGCACTGCCGACCAGAATGGTCAGATGCCCACCAGGGTGGCCCTGGGGACTCCCTCAATGAGGTAGAGGTCATGGCCAAAGGCCAGCAGCTCCCGGGGCCAGTGTCCACACCCACTGACCTGCCGGATGTCCCGGAGCCGGTTGAGCAAAAGCTCTTCATCTACGAGCACCGTCTGCTGGACTGCAGGGTGAGGGGCACAGCCATCAGCACCGGGTGCTGTGCCCACCTCTGCAGACACCTGCCCCAACACCCCAGAGCACCATGGGGCAGACCAGCCAGGGCATCAGCTGCAGGCCACCCTCTTACCTTGCCTGCTGCCCATGAGTACCTCCACCAACTGAAAGCTCTCGACACCCTCGGCCTGTGGGGGGCAGAGTCGGGGGTAGTAAGCTTGGACCAGACCCCACCTCCCCAGGACAACAGCTGGGACATCCTCCCAGGGCCCACTGGGTGGCAGGACCAGGGCAGGCCCCGGGGTACGCACCTGGCGCCCCAGCATGGGGAGGACCTGGAGCACCACCGTCCGCACAGTGCTCTCTGGAGTCACAAGGATGGACACGTAGGCCACACCCACCCTGCAGGGGACAAGCCCAGGAGCTCAGGTGACACAGCCCGCATCCCTCTTAACTCCCACAGGCAGACCCCGTGCCCAGGGCCTGGGTCTCACTTGAGCCAGGCAGGGTAGACCTTCAAGACATCCTGGGTTCGGGGCAGGGCGCGGATGATCCAGGCCTCGAGTGCAGCCTCTCGGGGCCGGGGGCCCCTGCTGCCCTCCTCCTCCACAGTCCCGCCGCTGCAGGCCTGCCCCTTGGCCCCAGGGTCGCCAGCCGGGAGCGGTGAAGGGAGCGCCTGCAGCTCGAAGTCACGAGGGTCCTCTGTGATGTAGTAGGCTCTCAGGGCGGCCTCCTGCGGGGTGGGGGCCAGTGTCCACGAGCAAGTCATGCTGGACGGGCCCTGCCACTGCCCTAGGGGGGCCCCTTCTTACCAGCACCTCCTCACTCCTGGCCAGGCGGGGGACACTGATGATACGAAAGTAATTTCGATGCACAGCATCGCTGCCATCAAAGATCTTCAGAGTCTGCTTGCCTGGGCCAGAGCGAAGTAGGTGTGAGCCCGTGGCAGGGTGAAGGTGGGCACTAGGGACTGGATGGGGGATGGGGGAGCAGCGAGGCGGCAGCCAAGGGGCACATACTGGACTCCGGCACCGGCACCTCTCTGCCTGGGTAGGCGGGAGCCCCTCCATCCACGCAGTCGTCCCCTTCACCTGTGGGATGCACACAGCGGGCTTCTCACTTCGTGCGGTCCCATCCCAGGTGCATCTGCCAGTTGCACCCCCACCCCTATCCCGAGCTCACCCTGCTCTGGGGCCACACTCTCGGAGATGCGGAAACAGTGTGTCTTGTTGAAGTTGCGGGACAACAGGTGCACGCATGCAGGGGGCAGGACCATGGTGTGTAGGCGCCCAAACGTGCACTCGGGGGCCAGCACCGCGGAGCAGACAGTGTGGGCCTGGGGGGGGGGGGCATGGCTTTGAGCCGCGGGTCTCTAGGTGGATGAGAGCCATGTGGAGGCTGGCCCTTAGTGACCCCACAGAACTGACAGCTCCTGCGCCCGGTCACCACCAAAGGGAGCCCCGATTCTCTGCACCACGGAGATGCCCACCCCAAAAGAGTGGCACAATCGGGCTCCAATAGAAAGGAGGCACCCCCCCCCCGCCCCGCCCCAACTGGACACGGCACCACTCCAGGCCCCGCCTCAGCCCACCTTCGTCTGGCCCCGCCCCCGAGACTCCATTCCCGCCCCCGCCCCCTGCCTGAGCACCTCCATCCCTCTCCCCCTCCAACCTGGACCCCGCACCACTCGCAGCGCAGTCCAGCCAGCACATCGGAGGAGCCGCACGTCTTCCGACAGACCTCACAGCGTGCACCAGAGGGCAGGTTCCCCTCCCGCCAGTGGTGGTGTTGCGTGTCCTGCAGAGAGTCCTATCAGCAGGCCCCTCTGGGCCTGGGCCCGCTCCCGCTCCGCCAGCCCCACCCTGGGCTCCTGGCTCCTGCGCACTCACGTGGTCCCGGTGCCCATCCTGGTGGCACTGGCGGCAGTCGCTGCAGGCGAAGGGCACACAGTCGGGGTGAACGTGCAGCTCACACACTGGGGGGTGGGCAGGGTTAGGAGCCTCTCGCTCCTCAAGGCCCTTGCCCCCTTCATGCCGGCATCTCTACTCTCTGCCTGAGGCCCACCCTGACCAGCTGATCTTGAAGCTTCCTGTACCTGAAGTGTGTGGCCGGGAGAACCCCACTTCTTCCTGGCTCTCCCCGCTGGGCCCACCTCAACATGCAGCCTGCAGCCCTGAACCTGATGCCCTGCCAGGGCAGCTCTAGAATTGAGAATATTCCTGTCCTACCCTTAAGGCCACGCCTCCAACCCTGAACAGCCACCTGGCTATGCAGGGCTGGCTGGGCACCTTGAACAGCCCAGACCACAGCCCAGACCGGGACCCTGAAATGGGTGGTACCTTCACAGCGGAGAGCAGGCGCCTCCAGGCTCTTGCGGCACACGGCACAGAACTTGCGTTTGTAGAGCCCCCTGGGACCAAAGCAATGGGCCACAGGGACCTGGAGGGGGCAGAACACAGCCTCAGCCTGGGGCCCACTGCCCCTCAACCCTCACCCCCAATGTCCACACCCATCCAGTTTTCTACATCGCAGAGAAATCCATCACCACCCCACGCCGCCTGCCTGACTACTGTAGTCCAAAGCTCAGGGACCCAGACCAGCATAAAGAAGCCCTCCACCCCAGCCCTCACACTGGCCCACCCCATCGAACCTGGGGCCGGAGCACCAGCCCAAGCCCTGCCTGCCACAGGTCCCCTCAGCACCCCTCTGTCCCGCCCAGCATGTATGGCAGCCCACACTCTATACGCACTCGGACCAGGCTGGGCGCCACACTGGTGCAGGGGGTCTTCACCTGCTTCAGGCATTTCTCATGGGACATGAAGTTGCAGACTGTGGAAACAGAGCCATGGGAGTTGGCCTCTGTACTGCCCAGAAACCAAGGGATCCCAGGTTTGGCACACAGATGGGAGGCCTCGGCCGGTGGGACCACCAAGGGCCATAGCAAGACACCAATGTTCCAACAGGACAGAGTACCCATCACAGTGGGTACATACTTCCATAGCTGATGGGGCCGAATCTTGCATGGGTGGGGTCACTGAAGTCTCCCAGCCCCTCCTATTGTGGGTGTGTTGGGAGGTAGTTCCCATCATCCCCCCCCCCCAGTCATGGGGGCAGAGGGAAGCTATAGCAACAGCCTCCCCCAGAAGCATTAAGGGACAACCTGATCCTCTGCCCCATCCCACCCCTCATTCGAAGAGAGCCCAGTTCTTGGAGCAGAGACCTGATGGCTCTGACCATCCTAAGTGACATATCTGGTATTCAAAGAGTGGCCCCTCCCCCCAAATGCAGGCAAAGCTCTCCTTCAATCTCTGTGAGGGGCAGACAGGTGGATGGGCACCTCTCCACATCCCCCCCAGACTGGCTTCCCCAGAAACACCTTTCCCTCACTCCCCCACAGCCACATACACCCCTAATTACCCCTCCCACATGCCATGTGCTTGCTGAGACTCAGAGCCAGTCTGTGAAGGGCCAGGACCTCATGGAGGCTGGTTGGCCTCGTGAGGGTCGCACCTGTCCCTGTTCAGAGGATGGGCAGTCCAGAGGCCCTAAAGGCAGAGTACTCAGAGTGTGCTGTTCTCTGGAGGTCCACCCAAGAAGAAAGGGGGCATCCCCACTCGTCCTGGGGAGGCCCAGTAAGACTAAGGCTCAGCTGGGAAATGGACCCCAAGCAAAACAGGAGAGAGTGAGACCTCAAGAAGAGTGGGCAGGCACATGCAGCATGGGTGGGTCCGTGAGGACGAGGGGGCCTGGGGTGGGATGGAATGGACAAGTCTACAACACAGCCTTAGGTGAGACTGCCCAGGGGCCACAGGTAGTGCTGTCCCACCCGACCCCTAGGAGGCAGACAAGCCCCTCCCCAGGCTGGGAGAGCAGGCCAAGGCCTTGCTTCACAGAAAACTCTAGGTCCTGGCTGGATGGCTGGCTTAGTAAAGAGAGCGTTGGTTCCAACACACCAAGGTTGTGGGTTTGATCCCTGGTCAGGGCATGTAAGAGAAGCAATCTGAGTGCACAACTAAATGGAACTAAGTGGAACAGAGAGTTGATGCTTCTTTCTCTCCAACTCTCCTCCCCACCCTACTCCCACCCCCACCTCTCAAATCAATGGAAAACTTAAAAAAATATATTCTGGAAGCAGTCTAGGCTCAGGTGGGAGAAACAGGGAGACACAGAGCCTGAGGAGTGAGTTCCCCTCTTGGCAGCCAGACCAGCTCTGCCACAGAAGGCAGGAGCTGTGGGCAGGCGGCATCCAGCTTCCTTCTCTGGCCCATGAAGATAGGGCCCCATCACCCCACACCACAAGTCCTGGGTGCTCCTGCCAGAGGAGGGGCTCTTCTTCCCACATCCTTGTCAGGCTCCTCTGCTTGCTGAGATCACCAGCCCCTTCTTCACAGCAGTGGGAAGATGTTCACACAGCTGCCCAGTGAAGGGCTCCAAATCACCCCCATGCTCAGCCTCTTTCCATGAGCTGCTGTCTTCTGCCTTCACCACCTCTCACCTGTTCAGGGGCCCTGGGTGTGGCCTCAGACTGGAGCTGACTCACCCTGCACAAGCACATCTCCCACCTTAGGTGAGCCTCCTGCAATTCCCAGGGGAGGCAGGGCAGTGCAATGTTTCCAATATGACAGAAAAACCAGGGGTCACCACCCCCATGCCAGCTGGTCAGGCCTCCTGGGGGTGTCAGGACAACCATTTACCCTGACAGAAGGAATCCTGTGTAAAGGGCTCAGCCTCCTCTACCCAGACTAGACCTGGTCTCTGCAGACTTCTCCTTGAGTTGTCCCTCTGTCCCAGAGCCAGAGGCCTGTCTTCCTGAGCAGCCGCCTGGGCAGCTGTGCTCCCCAGGGTCCTCCCACCTGCCCTGAGGACGCGAGCAGACTCTAGAAGCACACACTGGCTGCCCAGGAGCCGTAGGAGGGAGGGCCTTTTCACCCAGCCCTGTCTTGGCAGCCGGATGGAAGCCCTGTTGGGGCATGCCGAACTTTGGGTTGCAGGCCTCAGGGCCGGCTGTCCTGCAGTCTGAGCGTGAGCAATGCAAACACCAGGCCTCTGTGGACCAGCACCAGAGCACAGGAGTCAGCAGCCCAGGAATCAGCAGCCCAGGGCGGCCCTGCTCGGAGGAGTTGACCTGCTCAAGGTGGACTGGCCTCATCCCCATCCCTGCCCCGCCCCTTCCCTCACCCTGCCTCACGCAGGGCCCCCTGTTCTTCTCCCATTGGGTCCTGACTCAGGTGAAGAAGCCCACGCAGGGAGTTACTGGGGAGGAGCCGCGAGCACCGGTCGCCCTCAAACCCCAGGCAGAACTGGTGCTCATCACCTCTGTGGGGAGTTCTGGCCCTTGGTAAGGCCATTGCTGGGAATGCAGAGGCCAGAGATAAGGTGCCCAGCCCGCGCCAGGGGCTGCAGTCTGCGATAGGGGCGCGGGCGCTCACCGTCGCACAGGAAGCCGGCCAGACCCCAGATGAAGTCGGAGCAGAGGTGGCAGAAGGTGGGCTTGGTGAGCGTCACCTTCCGGAAGATATGGCCCGGCGTAGCGGAGCCCGGGGGCCGGGAGCCTGCCCGCTCCGGCCCCGACCCCGGCCCGGACCCCGACCCCGACTCCGGCCCCAGCCGCGCGCGGCCTCGGCTGCCCAGATCAGGACTGGAGGCCGGGCTTCCCGGACGCGGCGAACCGCCGCCGAGCCAGGCGCGGGCCCCGGGCTCGGCCGCCGCCGCCATTCCCGGCCGGGGCGGCCCGACCCCCGGCGGCGGGCGAGAGCCGGGTCCGCGCTGCTGGCAAGAGAGGCCGTGGTCCCAGCTGTACCCCGCAGTCCGCGCCGGGCTTCCGACTGCGCCCGCCGCCACTGCGCAGGCGCGCACCCCTGGACCCGGCCGGGCCAGGCGGCGGGGCGGGGCTGACCAGCGAGGCCGAGAGAGGCGCGGCCTGTGGGGCGGGGCCGGGAGATGGGGCGGGGCCGACAGGGGCGGGGCTGACGCGGGAAAGTGAGGCTTGTAGGGGCGGAGGCCGCGGGGTCTGCGGCGGGGAAGCAGGGCCTACCGGGCTGGGCCTAAGGGGAGGGGGCGGGTTTAGGGGCGGGGCCTGAGGGCGGGAGGCGGGCTGAGCTTGCAGAGCCGAGGTCCCAGCACAGGGCCGGTACAGGACCGGAACAGGGCCCTGTGGGGCGGCTTGGTGAGCTGGAGTATGGACCCGGGACTCGGCTTCCCGCACGCGGCTTCCCGATACGGATGTTGCTGCCTCGCCTGTTCCGAGGATGGCCTTGCTGGAGCCCCGCCCATCAGTTCTCCCTGGGAAGCCAGAGGGGCCGGCATTCCCCTCTCCGGGCCCTGTCCTCGTGTTCCGTCCCGGACGGTCCTGGACCCCTCTCCGATATGAAACCGCGCTCCAAGGAGGGCAGTGAATCCCATCCCCAAGCCCTGTCAGCAGAGCATCCGGCTCTGCAGAGGGGCGGCCCAGCACGCACAGCGTTGTCTTGTCCAAGCAGCTCTGGAGTCGTGTCCACGCGCTCATCTTGCTCCATCGTCTGCCAGCACTAAAGGACCCTTGCTCTTGTGAACCTGAACGCAGACGGCAATGCTCGTGGCCAAACTGGGCGATGTGTGCAAAGGCTAGGGACCCGCCTAAGTCCCTGCCGAGTTGTGCGCTGCCCTTGAACTAAGTACTCCCCA
Source organism: Saccopteryx leptura (assembly GCF_036850995.1). Classification (NCBI taxonomy): domain Eukaryota; kingdom Metazoa; phylum Chordata; class Mammalia; order Chiroptera; family Emballonuridae; genus Saccopteryx; species Saccopteryx leptura. The sequence continues at coordinate 339,398 of NC_089507.1, forward strand.
CCCTGGCAGGGCTGCAGGGCCTTGGAGAAGCTGGGTGCTTCCCACAGGTGCCGTGAAGGGCGGGGCCCCAGGGTCCCAGAGGAGAAGAAAAACAGTGAGGGACACAGTCAAGGGATGATAATGCCCCTCGAGAGGGTGTAATGGTCCCAAATGCTGCCGAAGAAACACCTGGAACTGTATCCCAACTGCTGGTAGCGCAGCTGAGGGAGGCAGAGGGAAATTCTGGGAGTGGACTCTGGGGAGAGGCGCCGGGGGCCAGGGCGCCGGGACGGGAGCAGGCCCCTGGGAAGATGAAGACCAGGAGCAGGCCTCTGGATGGGAGAAGACTCCCTCCCCCCAATCCCAGGAGGGCTCATCATTGGTCTAGAAAGTGTTCACTGAGTGTCCCACTATGGGCCTGGGACTCTGGTCTGGCATCCCTGCCCTCCTGGAGCTTAGTTCTGGGCAGAGAAGCACAACAAACTGAGAAGCCACCTAGTGCCTTGGTGCCTGCAGTGGACAGAGGGAGCCAGGGCTGGGTGACCAGGAGGAGTTGGCCTGAAGCAGTGGGGCAGGGAGCGGACGTCCAGGCATGGGGAAAACAGGGTATGAAGGTCCTGGAGTGGGATAATCAAGGAAAGGGAAGGCACCCCTGTTGTGGACCGTAAATGGCAAAAAGCCATTGTAGATTTGAGGCTTAGCAAAAGGCTAAGTTCTCCCCCCTCCACCTCCATATTGGCTGTGATGCTGAGTATCTGCACCCACTTCACTTGCTTCCTTAGGTTGCTGGAAGCAATTTACATCCCCTTCCTCTGACTGTTTGTTTTCAGATGTTGGTAGATTTCACTAGTGTATCCTGTTTTATGCCTTGGGAGAGTTCCTGTCTTAGCCTTGGATGTGCAACTTTGTATCAAGGTCCTTGATTTGCATATGGCTATATAATAAAGCGAACTGGGGCTTTGTGCACTGGGTCACTCCGATACTGCCAGGCATTTTGAAGAGTCTTCCCGGTCCGCGGCACACCCCTGCCCATGGGGCTCCTCAGAGTGTCCGTGTGCTGGGGCTCTGAGTCCCTGATACTGAACACTCAGCTCATTGCCCACCTCCTTCCCCTTCCCTGAACCTCAAGACATATGGCTCCAACCATGGGGCCAAGGGATCCCGTGAATATGATGTTGAGCCTTTCTAGGTTTGTGCAGCATTTTAAGAAAAAGTGCAAAATTATCATAACAAAATTAGATACATATTTAGTTGGAATGAGAGGAGAAATCACAACAAATGAAACTTTTTTTTTTTTTTTGTATTTTTTCTGAAGCTGGAAACGGGGAGAGACAACCAGACTCCCGCATGCGCCGGACCGGGATCCACCGGCACGCCCACCAGGGGCGACGCTCCGCCCACCAGGGGGCGATGCTCTGCCCCTCCGGGGCGTCGCTCTGCCGAGACCAGAGCCACTCTAGCGCCTGGGGCAGAGGCCAAGGAGCCATCCCCAGCGCCCAGGCCATCTTTGCTCCAATGGAGCCTTGGCCGCGGGAGGGGAAGAGAGAGACAGAGAGGAAGGGGGGGGGTGGAGAAGCAAATGGGCGCTTCTCCTATGTGCCCTGGCCGGGAATCGAACCTGGGTCCCCTGCACGCCAGGCCGACGCTCTACCGCTGAGCCAACCGGCCAGGGCCAAATTAAACATTTTAAAAGAAATAGACTAACAGGGCCTGACCGCAGTGAATAAAGCACCGACCTGGAATGCTGAGGTCACCGGTTCAAAACCCCGGGCTTGCCTGGTCAAGGCACAAACGAAGCAAAATACTATGGTTGATTCTTCCTGCTTCTCCCACCCCTCTTTCTCTCTCTCCTCTCTCTAAAAATCAATAAATAAAATATTTTTTAAAAATTGACTAATAGGCCCAGGTTAGATAGCTCATTTGGTTAGCACATCGTCCTGAAGCACAGTGGTTGCTAGTACGATCCCTGCTCAGGGCATATACAGAAACAACTCAATGCTCCTCTCTCTCCCCCTTCCTTCCTCACAAAACTCAGTAAGTTTAAAAATATGTTTTAAATAACAAAAGGGCATATGCTTATTGCAGAATAATATTTTAAAAAATTGACTAATAGCACAAACATCACAAAATCCATAAATACCACAAATTTTATTCATAATTCCTACTCCATTGTGATACTTTTCCCCTGTACATTTTGTATGGACTCTTTTTACAATGATTTTGCAATATAACTTTCCAGGGAGAACAGAGACAGACCATTGAGTCCCCCTACCACAGCCCGTTGGAAAACAAATCAAGACGGCTGTTTTACAGATGCTTCCGTTGGACTCCTCATCACTGCTTGTATCACCTACACTGTTAAGGCTGCTGTCAGATTCGGAGAGAATGTTGTCAAGATTCTTCCATCTGCTAGCTGGAAAGTTTCAGGTGCACTTTCCTGAGCCGTGTCTAATCTGAGATGCCCCCACTGATCTGATAGCCTTCTTAAACCATGTCTTTGTCACATCGCTGTGAGATTCTAGCTTATCTTGTGGACGCCAGCATTTCCTGTCAAGTCAGCAGCATGTTTAATCCCTTCCCAACAGTTCGTGTGAGTCGCTCCTCTTGGTTAATTGCCACTGGTGTTCCTGAAAGCTGCTTCTGCACCAGGATGTCTGGCGTTAACTTCACTATTCAGGGAAGTGACTGCAAGCGAAGTGACTGCAAGCGACACAAACACACTCGATTAAACCCCGCTGATGTTTCCACAACTTGACTTCCCCTTGGCCAGATCCCAAAAGTGCCCCTCCTCCCTCGCCACCACCCCAGCGAGAGAGAGGAAGTGTGGCAGAGGGAATCCGAGATAGTGTGAGGACCTCCGGGTCACGAAATCTTCGTTTAGCAAAGTTTACAAAACTACGTGACTGTATGATAAAGGCCCTTCTTGTGAATCCATGCCACTGTGAGGATCTGCTGTGTCCCCCGGGCGCCCGGTGTCACGCTGCCTCGCTGCTCTAGCTTTGTGGCCAGGACCTAACATCGCACACACCCTCCTTGTGTGTTTCTGGTGTGGGCAGGACCAGGACCCCCAGAAGCCAACTGCTGGCCTTGTCCAGCTCCTTGCATTCCAGCACATGTAACCTTTCCTCCACTGTCATAGCAGCAGCACAGCATCTGTGCTTTAAAATTGGTACCCAGATGTTGTTCTAATCAGATGTGGTAAGGTGACAGAGGCCAAGACACCTGCCTTTGAAGGAATAACTTATTACTTACATTTCCCAGGGGAAAGAGGGATGCCCTGCCATGCAATGCCATGCGGGGAAGCACCAATTTGGGCCAGGAGGCGGAAGCAGGAACCAGGAGAGAATGCCCCAGAGCTTGATTGGAGTTTTCACAGGAAGGAGAGGCTGAAGCAGCAGAGGAGCACGGAATGAGTTTAGGACCGGATAGTGTGAATAAATTCAGCGGCCTGGGCTGTCGGGAGGGCAGTCCCTACTTGTCCAGTACCTGGCTTGGTATCTGAGGGTGAGATGGAGGAGCTGGTGGGGGTGGGCCCTGGATGGGTTAATTTGCAATCAAAGGCACTCACAGGGGAGTTTTAGCCAGCTCCTAGGATTAGTGGGCCCTGGGACGGGCAGTCTCTCCAAGACCAAGGCCTCAAAAGTCAAGAATACAGAAAATATGCAAAAGCATTCAATATAGTCAGAAAAATGGGGGCAGGGAGTAGGAAAATGTTTTTACCTGTCTAGAGATACAGGCTGGACTTCGGTGAAGATAAAAAACTATCTTTTGTTTAAGAAAAGAAAGGGAGATGGGAGACTGATGATACCATGGACAGGGGATGTCCCAGGGAGAGTGCCGCCTAGACCTAGAGACCCCTGCCCACCTCCCTTCTCTCCTTTCAGCCAGAGATAGAAACGAAAAGCCTAACAATATATCTGCTTTATATATATAAGGCCCTGTATTAATGCCCCCCCCACACACACACACACACCTCTCTTTGTAGCCGTGCCCTGGCTGGGTACAAATTTCAGAACCATCTTTGCATTTCTTTTCTGAGATCTGGCCTCTTCCCTGTCCTCTTCCTCCCCCTCACAAGAATGCTGCTGCGATGACATTTAAAGCCTACGCGGATAATCCCAGATAATCTCCCCGGCTCAAGATCTTCAATGTAATCTCACCTGCAAAGTCCATTCACCAAGGACAATCATACTCACAGGTCCTGACTGGGGCAGGCAGATCACACTGTTCCCTCTCCTCACAACTTCCATGTCACTGTCACACTTTTGAATTTTTTTTTATTTATTTATTGATTTTTAGAGAGAGAGGAGTGAGAGAGAGAGAGAGAAGGGGGAGGAGCAGGAAGCATCAACTCCCATATGTGCCTTGACCAGGCAAGCCCAGGGTTTTGAACCGGCGACCTCAGCATTTCCAGGTCGACGCTTTATCCCACTGCGCCACCACAGGTCAGGCGCTATCACACTTTTTAAAAAGTTTATATTATTTATTGACTTTTATAGAGAGAAGGGGAGGGAGGAATGAGAAGTATCAACATTTTTAGTTGTTTATTGGTTGCTTGTCATATGTGCTTTGACCAGGCAAGCCTGGGGTTTCAAGCCTACGATCTCAGCGTTCCAGGTCAATGCTCTATCCACTGCCCACCACAGGTCAGCACATTGTTGCATGTTTTGACTCCCTGGATATATTGTAGGTCTCACACAATCATTATTATTGTTTTTCCAAGTCACTCCTCACTAAATTTTCCTCTGTGGCCCTTTCCTGCCTTGCCCCCAGTCTGTTGTGATCAGCCTCCTCCTGGGAGGACACTGTTCACTGTCTCCTTGGTGACAACGTTGTCAGCATTTGTTTCTCTGTAATGTTTATTGGACCTTCATTTTTTTTTTTTTTTTTTGTATTTTTCTGAAGTTGGAAACAGGGAGGCAGTCAGACAGACTCCCGCATGCGCCCGACCGGGATCCACCCAACATGCTCACCAGGGGGCAATGCTCTGCCCATCTGGGGCGTTGCTCTGTTGCAACCAGAGCCATTCTAGCGCCTGGCAGAAGCCACAGAGCCATCCCCAGTGCCCGGAGCCAACTTTGCTCCAATGGAGCCTTGGCTGCGGGAGGGGAAGAGAGAGACGGAGAGGAAGGAGAGGGGGAGGGGTGGAGAAGCAGATGGGCGCTTCTCCTGTGTGCCCTGGCCGGGAATCGAACCCGGGACTCCCGCACGCCAGGCCAACGCTCTACCACCACTGAGACAACCGGCCAGGGCTGGACCTTCATTTTTAAAGCATACATTTTGCTGGATTTAGAATTCCAAATTTGCAGTCATTCTCTCTTAGGACGTTGAGGTTTTCGTTTCATGGCCAGCTGGTCTTGGTGGCCAGCTACTGTGGACGGTCGAGGTGGCAGGCCTCTGCCCTGCTGCCCTAAGAGCCCACATCATCATCATGGGCTTCATAGCACTTCCTGGTTCTGTGGCTGATGTCTCCCATCGCTTTTAGAAAATTACCAGCCCCTATCTCTTCAAACACTGTTGTGTCACCAACCTAAGGGACACTGGCTGACTGCAGGGTGGCGAGGCTCTGCTGCTGAAAGGGGTTATGCAGGGACAGACTGATCAGTGGTAGTCAACCTGGTCCCTACCGCCCACTAGTGGGCGTTCCAGCTTTCAGGGTGGGCGGTAGCAGAGCAACCAAAGTATTCAATATAAATAAAAAGATAGATTTAACTATAGTAAGTTGTTTTATAAAGATTTATTCTGCCAAACTTAGTGAAAATCCGATATAAAGTACTTGGTAAGTAATTATTATTATATGATTTTATTTGCTGTAACTCTGCCTTATAAATTTTATAAAGTAAAGTTACTTCCCTACTTTATAAATCACCATTACTGTGGAACTGGTGGGCGGTTAGAAAAGTTTACTACTAACAGAGATACAAAAGTGGGCGGTAGGTATAAAAAGGTTGACTACCCCTGGACTGGATGTTAAGTGGTCTGAGATGTATGACCTACTCAGGAACAGGCAGTTTAACATGTAAACATTCACACCAGGACCCCTCCACTCACACGCACCTCATGCTACCCCAGTCTACTATAAATGAGCACTTGGCTTCTCAGAGGCAGCTTGTCTCCGACCACAGCCCCCTAAACCCAGGGGTCATCTTTGACTCTGGTCTTCCCACACATCCAATCAATCAGCTGATCCTAGTGTCCAACGTGTGACCACCTCTCCCCACCAGCCGAGCCAGTAAGCAGTCCACCTGACTTGCCCAGTAGACACTTCCCGGCCCCCAGGGCACCTTCTGACGCCGCCACAGAACGGCAGCTCACCCTCGTGCCGCTGACCAGAGGAGTGGGCTTCTAAGGGCCCCCACGCATGGCCTGCGGGGCAGAACTGACATCCTGGTGGGCGAGGAAGGTGCGCGGGAGGAACTTCCCTGTGGAAGCAGCAACCCACCCCCAGCGGCTGGAGCAGGGCGGGACCTAACCAGAACTGGCCAGCCCCGCCCACCTAAGGCCGCCACGCCCACCTCCTGACCTCTGTCCACTCCCCCCACCCGGCCCACCCAAGCCCCGCCCCAGACCCAATGTCTGGGTTCCAAGGATCCGCCCCTCGATGGAGGTCATGTGGCGCGCGACCCGGAGGCGGAACCGGCCGGCGTGGCGCCGATCTCGACTCCGACCGGGATCGCAGAGGACCCCAGAGGCCTGCAGGAGCCGAGGGTACCCCCGCGCCGCGCCCTACCATGCGCGCCCGGGCCGTGCGACCCCCTGGGTCCGGGGCCTTGCTGCTCGCGTTCCTGGCAGCGCTGTTGGCCGGATCCCCGACGGTCCTGGCTGAGGCCCCGCACTTGGTGCGTGTGGACGCGGCTCGCGTGCTGCGGCCCCTGAGGCCCTTCTGGAGGAGCACTGGCTTCTGGTGAGCGCCACAAGCGGGGAAACAGGCTGGAGCGGTCCAGTTCGCCTCCATCCCGCTGTGCGCTCCTCTTTACACAGGGCTGCGTTCGGGCTCCGGGGCCTCTGGTACCCCCTTGACGCCGCCGTGAAGGGACCCGTAGGCTCCTACACCCATTCCGCGCAATAGGCGCTGCCTACACCGACTCCTCTGGGGCCCACCCTGTCGGACTGCGGGTCTCCTCTCTGTCCACTGGCTCCGTGTGGTGTCACAGGGGCTTTCTATCTGAGTGAGGACCCCGTGTGGGGAAGGCCTGGGGCCAGGCCCTGAGCTTGCCTGGGGGTTGAGCCCAGGCCTTGGGATTGGCTGTGGCTCAGGACACTTCTTTCAGCACACCAGAACCCTCCCCCACTGGGCCGGCCCAGGAATTGAGGATATCCCGGCAGGGGGAACTGTCCCCTGTACTTGCCTGCCCCTCTCCCTGTATGTCCCTGGCTCCCTCCGTGTCAGACTTTTGATCTCAGATTTGCAGCCGGTGAGGCAAGGAGCAGGGTGGGGATGTGGTCCTCTCTCCTCTGGGAGCCCCTGATCCCTACAAACATGAGACTTCATAACATTTCTAGTGGTGAGAGTTGTTTTATTCCATCAAGGACAGGATAACTCACTGGCAGACCCTCTCCAGTCTGTCCGCTGAAGCCTGGTGTTCCAGGCAGGTCCAGGTCCTGGCTTTGTAGGTGCGGGATGTTAGATGTGACTGTCCTGTGGGCTGTGCCCACGGGGACTAATGCCCCCACACCCTTGTTCTGTCCCCAGCCCCCCACTGCCACACAGCCAGGCTGACCAGTATGACCTCAGCTGGGACCAGCAGCTCAACCTGGCCTATGTGGGTGCTGTCCCTCATGGTGGCATCGAGCAGGTCCGGACCCACTGGCTACTGGACCTCGTCACAGCCAGGTAGGTGTCAGAGAGGTGAAAGCCTGGGAGTGGCCGGGCAGAGCCCACTTGACAGAGATGAAGACCATGTTGGCTGTGGAGGACAGTCCGGTGCACACTGTGGAAGGGGCACAGGGGAAGGAGCCGTCACCCCTACACTTCCTCCTGTGGGGAGGGGAGGAGGGAGGATGTCCTCCCTGGCTCCCTGGGACCATGGGCGCTGGGGTGGCCCCAGGACCAGGCACAGCCGGCGTCCTGCTGGAGGTAATCCTGGAGGCTCAGGGAAGGGCTGCCCTGGCCTCATGGCTGGACCGGCTCCGATGAGCGTGCCCACATATGCCCTGTGTTGGGTATTCATATGTCCGGCCTTGCAGGAATGCTCTGCCCGAGGGCCAAGCCGAGGTTGCATTGATCACATCACCTTTGGCCTTGCAAGGCCCAGCTGGGGCCTAGGCACAGAGTATAAGGACCACTTGGGTTTGTGTGTTAAGGGGTTTCCAGAGACACAGAGATCCTCACACCTCTGTCCAGAGCTGCCAGCTCACCAGGTGGTGTGGAGGCTGCGGGGGGGGGGGGGGGGGGGGTTAAAGACCAGTGTCTTTTTTGGCATCCTGAAGACCACATGATTGGCTCAGGGCGCTTGTTCAGATAAGATGGTAACACTGTCAAATGGCCCCCATGGACACATAGCACCATGCTCTAGCTCTGCCCTGTGCTGGCATTTGTTTTAAAGGCTCCCTTGCCCCTTCATGGAGGAGGTAGCACCCATGCCCCCAGAAAGAATCGGTCTGGCTGGTTGGTAGTGTGAGGACGGTGCCTCACAGAGCACCTGCGTGAGCTCCGGGAGGGAGCAGGGTTGGGCCATGCTGCCTCCACTAGAGCGAGGAGTCAGTGGGCACTTGCTCCCTGTGGCGGGCTTGGGCCGCCTGCACCGCAGTGTGCACGCTGTGGAACAGCTGCCCCTCCTCATCCACGTCCCCCTGACCCTCCCCGAAGAAGTTCCCTCTCCTCAGGGCGTCCGTCACTGAGGGGCTGCAGCAGGCCAGGAGCAGGGCAACGCCCAGGGCCTTGTAGTCTCTGCGCAGACCCCGCAGTGTGGCCAGCCCGGCTGCGTCCAGGAACAGCAGCGGGGCGCAGTCGATGACCACCGTGTGGAAGCCGGCTGCCATGGGCACCAATGCAGCCGTGTTGCTCACTGGGCCCTGGCCCTCGTCCTCGATGGGGTCTCCCTCACTGACCCCTGCTCCTGGGCCCTGCTCCTTCCTCCTGGCCACCGCATGCCCAGGGTCCAGCCCCGTGAGGTTGTAAAGGGACCTCAGGAAGAAGTCCTTGTTGACGTAGCAGAGTGGCCCGGCAAAGCGGAATACACGCACCCCAGGCTCGGGGACGAGATCTTCGAACTCCGCGGCATCCTCGTAGAAGCCGGAGCCCCCGATGCGGGCGAGCAGGGCGGCACGTGGGTGCTGTACGCGGCCAGCCAGGATGAGCAGTGAGAGGAGCAGACCCCCTAGCAGCCCGGCCTCGGAGCTGACCAGCACGCAGGTGGCTGCAGTGGTGACCCAGACCAGCGCATCGGCCCGGCTGAACCGCCACAGCTTCGGGACGTCCCTCACCTTGCGCAGGGCCCCCCGCAGGCTGACGACGATGACACAGGCCAGCACGCTCCGCTGCAGGTCCTGGAACAGTGGTGCCAGCACCAGCAGCACCAGCAGCACCACGCCGGCACTGACCACGCTGGACAGCTGTGTGCGGCAGCCGGTGGCCGTCTTCACCAGGGTCTTGGCCAGGGCGGCACTGGTGGCAAAGCAGTGGAAGAAGGCTGGCAGCACGTTGCAGCAGCCCAAGGCCAGCAGCTCCTGGTTCGCCCGCACAGAGTAGCCGTGGCTGCGGGCGAACATCTCTGCCAGCGAGATGGAGAAGGCAGAGCCCACGAGGGCCAGGGGCACAGCGTCCAGCGCCACACGCCGCATCAGCCCGGGGTCTGGCACCCGGGGGGCCATGAAGCCGGTGGGGATGACGCCAGCCACACTGGAGCCAAAGCGTGCGTGGAGCTGCCCGAAGTGGGAAACAAGAGTGGCCACCACGATGACCAGCAGTTCCGTGGGCAGGGGCATCTTCAGGCGGTGCCGGCATCGGTCCGAGAGCTCCTTGGCGGCCAGCAGCACTGCCAGGCACACGGCACTGGTGAGCACGTCACACAGGTTGGCCTGCCCGACGTTACGCAGCAGGCTCAGCCACGTGCTGACCACCATGCCCAGCCCCTGGTGCCGTGGGACCTGCACGCCCAGCAGGTGTTTCAGTTGGGAAGTCAGGATGGTTACTGAGGCCCCCATGGCAAAGCCATCGAGCAGCGGCTGTGAGAGGTAGGCAGACACAAAGCCCAGCCGGAGGATGCCCATGAGGACCTGTGGGCAGAGTGTCAGAAAGGGAGCCAGCTGTTCGGCTGGAAAGGGTGGCAGCAGTGCAGGGCCTGACCAGCACGGGAGGGAAGCTCCTCCTCCTGCAGCAGTGCAGGGCCTGACCAGCACGGGAGGGAAGCTCCTCCTCCTGCAGCAGTGCAGGGCCTGACCAGCACGGGAGGGAAGCTCCTCCTCCTGCAGCAGTGCAGGGCCTGACCAGCACGGGAAGGAAGCTCCTCCTCCTGCAGCAGTGCAGGGCCTGACCAGCACGGGAGGGAAGCTCCTCCTCCTGCAGCAGTGCAGAACCTGACCAGCACGGGAGGGAAGCTCCTCCTCCTGCAGCAGTGCAGGGCCTGACCAGCACGGGAGGGAAGCTCCTCCTCCTGCAGCAGTGCAGGGCCTGACCAGCACGGGAAGGAAGCTCCTCCTCCTGCAGCAGTGCAGAGCCTGACCAGCACGGGAGGGAAGCTCCTCCTCCTGCAGCAGTGCAGGGCCTGACCAGCACGGGAGGGAAGCTCCTCCTCCTGCAGCAGTGCAGGGCCTGACCAGCACGGGAGGGAAGCTCCTCCTCCTGCAGCAGTGCAGGGCCTGACCAGCACGGGAGGGAAGCTCCTCCTCCTGCAGCAGTGCAGGGCCTGACCAGCACGGGAGGGAAGCTCCTCCTCCTGCAGCAGTGCAGAGCCTGACCAGCACGGGAGGGAAGCTTCTCCTCCTGCAGCAGTGCAGGGCCTGACCAGCACGGGAGGGAAGCTCCTCCTCCTGCAGCAGTGCAGGGCCTGACCAGCACGGGAGGGAAGCTCCTCCTCCTGCAGCAGTGCAGGGCCTGACCAGCACGGGAGGGAAGCTTCTCCTCCTGCCCCAGAAGTGGCACTGCCCCCTCCCGGGAGACCCGGAGTCGATGGGAGGGTGGCACAGTGTCGGGAGGGAGGGACAGGCTTGGTACAAGAGAAGGCCAGGAGTGGGGAGGCCGTGGCGAGGCAGGCAGCCCTCTCGAGTCCCACCCGGGACAGTAAGCCTCAGAAGGCCATGTGGGCCAGTCAAGCATGTCTGAAGCTGAAGCCACACTCCGGCTACCTATTCCTGCCCAAGCTGCAGCTGGCAGACAGGTTCCTGGGCCCTGGACACCCTCAGCCTCCCAGGTGGTCCGTCCTGGGGCACCGTCTCGGGCCTGCCTCTGCCTGCACCTTGGTCTGTCCTATTCTTGTGGTTAAACCCCCTGTCCTCGGAGGCCCCAACCTTGTGCTTCCCCCAGGCTGGACCCTTCTAGTTGGGCAGTGAGCACCTGAGCGGGGCTGCTCCCAGCATCTCAGCGGCACCTCCCCTGTGGCCGGCTACTCACCTGGTAAATCCCGACCACCAGGGTGAGAGCGGTGGCGACGCGGATGGCGTAGCAGTCCCTCCCGCAGTCCTGCATCCCGAGCGCCAGTGTGCCGGCGGAGGCGTTGAGGGTGCTGCTGTTGTCCCTGGGCCCTCGGACCTCCTGGGCGGAGTCAAAGCCAGCCAGCAGGAGCTCGCGGTCCACCACCTGCCCGACCATGAGGCAGAGCAGGCTGAAGATGCCCACGGAGACATGGCGGGAGGTGCCCAGCAGGAAGTAGATGAGGTTCGCGAAGAAGGACGTGTAGAGGCTGTAGATGGGCTGCAGCCCTGCCAGCAGCGAGTAGGCAATGGCCTGGGGCACCAGGATGATGCCAATGACCAGCCCAGACATGACATCGCCCGGCAGGTCCTCCCGCAGGCGATACCCGCACAGCCAGTGCGTGGCGGGCAGCAGGTCGTGCACCAGCGCACGGGCCCCCTGCACGCTGCACACACGGCTCTGCCGCAGCCGGGCCTTCAGCCTTTCACGCAGGCCTGGGGGCGCCGGGCGCTGCCTGCGGACCAACACCGGTCCCTCACCCTGCTGCTCAGGGGACACCTCCATCCTGGGGTGCCAGGCCCTCAGGAAAAGCTGCCACAGAGAAGTGGGTGTCAGCGCTGGGACAGTGGGATGCCATCACAGAGACCGGATATACACGTAGCCAGAACCGAGCTCCCTGCAGCCCACCCACCTTCCTGTCCACATGCAGGTCCAGCCCTCACCTCGCACCCCTCTCCAGACCACCAAGGTCCCCTCTTCACTGCGGGCCCTTGAGGATGCAGAGGCTGGAGGAAGACCTTGCCGATGCCAGGACCCCAGACCAGTGGAGGGAGAAGCAGTTGGACAGCCGCACTTGCTACCTGCCAGGACCTTGTGGCAGAAGTCCTGGCACTGGCTTTGGGAGTGACCTCTGCAAGGCCAGCAGTCTGTTCTGACCTCAAAATCCCCATTTCAAGTGTGAGGCAGCTCTCCTGGGTTTTGCTTCAAAGCACAAGCACCCTGTGCAACATGGGAGCTGGACTGTGCCCACTGCCCAGCCCGACCTGGCCTCTGACTCAGAGCGCTCAGCTGTGTGGAGTTCAGCTCAGACTTAGGCTCTTGAAGTTCCCCTCATGGGACGTGGAGCCTGGTCACTCTGCTGCCTGCGTGGACAGCACTGCACGCTGGTCCAGGACCTGGGGCCTGGCTGTGCCTGGGGGGCGGAGGGCAGGGAGTGGTGCCGGCCTGGCGGCGGGAGGCGTGTGCAGGTGAGCACAGTGGCCCCTGTGGACTCAGGGTGTGGCTGTGCCCTTTAGAGGACAGGTGAGAGCCATGTTTCCTTCCTCTGAAGCTCTGCCTGTGCCCAAGGGCCCCCGAAAGAAGCCTGTCTTGTTCCTCTATCCAGGGGGTCAGCCTCTGATGTGGCTGAGTCCTCCAGAGACATCACCGTCTTGCACAGGCCCTGGCATGACTTACCTCACGCGCTCAGTGGCTAGTGACAGGCCTAGCCCATCTGTCCTCTGAAATCAGGGTCTGCTGGCTGGCTGGACCCCCAGAGCCCTCTGGCTCGTGT